>NC_135822.1:67103015-67403015 GCF_964213995.1 Mustelus asterias | reverse complement strand
CCTGAGTTTAAAGAAGCAGATTAAGGCAGAATTCTCTGGCTAACATAGGAATTAGGAGCAGAAGTAGACAATTCAGCCCTTTGAGCCTGCTCCGCCATTCAATCAGATCATGGCTGATCTCTCCCTGCTCTCAAATCCACCTCCCCACCCTGTTCCCCATATCCCTTTATCTCTTTTTTTAAAATCAGAAATATATCCATCTCCTCCTTGAAACCATTCAATGATTCAGACTCCACCGCGCTATGGGGCAGCGAGTTCCACAAATTCACCACCCTCTGCAAGAAGTAGTGGTGGCACAGTGGTTAGCACCGCTGCCTCTTACTGTGTTTACCCCAGTCCAACACCGGCATCTCCACATCATGGCCTCACAGCGCCAGGGACCCGGGTTCGATTCCCGGCTTGGGTCACTGTCTATGTGGCAGTTTGCACATTCTCCCCGTGTCTGCGTGGGTTTCCTCCGGGTGCTCCGGTTTCCTCCCACAGTCTGAACGACGTGCTGGTTAGGGTGCATTGGCCATGCTGAATTCTCCCTCAGTGTGCCTGAACAGGCACTGAAGTGTGGCAACTAGGGGATTTTCACAGTAACTTCATTGCAGTTTAAGCCTACTTGTGACATTAGCAAATAAACTTTAAAACTTTCATCTCAGTTTTAAATCTACCGCCTCTCAACCTATACCTGTGATGTCTTGTTCGAGATTGCCCCATAAGAGGAAAAACTTGGTCTACATTTACTTTTAAAATGTTACATACCTCAATCAGATTCCTTCTAAACTCCAACGAGTACAAACACAAACTGTTTAAACTCTCCTCATACCACATCTTTCCTCAAATAAGGAGACCAAAACTGGACACAATACTCCAGATGTTGTCTCACCAACACCCTGTACAATTACAACAACACTTCCCTCTTTTTATATTCCAACCCCTTTACAATAAAGGGCAACATCCCACTTGCCTTTTTTATGACACACTGCCTCTGCATACCCACTTTCTGCGATTCTTGAACACAGACACTCGGACGCATTTTGAATCTGCTTTCCATTCAGGTAATAATTTGCATTTCTATTTTTTTCAAAATGGATAACCTCACACTTATCCACACTAAATTCCATCTGCCAAATTTTGTACCTATTCTCCTAGCCTATCTCTATCCATCTGTAAAATCTTTATACCTCTTCAGTGCCTGCTTTCCCACCTATTTTAGCATCATGTGCAAATTTTTTTATGTTACACTCTGTCCCTGTTTGCAGATCATTTATGTCGATTGTAAACAGTTGACGTCTGAGACCTGACCCCTGCAGCACCCCACTAGTTACAGTTCGCCAGCCAGAGAAGGACCCATTTATCCCGACCCCTCTGCATTCTGCCAGTCAGCCAATCCTCAATCCAATCTAGTCCTCTACCCCCAATCCCCTGCGATCTCACCTTCTAGCCATCAGGTGCAGGAACCAAAAGTATTGTTCCTATTTACCAACAATTGACTGGAACTCCCCTTGGTGACCACCCTACCGTCACTCAATTAAAGTCACTGAGGTGTGGAGTTGCCGGTGTTGGACTGGGGGTGGGCACAGTAAGGAGTCTCACAACACCAGGTTAGAGTCCAACAGGTTTATTTGGTAGCACGTGCTTTCGGAGCACTGCTCCTTCATCAGGGTGAGTGAGCACTGCTCCTACATCACTCACCTGCTGAAGGAGCGGTGCTCCGAAAGCTTGTGCTACCAAATAAACCTGGTGTTGTGAAACTTCTTAAAGTCATTGAATTTGACGCAGACCTCTAGCTGATCAAACTCGGGATGACCCATGTCTTTGTGACTCTGGGCATTAGCCGGTGAAGCCATTTATTTGCATTGTTTTCCACACTGCGCATTTCGGGAATTGGCGGAAAATAAAGCAAATGTCTGCCCCCGCCGAACTGTTGAAAACACTGCAAAGACCTACTCTCCCAGAACAAATATAGATTCATCTATCACAAGATTAAAAGTATTACTTTTGTTTGGCAAGAAGCGTTGATGTTATGAAGAAGCTATTGTTTGAAATATGACACGAGTCATAAAGCACCACAGGCCATCTGCTTCCACGGATTTATCTCACATAAATCAGTTTATGGGGAACAGTCTCAGACATCTGCGACAAGGCTTGTTTTTTTCAACGCATGGCAAGACTCCTTGAACAGCAGAACTTTTCGGAACTAGAGCAGGAAAGGGTTTGTGACGTTTTGCCTCCTCTGTGAGTTTCAGTGCTGCATGAAGAAGCCCCGACTTCCCCCCACCTCCCCCCTGTTGCAGGTCGTACTTTCTGCAGTTTTTCTGCCCCAGTCTGTGTGTTTTCTCTGCCACTCACTGGGAGGCTATCTGGAGTAGAGTTCAGAGTGCAGCACAGGATGAAGCCATTGGCCTATTCCGCTGCTTCTTTGGTTAGAGTCCCACCTGAACTCATTTCTGGTTCTTCCCCACAAGCCTTCAGTGATTAACCCGCACCCCTTTGAAAGTTGCAATTTAATCTGCTTCCAGCGCATTTTCAGGCAGTGCATTTCGTAGCATCATAGAATGCCTACAGAGCATTAGAAGAACATTGAGTCTGTACTGACTCTCTCTGACAGAGCACTTTACCCAGGCTCTATTCCTCCACACTATCTCTGCAACTCCACACATTTACCATGTGTCAATCCACCTAACCTGCACGTCTTGGGACACTAAGGGGCAATTTAGCATGGCCAATCCACCTAACCTGCACATTTGTTGACTGCTGGAGGTAACCCACGCAGACACGGGGAGAATGTGCAAACACCACACAGTCACCCAAGGCCAGAATTGAACCCAGATCCCTGGCACTGTAAGGCAGCAGTGTACCACCGTGCCGCCCTTATTTCAAATCACAACACCCACCCCCCCCCCCCTTCCCAAAAGGGGAGAAAATGTGTTTTTTATGTTTTTTCTGCTTCTTAAATCACCTCAAGTCTGTTCTACAGATCCTTCTGCCACTGGAACCAATCTCTCCTTATTTCATAGAATGCTACGGTGCTGAAGGAGGCCATTCGGCCCATCGAGTCTGCACTGACCACAATCCCACCCAAGCCCTATCCCCTTAGCCCCATGCATTTACCCTCGCTAATCCCCCTGACACTCAGGGTCAATTTAGCATGGCCAATCCACCCAACCCGCACATCTTTGGAATATGGAGGAAACTGGAGCACCCGGAGGAAACCCACGCAGACACGGGGAGAACATGCAAACTTCGCACAGACTACTACCTCTGGCAGCTTGTTCCAGACACTCACCAGCCTCTGTGTGAAAAAATTGCCCCTCTGGACACTTTTGTATCTCTCCCCTCTCACCTTAAACCTATGCCCTCTAGTTTTAGACTCCCCTACCTTTGGGAAAAGATATTGACTATCTTGCTGATCTATGCCCCTCATTATTTTATAGACCTCTATAAGATCACCCCTCAGCCTCCTACGTTCCAGAGAAAAAAGTCCCAGTCTATCCAGCCTCTCCTTATAACTCAATCCATCAAGTCCCGGTAGCATCCTGGTAAATCTTTTCTGCACTCTTTCTTGTTTAATAATATCCTTTCTATAATAGGGTGACCAGAACTGTACACAGTATTCCAAGTGTGGCCTTACCAATGTCTTGTACAACTTCAACAAGATGTCCCAGCTCCTGTATTCAATGTTCTGACCGATGAAACCAAGCATGCCAAATGCCTTCTTCACCACTCTGTCCACCTGTGACTTCACTTTCAAGGAGCTATGAGCATATACCCCTCGATCTCTTTGTTCTATAACTCTCCCCAACACCCTACCATTAACTGAGTAAGTCCTGCCCTGGTTCAATCTACCAAAATGCATCACCTCGCATTTGTCTAAATTAAACTCCATCTGCCATTCGTCAGCCCACTGGCCCAATTGATCAAGATCCCGTTGCAATCGGAGATAACTTTCTTCACTGTCCACTATGCCACCAATCTTGGTGTCATCTGCAAACTTACTAACCATGCCCCCTATATTCTCATCCAAATCATTAATATAAATGACAAATAACAGTGGTCCCAGCACTGATCCCTGAGGCACACCGCTGGTCACAGGCCTCCAGTTTGAAAAACAACTCTCTACAACCACCCTCTGGCTTCTGTCAAGAAGCGAATTTTGTATCCATTTAGATACCTCACCCTGGATCCCGTGAGATCAGGAAAAGAACATGAAGAAAAGTTGAGGGTTTTTTTCGGAGTGATAATTTAGGGCTGAAATGCACATCCTGAGAAGGTGGTGGAAACAAAATTAATGGGTTTTTTTCACAGGGGAGTTGGATAAATACATGAGAGCGAGAAAACAATTTCATAGGATGAAGGTAAAGAACAAAGAGTACAGCGCCTTAGATTGCTCTGCAGAGAGCTGACACAGACTCGATGGGCCCAAAGTGCCTCCTCCTGTGCCAGTGATTCTGAAGAATTGCAGTTTCCTCAGGTCGAGATGCACAAGTTCCTGGAGATCCTGATGTAATCTTCGTTTCCGTCTCAGCTGCTTTTGAAGATGCAAGCATTTATTCATTCCAACTTTGGACAAAACTTACTTTCCTCATCTTTCAACCCCAGAGTGGGATTTTCGCATCCAACCCCCGCACTCACAGCGGCATGCTTTGCAGTTGTGGTGAAAGCTCGCCATTGGCCGATGGCGGGATCCTTTAGTCCCGTTGTTGTCAACAGGGTTTCCCGTTGTCCACACCCTCAGCTGCCAAGGAGCCTGTGGCGGGAGCCACCATTGGCGGCAACGCCCAGAATCGCTGTTATTTTCTGCTCCAGATGGGACCAAAGCCTTTTCTTTTTCTCAAGAAGTTACTTTTCCTAGATCTAGCCTCTTGAGTTAGCATCCTTGAGCTTAATGGCTCCCCTAGTCGGTGCACTTCAGAAGCCTATGGCCTATCTCTGGATTTTCCTCCCAAATCTCCCCAGTCCCATTTCCTCTCATGGCCCCGATGAGATGCTGCTTGAAACCTCTCTCTTTGACCAAGCTTTCAATCTTCTGCCTGAAGAGAAAAAATGCTGGAAAATCTCAGCGGGTCTGGCAGCATCTGTAAGGAGAGAAAAGAGCTGACGTTTCGAGTCCAGATGACCCTCTGTCAAAGAGCTGTCCTTGAGCTTTGACAAAGGACTTGAAACATCAGATCTTTTCTCTCCTTACAGATGCTGCCAGACCCGCTGAGATTTTCCAGCGTTTTTTCTTTTGGTTTCAGATTCCAGCATCGGCAGTAATTTGCTTTCATCCAGTCTTCCACCCTCATGATTCCTCGGATGGCTCACTGTGGAATCTTGTTGACGATGGGGGGGATGCCGGTGATGAGAGGTCACACGACACCAGGTTATGGGCCAATAGGTTTATTTGAAATCACGAGCCTTCGGAGGACTGCTCTTTCTCCTGACGATGGAGCAGCGCTCCAAAAGCTTGCGATTTCAAATAAACCTGCTGGACTATAACCTGGTGTCGCGTGATCTCAAATCCTGCTCAGTAACACGACTCTGTAGCACTTTGGGACACTTGGCTATGTTAAAGGGGCAATATACACACAGGCTTTTGCTGTTTTTAATTCTAGAATTTGCCCCTCACTTGCTGGAGTCACTGACCATTGGCGGGGTAAGGTTTCAAAACCAGTGATGTTTCGCTCAAGCATCTCTCACCTGTGAGCCTTTTTGTCCACATCAGCACTTTCCTCCATGCTCAGCGACAATGTTGCACCTTTTGGCATCTGTTCAAGTTACAAATTCTGGGGCAGATTCAGCATGTGGACTGCAGCGGTTCAGGAAGAAGGTCTACCACCACATTCCCAAGACCGACTGGGGATGGACAATAAATGCTGACTTTGCCAGTGACGGTCACATCGTGTGTACTTTGTTCCTCACCTGCCGTCCACACGGGCACACTTTCCAACCAGGTGCGCCATAAGGAGTGGAATCCCTGACCAACTTTCTTTCTTGTCTCTGAGCTCTGTCTATTGTCGTGAACGAACTTGGGTTGAGGTCCATCAGCCACCATCTCATTGAATGGCTGAGCAGGCATGAAGTGGCCTACTATTTCATAGAATCATTAAATCCGTACCGTGCAGAAGGAGGCCACTCGGCCCATCGAGTCTGCACCGACAACAATCCCACCCAGGTCCTATCCCCTGAACCCCACCTCTTTACCCTGTTCATCCCTCTGACACGAAAGGGCAATTTAAAGTTTAAAGTAAAGTTTATTCATTAGTCACAAGTTGTCTTACATTAACACTGCAATGAAGTTACTGTGAAAATCACCCTAGTCGCCACACTCCGCCGCCTGTTCGGGTACACTGAGGGAGAATTTAGCATGGCCAATGCACCTAACCAGCACGTCTTTCAGACTGTGAGAGGAAACCAGAGCACCCGGAGGAAACCCACGCAGACACGGGGAGAACGTGCAGACTCCGCACAGACAGTGACCCAAGCCGGGAACCGAACGCGGTTCCCTGACGCTGTGAGGCAGCAGTTCGTGGTGGGAGATATAGGAGGGATGTACGAGGTAGGTTCTTTACTCAGAGAGTGGTTGGGGTGTGGAATGGATGGCCTGCTGTGATAGCGGAGTCGGACACTTTAGGAACTTTCAAGCGGTAATTGGATAGGCACATGGAGCACACTAGAATGATAGAGTGTGGGATAGCTTGATCTTGGTTTCGGAAAAGGTTCGGCACAACATCGTGGGCCGAAGGGCCTGTTCTGTGCTGTACTGTTCTATGTTCTGTGTTCTAACCACTGTGCCACCGTGCTGCCCCGCATGGCCAATCAACCTAACCCGCACATCTTTGGCGTGTGGGACAAAATCGGAGCACTCAGAGGAACCCCACGCAGACACGGGGAGAATGTACAAAATCCACACAGACAGTGACCCGAGGCCGGTAATCGAACCCGGCCCCCTGGTTCTGTGAGGCAGCAGTGCGAACCCACTGTGCCACTGTGCTGCCCTTGCCTTCTTGAGATTGAATCTGAGACCTTGCTCATATCAATGGCTCAATAGCCTCCTGGCTAACTCTGTTTTCCCATTGAGTCATCAGCTGCATTCTTTAACTTAAATGTCACATTATCAAGCAAGATAGCTTATCACAATGTTTTGGATAAAGTTCCCACTGCAGCTAATTGTTGAGAAAAAATAGTCACAAGCAGGGAACAGTATTTCACAATTTTTTATGCGACTTATTTTTGTCAACAAACTACGTTACAATTTCAGGACCTGTCCTTTCCTCCCTGTATGGCAACGCATCAGTAATGAGTTGCCGCAGAGCAGATACCAGCACCCAGACTTGTCAGTCTCCCTGACTTTGTCCCTTTCCCACAATAGATAATGTCTAACGTACGGGGGAGTAATGAATTACACCACCAATGGTAGGCACAAACAGGGCTCTTACAGTTCCTGTTCATTTCCTGACATCTTATTTAAATTACTTCAGGTCACTCGTGCCCCTTGACAAGATTAATGGAGCAGGAAATGAGAGGCTCTGAGCAGCGGAGCTGAACTTCCAGAGTCTTTCTGATGCAAACTTTCTGAATGTCTTTGTGGCATGACTGCCCTCCTGTCCCACTCTGGAGGAATCCTGAAAGAGTACAAAACAGATTTTGATTGCTGCTTCTTGGAGCCCTCGTGCACCAGTCGCTGAAAGTAAGCGCACAGCTACAGCAGGCAGTAAAGAAGGCAAATGGTATGTTGGCCTTCATAGGCGAGAGGATTTGGGTAGAGGAATAGGGATGTTTCGCTGCAATTGTACAGGGCATTGGTGAGGCCACACCTGGAGTATTGGTGTCCTTATCTGAGGAAGGATGTCCTTGCTATAGAGGGAGAGCAGCGAAGGTTTACCAGGCTGATTCCTGGGATGGCAGGTCTGTCACATGAGGAGAGACTAAGTTGGTTAGGATTATATTCAATGGAGTTTAGAAGAGTGAGAGGGGATCTCACAAAGAC
Organism: Mustelus asterias; assembly: GCF_964213995.1. Classification (NCBI taxonomy): domain Eukaryota; kingdom Metazoa; phylum Chordata; class Chondrichthyes; order Carcharhiniformes; family Triakidae; genus Mustelus; species Mustelus asterias. The sequence continues at coordinate 67,395,055 of NC_135822.1, read as the reverse complement.
TTATAGGGTTTATAACAGGGTTCGACAGGGTAGATTCAGAAAGAATGTTCCCGATGGTGGGGGAGTGCAGAACTAGGGGTCATAGATTAAGAATAAGGGGTAAACCTTTTAGGACTGAGGTGAGGAGAAATTTCTTCACCCAGAGGGTGGTGAATGTGTGGAATTCACTCCCACAGAATGTAGTTGAGGCCAAAATGTTGTCTGATTTCAAGAAGAAATTAGATATAGCTCTTGGGGCTAAAGGGATCGAGGGATATAGGGGGAAGGGAGGGATCAGGATATTGAATTCGATGATCAGCCATGATCAAAAGGAATGGTGGAGCAGGTCCAGAGGGCCGAATGGCCTACTCTTGCTTCTAGTTTCTCTGTTTCTATTTTACTCCAACTGGGCTATTGTACGCTGGGTCAGGTCGACTCGTCCATACCTCACCTGGGCAGATGGTGATGCAGTCGTAACATCACTGAACTGGTTATCCAGAGGCCCAACGAATACTCTGAGGTGGGGTTTGGGCAAAAGTTCAAATCCCACCATGTGCAGCAGCTGGTGGAATTTAAATTCAATATCATTTTTTTAAAAAGGCATCTGCAATTATCAGGTGAGTCTGTGCAATGGTGACCATCACAACAGTTATAGATTCCTGTTAAAAAAAAACCCATCTGGTTCACCAGTCTCCTTGAGGAAAGGAAATCTGCCATCCTCACCCAGTCTGGCCCCATGTGCGACACAGTAATGAGTCTAACAACACCAGGTTAAAGTCCAACAGGTTTATTTGGGAGCAAACGCCACTGGCTTTCGGAGCGCTGCTCCTTCGTTAGGTGAGTGGGAGATCTGTTCATAAACAGCAAACAGGGCATATAAAGACACAAACTCAATTTACAGAATAATGAATAATGATTGGAATGCGAGTCTTTACAGCTAATCAAGTCTTAAAGGTACAGACAATGTGAGCGGAGGGAGCATTAGCACAGGTTAAAGAGATGAGTATTGTCTCCAGACAGGACAGCCAGTGAGACTTTGCAAGTCCAGGCAAGCCTCAGTGACTGTCTGTGTGGAGACGGTACATTCTCCCTGTGTCTGCGTGGGTTTCCTCCAGGTACTCCGGTTTCCTCTCACACTCCAAAGATGTGCAGGTTAGGTTGATTGGCCATGCTAAGTTGCTCCTTAGTGTCAGGGGGACTCGCTAGGGTAAATGCATAGGGCTACGGGGATAGGGGTTGGGTGGGATTGTCAGTGCAGGCTTGATGGACCGAATCATAGAATCCTACATTGCAGAAGGAGGCTGTTCGGCCCATTGACCCTGCACCTACCACAATCCCACCTCTGTCCCCATAACCCTATGCATTTACCCTAGCTCATCCCCCTGACACTAAGGGGCAATTTCGCATGACCAATCCACCTAACCCACACAACTAACAAAAGCAAATTACTGCGGATGCTGGAATCTGAAACCAAAAGAGAAAATGCTGGAAAATCTCAGCAGGTCTGGCAGCGTCTGTAAGGAGAGAAAAGAGCTGACGTTTCGAGTCCAGGCGACCCTTTGTCAAAGCTTTGACAAAGGGTTGTCTGGACTCGAAACGTCAGCTCTTTTCTCTGCTTACAGACGCTGCCAGACCTGCTGAGATTTTCCAGCATTTTCTCTTTTGGTAACCTGCACGTCTTTTGGACTGTGGAAGGAAACCGGAGCACCCGGAGGAAACGCACGGAGGCAGACATGGGGAGAATGTGCAAACTCCACACAGACAGTGACCTAGGCCAGGAATTGAACCCGTGTCCCTGGCGCTGTGAGGCAGCAATGCTAACCATTGTGCCACCGTGTTGCCCTTCTGCTGCCCACATGGCCTCCTTCTGCACTGCAGGGATTCTATGTTTTTATGTAGTGGCTCTCCCTGCTGACCCTGGTTCGACAGCAACCACAGGTTGCCTGGGAGAGGTGTCCCTAAGTTGCTCTCCAGCTCATGATCTGGCCACCCTGCGGGGAAATCACGTTGTGTCTCCTAACAGTGGGGCCTTCAAATATATTGTTAACGCAGCACAAGGCTGTGTCTTTACCCTCAGGACAATCCAGAGAACAGCATTAAGTTCACATGCAGCATCCCGAGGAGCAGTGGACTCACAAGGGAAGTTGTCATGGAGCAGCCCAGAGGCAGAATCGTTTCGGATCCGCTGTCAGCTGTATCTCCAAAATGAGCAAGTATGAATATTTTGATCCAGGCGCTCCCCACCCCCGCCCACCAACAGGGATGAAATTCCGGTGGTTGTGTGGCCCATTGAGACTTGTCATTTGAAAGGGTTGTAGTAACGTTTCCAGATGCATGTCAACACTCGGAGTGATAGATGGAACAGAATATAACAGAGGCTTGGGTGTCAGTTACAGGCTGGAAATTGAACTCGTATTTCAGACGAGATTAGATATCGGTTGAGAAATCACTCCAGGGGAGTTATGGTATATTTTTAGGCTTGCCTTTGATCAATTTTGAACCCATATTGTATTGCAGATTGGCACAGCCAGCACGCTGAGTGCTATTGTGTTTTGATGCTCTTGAAGCTTTGGCTGCAACAATGCCTGAATTTTAAAATCTTCAACCTTGTCATCCACTGCTCCTCGTCCTCCCTCCTGTTTAGGCCCAGACCAGAAACTCCAAGGTGCTTTATGCAGTTAGCCTAGATTTCAACTTTTGCATTTGATTTTGGCACCAGGGTGAGCATAAGCTGTTTCCCTAGAACCCTACAGTGCAGAATGAGGCCATTTGGCCCATCGAGTCTGCACCAACCACAATCCCACCCAGACCCTATCGTCATAACCCCATGTATTTACCCAAACTAGTCCCCCTGACACTAAGGGGCAATTTTAGCATGGCCAATCAACCTAACCCGCACATCTTTGGACTGTGGGAGGAAACCAAAGCACCCGGAGGAAGCCCACGCAGACACGGGGAGAACGTGCAGACTCCACACAGACAATTACCTGAGGCCGGAATTGAACCCGAGTCCCTGGCGCTGTGAGGCAGCAGTGCTAACCACTGTGCCACCGTGCCGTCCCTGGAGTTTCACTCCAGGTGTGATTCAAGTGAGTCACTTGGAAGCTTTTATCAAAACCAACTTTATTTAAGAACAGCATTAGAATACAACAAAAAGAATTAGCATAACTTTTACCAGTTAAAATACTTGGACATGGCAACGTATAATCCTTAACAGCTAGCTAGCTATCTCTGTTGTTCCAATTTAAAACAATACCCCATCGACATAAATCTCTTCTGTATAACCAGTCAGCACAGAAACAGAAGAGGGCCACGTGATGCGAGATGCTCAGCTCCTCAATACTTCTGGATAGAGGTCCAGACAGCAGATTCCAGAGAAGGAGATATCCTGAAAGCAGCAAAATCTCAGAGAAGCCAAACCCAGCCTCCGGCAGCTCCCAGTCTCCAGACTTCAGAGACAGAAAAGGAGACCTCTCTCTCTCTGCAGCTTCCAAAACAGCAACTCTCGGAGAAAGATCCATCCTCATACAGCAGAATCTCCAAGAAAGAACCTGATCTCCTGGTAATTCCCGACTTCAGAGAGGGGAAAACAGAGACGCTGCTCTCTTTCTACTCAAAAGCGACATCTAAACTTGAATATTCTGTGTAAACCCAGCTTCCCGGCCACATGAGCGTAATAATCCCAGTCAAGCCCCACTCTGCAAACTCCCAGGGGAAAACAGCAGAACAGCACTAGTTCAGATTAAAACCAACATCCCAGCCCTTAGAAGCAATTATGCTGCTGTAGCAGCAATAAAGGATGCTGGTAGACAGAACAGCTCTGAGTACATAGAACGGCTGCAACAGATCCTGCACAAGGAGATGCTTAAATACATTTCTTAAAGGCACAGTATCGTCACACTCCCTATCTGTGCTGTCTCTTCCAGCCTTGCAAACTTTCTAGGTCTCCGTCCACCTCCAATTCTGGCCTCCCGTGCACACCCGATTCTCATTGCTGCACCTCTGGTGGCCGTGCTTTCAGCCGCCTTGTCCCGAAGCTCTAGAACTTCCTGCAGAACCTCTCCATCTCTCTGCCTCCCCACCCCCCGCCTCCTCTTTTTGATCAACTATTGTGTCATCCTTCCCGTTGCCTGCCTCTGTGGGTTGGCATCAGAAAACATCAGCAAAGTTTTCTGTCGATATTGCCTGCTAAGGTGGATGATCATAAGAACATAAGAACTAGGAGCAGGAGGAGGTCATCTGGCCCCTTGAGCCTGCTCCGTCATTCAATAAGATCATGGCTGATCTTTTCGTGGACTCAGCTCCACTTACCCACCCGCTCACCATAATTCCTTTACTGTTCAAAAATCTATCTATCTCTGCCTTGAAAACATAGAATCCAAAGAATCCCTACAGTACAGAAGGAGGCCATTTGGCCCATCAAGTCTGTACCGACCACAGTCCCACCCAGGCCCTATTCCCTGTAACCCCAAACATTTACCCTGCTAATCCCACTAGGGTCAATTTAGCATGGCCAATCAACCTAACCCGCACATCTTTGGACTGTGGGAGGAAACCGGAGCACCCGGAGGAAACCCACACAGACACGGGGGGAAAACGTGCAAACTCCCCCCAGACAGCGACCCAAGCCGGGAATCGAACCCGGGTCCCTGGCGCTGTGAGGCAGCAGTGCTAACCACTGTGCCCACCGTGCCGCCACAATGAGGTGGCCTCAACTGCTTCACTGGGCAGGGAATTCCACAGATTCACAAGCCCTTTGAGTGAAGAAGTTCCTCCTCAACGCAGTCCTGTATCTGCTCCCCCTTATTTTGAGGCTATGCCCCCTAAGTTCTGGTTTCACCCGCCAGTGGAAACAACCTCCCCGCTTTGCTGCATAAATGTACGCCATTGGGGAGAAACCAACTGCCTTGAGGTACTTGAGGGGTTAAAGGCTGACGAGGGTTTTCACAAGGTAATGAATTACAAGACCCCCCCCTTCTCTCGTGTAATTCAGCAAGGAACGGTGAGAAGGTTATGTATTGCGGTGGCTCATGAGCAACTTCCAACACAAGGCCAAGAGGACTGGCAGTCGCTGGTCACCAGATATCACGGAAACATATGTCAGCTCTTTTGCAAATGCGTTTAGATTATAGGCTTGCATTTTTGCTGTTTGCTAAAAGCTAACTCCTCTCAAATCTCTGCGCCTGTGATCTCAACTTGACAGCATCTTGGATGCAGAGTAATGAAAGGTTTCTAAGTTGCAAAGTTCTCCTCTCAGTCTGTTTGAACCGTCCTCGGTCACTGGCTGCAATTTAAGATCCATTTTGATGTGGGGGTGGGGGGTTTGGGGTCAGCGGGGGCGGGGTGTGTGAAGGGGGGGGAGTGGTTTGCCTTATCAGCTGTATGTAGGTTCTGGACGTGTGTCGACTTTGTGTTGAGTGAGCATCAAAGGCACTGTTTGGTTAAATCTTGTATGAAGGGGATCACCGCTGCCGAACAAATGCTGGAGAGATTTGGAGCCTCTTCTGTCTTGTGCGTTTTGGCCTCCACTTCTGCTCAGTCACAGCGCAACAGTGTGTGGAGCACCCCCCACCCTATACGACCCCTGGTTGGAAATCTGACGGTGACTGAACCTGTTGGACTTTAACCTGGTGTTGTTAAACTTCTTACGGTGACTGCCCAGTCCAGCATAGAACCACCGCCGCCCTCTCCACCTCCCCCCACCGCCACCCCCCCAGCTTTGTCCACAGTCATTGCACTGCCTGAAACAACTTTGTTGCCCCCTTGATTGGCACGCCGCCCGGGGGCACCCTGGATTAATGGTTGCTTTATTCTGCTGACGGTCAGGGTTCCTCCTGTCCAATCAGGATTTGTAGAGAGGGTGCGTTCACTTTGAAGCTTCACACGAGATGAATGTTCCTGACAGGTTGCAAATCAGCATGATTTTTGCCAGTGTAAGTAGGCTAATTAGAATCATTTATTCAGCACAGGCAATTTACATAAATGCTCCAAGCATTACTTGTCAGTGGTTGCATAATGGCATAAGTAGAATTCCGTTTGATATTAAGGGTGACATTTCCAAAAATATATTATTCTCTCCTGCTCCTTGTCGTTCTCGCCCACTCCCGATATAATTTGCTGACAAAAGGCAGAGCGATGAACCTCTGCCGTGACAGTCTTTTTGGGATGCGGTGCTTATGTTACCTGGGTTAATAATCAAAAGGGTTTCAAATCCCACCATTGCAAATTGGAATTCATTCTAACAATAAGTCTGAAATTAAAAGGCTGTTATTGGTAAAAGCGATGATGTGGAGATGCCGGCGTTGGACTGGGGTAAACACAGTAAGAAGTCTCACAACACCAGGTTAAAGTCCAACAGGTTTATTTGGTAGCAAAGGCCACAAGCTTTCGGAGCTCTGCCCCTTCGTCAGGTGAGTGGGGGTTCTGTTCACAAACAGGGCATATAAAGACACAAACTCAATTTACAAAATAATGGTTGGAAGACTCGAATGTCCCAGGAATCGAGCTGGTCCGTCGGAGAATACAAACACCAAATACCCCAGAAATCTGGGAGAAGAACAAAAAGATTGTTGAAAATGCTCAGCCAGTATTTCTTCAAGTTAAAGTTTATTTATTAGTCGCAAGTAGACTGACACTAACACTGCAATGAAGTTACTGTGAAAATCTGGCAGCATCTGTGGAGGGAGAGGACTTGTTTCAGGCCCGTGACCTTACATCGGAATTGAACTTGCTCTCCCAACTGGGGTCTGGTTTATACGCAACTCCAGGCCCACATATATCATAGAATCCCTACAGTGCAGAAGGAGGCCATTCAGCCCATCCAGTCAGGATACAGGATACTGCGAGGCCTGGATAGAGTGGATGTGGAGATTATGTTTCCACTAGTAGGAAAAACGAGAACCAGAGGGCACAACCTCAGGCTCAAGGGACGATGCTTTAAAACAGAGATGAGGAGGAATTTCTTCAGCCAGAGAGTGGTGAATCTGTGGAACTCTTTGCCGCAGAAGGCTGTGGAGGCCAGGTCATTGAGTGTCTTTAAGACAGAGATAGATAGGTTCTTGATTAATAAGGGGATCAGGGGTTATGGGGAAAAGGCAGGAGAATGGGGATAAGAAAAATATCAGCCATGATTGAATGGCGGAGCAGACTTGATGGGCCGAGTGGCCTAATTCTGCTCCTATATCTTATCGAGTCTGCACCGACCACAATCCCACCCAGGCTCTATCCCTATAACCCCACATATTTACCCTACTAATCCCCCTGACACTACGGGGCAATTTAGCATGGCCAATCAACCTAACCTGCACATCTTTAGACTGTGGGAGGAAACTGGAACATCCAGAGGAAACCCACGCAGACACGGGGAGAATGTGCAAACTCCACACAGACATGGGGAGAACGTGCAAACTCCACACAGACGGTGAGCCGAGGCTGGAATTGAACCCGGGTCCCTGCCCCCCAACTCCAGGATATGCAGCTCCAGGCCCACATAAATCATAGAACCCCTACAGCGCAGAAGGAGACCATTCAGCCCATCGAGCCTGCACTGACAACAATCCCACCCAGACCCTATCCCCGTAACTCCCTGCTAGTCCTCCTAAGACACTAAGGAGCAATTTAGCATGGCCAATCAACCTAGCCCGCACATCTCTGGAGTGTCAAAGTGATAAGTTCATAACTGCTTTCTGGAGTGACCAAGCAAGTCCTCCCATTGCTGCTTTCTTGCAGAAGACCCACCACCAGCCAATAAATAGGGACATAGAAATGGCCTTGCCAATGACATTCTCATTGAAAAGGAATTGGGTGACCAATTGGGGCTGCCATCTTTTGACTTGCCCAAAAGCAAAAGGAGGCTTTGGCTTAATCTTTAAGAGTAGGCTTGTGGAAAATAGGCGCACTGGTGCATTTTTAAACGTGGTGATTTGTCGTAAAGTCGAAGGTGACTCTTTGTAGCTTCAAGTAATAATGGATTTATTAACAATTATTCATATACACAAGATTAAGGTCTGACAGAATACACATCGAGTCTCTCACACATCGACCCTCTCACACATCGACCCTCTTCACCTCCCTGGCTCGAACTGAGGTTCCTCCCCATCCCAGGATGTGTGCCCTCGCTCCCAATTGGTTTAACTTCCTGCGTGGCCTCTCCATAGGGTCCGACCTGATCACGTGGTCCTCAAAGGATCATCCCCTTAAAGGAGCCACATTACCATGTGATTCAAAACTCGGTCTTTAATATGTGGTCAACTTTCTCAAGAAGTAATCAAAAACGACTCTGAGAATTCAATGTCGCATTTGACAGGGGCCAAATGTCTACCCCTCATCGAGCGATGGCAAAGCAGGGGTACGAACTTGGATAAAAGGGGCATGATGGAAAGGGTAGATGAGGGAACTGAAGGTTGGAAATGCCCGGAGAATAAGCCATGAGTAATTTAAATACTGCAACCTAATCTGATCACAACTGGAGATCAAAAAGGATCAACCTTTGATCGCTGGAACATTAGCCATGTCCGAATTTCCTTTAAACCATTGACGAGAACCTACACATTTGTAACACAATCTCCTGTCTCATCCAGTAAGAATTGGCCCTTGGTTGACATACCAGGGGGGGGATGCTTGTACTCAGGGGGCAACATTCAAGTGTTGACCAGTGCCTTTGGGAGTGGCACGGTGGCACAGTGGTTAGCATTGCTGCTTCACAGCACCAAGGACCCGGGTTTGATTCCCGGCTTGGATCACTGTCTGTGTGGAGTTTGCACGTTCCCCCCGTGTCTGTGTGGGTTTCCTCTATTTGATTTGATTTATTATTGTCACATGTATTAACATACAGTGAAAAGTATTGTTTCTTGCGCGCTATACAGACAAAGCATACCGTTCATAGAGAAGGAAATGAGAGAGTGCAGAATGTAGTGTTACAGTCATAGCTAGGGTGTAGAGAAAGATGAACTTAATGCAAGGTAGGTCCATTCAAAAGTCTGACGGCAGCAGGGAAGAAGCTGTTCTTGAGTCGGTCGGTACGTGACCTCAGACTTTTGTATCTTTTTCTGGTGTCCTCCCACAATCTGAAAGATGTGCTGATTAGTTGCATTGACTGAACAGGCACCGGAGTGTGGCGTCCAGGGGAATTTCACAGTAACTTCATTGCAGTGTTAATGTAAGCCTTACTTGTGACTAATAAATAAACTTTAAATGGGGGTCAGTGGGGGGGGTGGGGAGGTGCAGTGACAGTAAAGACTGACCAATAAAGCGTGCTGCCAAATTTGGTTGTGTAAATAGAATGGAAGTAACCAGGCTCCTATTGATAAGGTTAAAATAATTTCTCCCTCCAGTTTGGTCTTGGCTCATGCAGATATTGAAAGATAAGTTTATTATGCAGACTTATCTTGAAGCATTCCGCCAATTGAGATTCACAAATAGTCTCAGTGAAAGACTTTGCGTCTGTAGACCCTCTGTGCAAAAAAGATTTGGCAGTGGAAATGCAAGGCTGTACAGGAAAGCTGAGCAAAGGGATATAATTTAACAGATTACTGCACACTTATCATGAGACTAAAGTCAGATTATCCACTTCCTGTTTATTGTTTTAGTTTGTTTTTGCTTCAAAAATAACGTACTCCGTGCAGCAACTACAGACACGCTGGCAAGGAAAGCTACCTGAGAATGCCAGGAATGAGACATTAAAAAAAAACTGGAAGTACGCATTAGACAAGTCAGTGTCAAAATGAGAAAAGATGCGTTGGTACATCAAGAGGAGACTCTCCGCTGACTCTCAGCCTGAATTGGAATAGCCACCGATCTCAAGATGGAATAAAAGACAATTGCTGCGGATGCTGGAATCTGAAACCAAAAGAGAAAATGCTGGAAAAATCTCGGCAGGTCTGGCAGCATCTGTAAGGAGAGAAAAGAGCTGACGTTTCGAGTCTAGACGACCCTTTGTCAAAGCTCAAGGACAATTCTTTGACAGAAGGATCATCTGGACTCGAAACGTCAGCCCCTTTCTCTCCTTACAGAGGCTGCCAGACCTGCTGAGATTTTCCAGCATTTTCTCTTTTGGTCTAAGATGGAATAAGGTGCTCCATAAATATAAATGTTTGTTTTAATGCTCGTTCTCTAAGGCCAACTTGTAGCCAGACGGTTTTGAAACTGAATGGGTATGGTAGTATCGTGGTTTTGTGAGCTGAACTAGTAATTCAAAGATTTGGGTACTAGTCCCACCATGACTGTTGGTGAATTTACTTAATTGAGTCTGGAATTGGAAAGCTAGTTTCATTAATGCTGACCGTGAAACGAGTGGATTGTTGTTTTCAAGAAACACACCTGGTTCAATGAAGGGTGCAGGAGGCACAGAGCGGCACAGTGACACAGTGATTAGCACTGCTGTCTCACAGCACCAGGGATCCAGGTTCGATTCCCGGCTTGGGCCACTGTCTGTCTGTGGAGTTTGCACATTCTCCCCCGTAGGTTTCCTCCGGGTGCTCCGGTTTCCTCCCACACTCCAAAGATGTGCAGGTTAGGTTGACTGGCCAAGCTAAATCACCCCTTAGTGTCCCGGGATGCGTAGGTTAGAGGGATTAGTGGGTAAATATGTAGGGATACGGGGATCGGGCCTGGGTGGGATTGTGGTCGGTGCAGACTCGATGGGCCAAATGGCCTCTTTCTGCACTGTAGGGTTTCTATGATTCTATGTGCCAGAAACAGCACCAGGCATACCTAAAAATGAGGTGTCAACTTGGTGAAGCTCCAACACGGGACTGCTCGATGCTAGCAGAAGCAGCATGCGATAGACGGAGTTAAGCGATCCCACAACCAATGGATCAGATCCAAGCTCTGCAGCACTATCACATCCAGACTACTACCAAATAACTAGCTGGAGCTAGAGAGGCTCCAATTTCATCAGACACGCCTGGCACCCACCTCACCAAACTCAAATCACTTCAACTGCCAAAGGATGTAAACAATGACCAAAAGGTTCAGATTAATCGCCACTATCTGAAAAGCCCACCCTGTTGAAACTGGAGAGGGGAAACAAGCCTATTGGACAGGCTGGAAACAACATACACTATCAACAACTCTTTGACCTGCCTCTCCTCCCCGGAACCTCCAGGCCTCCTCGGAAGCCACAGTTACTCTGATTCCGGTCTCCTAAATACACTATTTAAGTTGAAATTGCCGAACACATGCTGTTGGAAGCGATTCTGTCTCGCAGCAGACGCACTCTCTACAATTACTCTGCGTCAGATGCTGAGTGCTTTTAAGAACTGGGTGGATAGGATGAAAGATTGGATCACTCTGTCCCTCTCAAGTCATCTGCTTCGAAAGTATCCGTCTTTTTCTCCCCCCTTTAACTTTCCCAATCCCTCCTTTCTAATTGTGCACTTTGTCTTTCTCTTCCTTCTTATTTCTTCCCAAACTTTCTCTCCACTTCCTCTCGTCACCACCTCTCCTTCATTTTCTTTTCCACCCTCTCCCTTTTCCCAGTCTCCTTCTTCCTTTCTTTCTCTCTCCCCTTTCCCCCCACCCCTCCCTTGCTCAACCTTGCTTCTCTTGTCCTCTTTTGTCCCTGTCAGACTGTTCCTCCTCCCTCTCCTTGTCTGATTTCCCCAGCCCTCCTCTGCGTATTTGAGTGTTCAATCACTCACTTTCTGTCTGTTTCGCTTCTCAGTGTTTGTGGATCAGGGTGAAGGTTGCCCGCACCCCTCCCCCTCCCCACATTAATTCCCAAAGACTCTCACCCCTGTGCCTTTCTGCTTCGTGCAAATAGAACGCAATAAATATGACTGACAGCACCAAAGGACAGAGAAACACTGGGTGGTTTAATCGGGTAATCTGGTACTCCAGAGTTGAAGCAATCTCCATGATGAGTGAGGAGGAGGCTGCTTTCAAAGGTGGATGTCTGAATCCCTCCATATTTCTTGCGCTATTCACATTTAGACACAGATAAACCCCAAATGGCTTTTCATCCTGACCACAATTACAGTCATTTCGTCTGTACAGCAAACAGAAGCTGAATCCTCTGCACACATCTTGTGTAATTGCAAAGAAATACAGACAAAATTCTGTGCCTGATGTAAGTAGGTATATTTAATGCAACTGCAGTGATTTTTTTTAAATCAACCATTCTCTCTATAAATGTAAAGAGGGGGTGGGTGACTCATCCACAGGTCATTTATAGACAGAGACGGCTATCATTTTCCTGATAGAGGTTTGAATTCATGCGTCGCCTTATCACATCTCTCACAGACATCTGAAAGTGCTGCATGACCTGTGACTGTTGCCGTGTAGACATGTGAAAACCATTTTTCTTTTATTCATTCGTGGGACATGGGTGTCACTGGCTGGTCACCATTTATTGCCCATCCCTGGTTGCCCTTGGAGGGCAGTTGAGAGTCAACCACATTGCTGTGGCTCTGGAGTCGCATGTAGACCAGACCGGGTAAGGACGGCAGATTTCCTTCCCTACAGGACATTAGTGAACCAGGCTGGGTTTTTCCGACAATGGTTTCATGGTCATCAGTAGATTCTTAATTCCAGATATATTTTTATTGAATTCAAATTCCACCATCTACCGTGACAGGATTCGAACCCGGGTCCCCAGAACATGAGCTGGGTTTCTGGATTAATAGCTTCGCGATAATGCCACCAGGCCATCGCCTCCCCATTTTGTGCCCAACAAGCATTAACGAAAGGCAGTGAGATGAGTGGTTTGTTACCTTGTGTTGTCAGTATTGGTCCCAGGAGGCGTGTTAACCTGGATCGTGGCACGCATGCCCTGTTCTTCCCCTGCTGAATCAGCACTGGGGTGGCAGAGAGGGAGTGGGGGTGGTGGGGGCCTTGGGTTGTGTTTCTGTGGCATGGCAGCACTCCTTCAGCGCTGCACTGAAGTGTCAGCCCAGAAATAGTGTCCATTCTCTTTGTGAGAGGGAGCTTTGCTATTAAGATGTCAATGTCCTGGTGACTGCAGCAGATCTTGAACAGAAACAGGCTCAGTAAAAGAAAGGAAGACAGATCTGTCTTTGAATGGCTGAATACTGATGACACGGCCATCTCTGAGTCTATTTTTGCTAATGATGCTCAGGCTTGTCTGATGTCCGGTGAAGTGCAGCATTTTCAAAGCCCTTCAAATTAAGATTTCATTATTTATGAGCGTTTTGGCGTCAAACAACTTGGTAATTATTTTTGCTTTTTATTTTGTGCCTAAATATAAACTCAAAATTACATTCTCACGATATGTTCAATGACCTTCCTCTATATTGCTGTTCTTCAGGCACTGCATGGCTTGGGACAGCAGTGAACATGCTCCGGTACCTCACCTAATGAGGTGTGATTCATATGTGAGTCCAAACACTGAGCAAACTCCAGTTATTTAATGGTACTAAGCTTCAGTGCCATGTTCAATTCACACACAGGCGGAGACACGGTTTAACAATTAAGGAAGAACTCTAGGCTCCTTTGCCCTCTCTTGACGGTCAACTGCTCGCCTGACGGTGAGCTGCTAACTTACGTACAGACTGGGGTTTGAACTGACGTTTGATCCCAGTCAATGTACCAGCATGAAGGAGAGGCTTTGGGCAGAATATTGGGAACTCCCTTGTTTGACAGTGGGGTGGGGGGGGGCATTTAATGAGGCAGGAGGGTGACGTATGCAATCCGGCCACCTTCCCGCCTCCATCCCAATTGAGTCCATGGCCAAAAGGATGGCTTTCCCAACCCTCCACCAATTGAGGCCCTTAGATGACCAATTAAGACCATAGACCTTAAGATATAGGAGCAGAATTAGGCCATTCAGCCCATTGAGTCTACCCACTTAAGGGCCTCATCCAGCTTCCACTAGTATTCATAGAATCATAGAATGTATAGCACGGAGACAGGCCCTTCAGCCCAAACTGGTCCATGCCGACCAAAATGCCCATCTAAGCTAACCCCATTTGCCTGCATTTGGCCCATATCCCTCTCAACCTTTCCTATCCATGTATCTGTCCAAATGCCTTTTAAATGTTGTCAATGTCCCTGCCTCAACCACTTCCCCTGGCAGCTCATTCCATATTCGTACCACAGTGCAGGGAGGTGCCATGCCAGCAGGATGACATATTTGCTTGCCACCTCCTGGGGGGGTCTTCGCTCATTCAAAAGCATTATTCAGTGCCTGATTGAGTTACCTGACATTGTGGGGAGCGGAAGGGTGGAGGGATGGTGGCTGAACCCCTTCACACCTCCTCTCCCATCATCCCCATTCCCATGACCCTCTTCCCGCCAGCACTGATGTGCCTGGGTCCCTCTTCCATCTGAGACCATCCCAGGTAGTGCTGCTGAATAGAAAAGAGCCTCTGATTGTGGCTCTTTGTGGGCTGGACCTGTGCCCCCAGGGTCACAGGAACCGGGTTGAGGCCCACCCCTGGCCTGCTCAGTGACAAAGTGGTACCAGGTGCACAGGGTCTTTCCAAAAAGACTGATTCTTCTTCTTTCATAGAATCCCATTCGTCCCATCGAGTCTGCACCGACCACAATCCCACCCAGGCCCTATTCCCGCAACCCCATACAATTACCTTGCTAATCCCCCTGACACAGAGGGCAATTTACCATGGCCAACCAACCTAACCTGCACATCTTTGGACTGTGGGAGGAAACCGGAGCACCCGGAGGAAACAAACGCAGTCAGGGGAGAAGGTACAAACTCCACACAGTGACCTGAACCGGGAATCGAACCCAGGTCCCTGGTGTTGCGAGGCAGCAGTGCTAACCATTGTGCCACTTGTGTGCTCTGTGTTCACATAAAAAGGCAGCGAAAGAGAGGAAGGTTTAAAATGCTGCTGAGCCCATTGGTGCAGCTTGCTTTTGTGGATTGAAGTTAAATTCACTCATTCCTGCGGAACTGTTCTGGCGATCCTCTGCAACCTCTCAAGCGCCTTCATATATTGCATAAGGCCTGGTGACCAGAACTAGTGTTTTAGATACGTTCAGCCTAGCTTCTCTGCTCATGGACTCTCCCTACAGGTGAGATTGGTTGGTGGGGGGGATATTTAATCTTGTGGGAAGTTGGTGGGTAGAGACCCCGCTGCCTTCCCACCCCTGTTTTGTGTGGGATGAGGGGGTGGGGGGAGGCGGGAATAGGTGGCAGGGGGAAGTAGAGGAGTGGTGGGGGGGGGAGGTGGCTGGGGAAGTGGAGGGAAAATGGTGGAAGAGGTGGGGGTATGAGGGGAGGTCGGGGGATGAGGGAGGGTGCCGAAGGGGGTGGTGTAGTCCCAGTAGCCGCCATTGTCTCCCTAATCCGTCACCCCCATTAGATGCCGAACAACACCTCCATTGAGGACACCCAAGATCCCACATGATGTGTTGTTGAGGCCCTGCCACCTTCACTCCTAATGTGTCTCGTGAGCTGGATAATTTTGTGAATGAGTCGCAGCTTTCACACTGATAGACAGTGGCTGTCTCTCGAGTGGATTGGGTGGGTCGGGAAGGGGATTTAAAGTTCAGCCTGCGTTCCCAGCTCCAAGTCCCGCTGTATGTGTTTTTCACAACATGTATTTATTGCCGCTGTTCATGTTTTGCCCAATGCAAAACACATGTTGTACACCATCAGTGGGGAGTCCCGCTGGGCTTCCAGTGTTCATGATGAATTCCAGTCAGACATGGCTTGGGAAGGTTTCTACTGCTGCTACTGCCTGCACCCACACCCACACCCTTCAATCGCCAACTCTCCCTGCTTTACACTCTGATTTACTGCAGTTAGACCTGGCTGAGATCTCCTGCCAGAACGAAACCTGTCTTGTTTTGCAACTTGCTGTACCCAGTGTGATTTACACCGCATGACTGTGAACCCTGGTGCCTCCAGAAATGCACCACCATCGGCGTTGTTGGGCCCATTTGGGCGAGAGGGGGTCCCATGTTCTGTCAAATTCACTGATCTAAATTGGGGTGTGACACTAAAGAACAGGGGAGTTCTCCCGACCCACAACCATTATCACTAAAACTGATTGCTCATCATTTTGTCGCTGTTCGTGGGATCTTCTTGTGCACTGATTTGGCTGCCGCATTGTCATCACAAATCTGACATTTCAGAAGACTTTCTTCGGCTGTAAAGCACTTCTGGAAGAGCCTGAGGTTGTGGAATTATTAATTAATACAGCTTCTTTATCCTTAATTTCCTTCCTTTCTTTCTTTTCTTACCCTCTCTCACCTCCATCTTCACGTCCCTTCCTTCTTTCCTCCCTCCCTTCTCCCTGCCCCCCCCCCCACCCTCCCTCCACCCCAAACCAGCTGAGGGGAAGTCATCCAATGTTGTATCTACTGATCCCCGAGGAGAATCCATCCGTGTGGACAGCTTGGACAGGATTTTCAGGCCTTGGATCAAGCGCGGCTGGAAAATCCTGCCCGAGGTCAACGAACCCTTGCATGGTTCGTGTCCTGCCCGCTGTAATTCCCATGCCGGGTGGGACGGGAAAGTTCCACCCCTTTGTGTCTTTGCAGCCATACTGAACGAACCTTTTCTGTCGATATTCATGCGGCCGGCAGTCAGTTAGAGGGGTTTTGACACCTTCAACTGGGCTGAGAGGTGGCAAATGGAGTTTAATGCGGAAAAGTGTGAGGTGATTCACTTTGGAAGGAGTAACAGGAATGCAGAGTACTGGGCTAATGGTAAGATACTTGGTAGTGTGGATGAACAGAGGGATCTGGGTGTCCATGTGCATAGATCCCTGAAAGTTGGCACCCAGGTTGATAGGGTTATTAAGAAGGTGTACGGTGTGTTAGCTTTTATTGGTAGAGGGATTGAGTTTCGGAGCCAGGAGGTCATGCTGCAACTGTACAAAACTCTGGTGCGGCCGCATTTGGAGTATTGCGTACAGTTCTGGTCGCCGTATTATGGGAAAGATGTGGAAGTGTTGGAGAGGGTGCAGAGGAGATTTACCAGGATGTTGCCTGGTATGGTGGGAAAATCGTATGAGGAAAGGCTGAGGGACTTGAGGTTGTTTTCGTTAGAGAGAAGAAGGTTAAGAGGTGACTTAATAAAAGCATACAAGATGATCAGAGGATTAGATAGGGTGGATAGTGAGAGCCTTTTTCCTCGGATGGTGTTGGCTAGCACGAGGGGACATAGCTTTAAATTGAGGGGTGATAGATATAGGACAGATGTTAGAGGTAGGTTCTTTACTCAGAGAGTGGTGAGGGCGTGGAATGCCCTGCCTGCAGCAGTAGTGGACTCGTCAACATTAAGAGCATTCAAATGGTTATTGGATAAACATATGGATGATATTGGAATAGTGTAGATTAGAGGGGCTTTAGATTGGTTCCACTGGTCGGCGCAACATCAAGGGCCGAAGGGCCTGTACTGCGCTGTAATGTTCTATGTTCTATGTTCTATGTTCAACACCAGAGCGCAACAAGAACCAACACTTTGGGGAAATGTGAAAATATGGGGCTGCACGGTGGCACAGTGGTTAGCACTGCTGCCTCACAGCGCCAGGGACCCGGGTTCGATTCCCAGCTCGGGTCACTGTCTGCGTGGAGTTTGCACATTCTCCCTGTGCCTGCGCGGGTTTCCTCCGGGTGCTCTGGTTTCCTCCCACACTCCAAAGATGTGCGGGTTAGGTGGATTGACCATGCTAAATTGCCCCTTAGTGTCAGGGCGACTAGCTAGGGTAAACGCATGGGGTTATGGGGATGGGGCCTGGGTGGGATTGTGATCGGTGCAGACTCGATGGGTCAATTGGCCTCTTTTGCACCGATTGAGAAGTCTCCTCTTTAAGAAAAAATTATTGCTGGTGCTGTACATCTCTTCATGCTAATGCACGGCTGAGATGTAATCTTATAAATAGTTGATAGTCTGTTTCCTTGATGTTTTAGCAGAAGCGATCATGGGGGAATAGGACAGAGTTGGTTGCTGAATTTCCTTTTAAGGTTTGTTTCTGAAGGCAGCTCTCTCTGATCAAGCCAGGATTTTCACTTACAGTTTGGACAGAGCTCTTTTGTTCCCTGGGTTTGGCTGAGAGGTTCGGGGGCTGCATTTATCCTGGAAGAAAAGTTTGGAAACACAACACCCAGAACACATGGCATGAGCCAGAGCTGTGTAAAAATGTTATCCTTGCACACGTTTCTCTGTCATAAAATGAAGGAAAGTGAGCTATTCCCAATGGATATATTGGCGTGCGGAGCACAAGTGCTTTCAAGGGACCTGCGTGCATGCAGAGGGAGGGGAGTTGAGAGATATGGTCAAAAGGCGGATAGGTGGGGTTGATGTAGCGAAGATGAGCAATCTTATTGTGCCGTTGGCCCTTTTCCTGAACTGATAGCAGTCTTATCTTCTGCTGAGTGACCCAAGGGAAGAGGAAGATCCCATCAGGCAAGTTCAGAAGGAAGCTATCACGGCTGCTCAGAGTCATAGAGGTTTACAGCATGGAAACAGGCCCTTCGGCCCAACTTGTCAATGCCGCCCTTTTTTTTAAACCCCTAAGCCAGTCCCAATTGCCCGATTTGGCCCCTATCCCTCTATACCCATCTATACCCAGTGGGACTCCTCTTTCTTCAACGAAGAATAACTCTGATTTTCCTGTGTTTCCTCACCGGCGGGAAAGCCTTCTCTCAATTTGGCCAAGTGGTTCCTTTCAAAATCTTGACGTACTGGGAAGGCAATCATGCTGAACGTCCAATTGGGTGAATGCTTGAGGCCCGCACTGCTCCTCGAATGATGCTCCAGTGGGAATCTGTGCTTTCGCAAGATCTTTTAGGGAGCAGTTAACAATCAAGTAAACAGAAATTCGTCACCATCCAGTTCAGAGGCAGCTCACCTATTTGGCAACCTTACACCATCGGCAGAATGTGGCTGCAGTGTGTGCCATTTACAACTAAAGCAACTAGTCCAGGCTGACAAACAGACAAACAAGCAACACAAGTAGGCCATTCAGCCCCTCGAGCCTGCTTCCGCCATGTATTAAGATCATGGCTGATGTGACAGTAACCTCAAAGCTTCATCTGGCCTATCCTCACTAATCTAACACCCCCTTGCTTACCAAGAATCTATTCATCTCTATCTTAAAAATATTCAAGGACTCTGCTTCCACCGTATTGTGAAGAAGAGAGCTCCAAAGACCCTCTGAGTGAAAACATTTTGCCTCATCTTCGTTTTAAATTCACAACCTCTTATTGTTAAACAGTGGTCGCCTGGTTCTAGATTCTCTCACAAGGGGAAACATCCTGTACACATCCACCTTGTCAATACCCCTCAAGATCCTATATGTTTCATTCAAGTCATCTCTTATTCTCCTAAACTCCAATGGATACAGGCCTAGCCTGTCTAACATTTCCTCATAAGACAACCCACCCATTCCAGGCGTTAGTCCGGTAAACCTTCTCTGAGCTGCTTCCAAAACATTTGCATCTTCACTTAAATAAGGTGACCAATACTGTTCACAGTACTCAAAACGTGGTCTCAACCAATGCCCTGTACAACTGAAGCATAACCTCCCAACTTTTGTAATCAATTCCCTTCACAATAAATTATAACCCTCTATTAGCTCTCCTAATTACATGTTGTACCTGCATACTAGCCTTTTGTGATTCATGCATTAGAACACCCCGATCCCTCTGCATTTCAGATCTTAGAAATCGCTCACCATTTAGATACCATGTTTTTTTATTCTTCCTGCCAAAGTGGACAACTTTACATTTTCCCACATTTACCAGATCCTTCCCAAGTCACTTAACCTATCTATGTCTTTCTGTAGCTTCCTTATGTCCTCTCTACAACTTACTTTCCGTACTATCTTTGTATCATCAGCAAATTTGGCAACCATCTCTTCAATTCCTTCATCGAAGTAATTTATATCAGTTGTGAACAGTTGAACTCCCAGCGCTGATCCCTGTGGCTCACCGCTCGTTACATTTCGCTAACCTGAAAAAGACCCATTTATGCCTACTCTCTGCTCCCTATTAGCCAGCCAATCTTCAATCCACACCATTACGTCACCCCCCATACCATGAGCACTTATGCAACCTTTTTCCCTCATCGGACAAAGGCAACATGGGGGAATGAGAAATTGCCTTGAAGTTGCCCTCCAAGTCTCACGCCATCCGATCTTCGGGATACATGATAGTTCCTTTATTGTCGCTGAGTCAAAATATGAAACTCCCATTTGCTGCCTCTCCCTCATTGCCCTAGAGAAGGTGGTGGTGATCCAACCTCCTGAACCACTGCCATCTTGGTGTTGAAGTTACACCCAGAGTGCTATTGAGTCACGGACTTCCTCACAATGTGAAATATAAGGTCTAAATTAATGTGATAGAGTCATTCATAAATGGAATCGGGAATTCAGTAGCAATGTCTTCACTCAAAGAGTGGTGCAAGTTTGGAGCTTGCTACCAACCCGAGTGGTTGAGGCAATTGGCATCGATACACTTGAATGAAAGCTCAATAACACATGAGGTACAAAGGAATGGAAAGTTATGTTCCTGGAATGAGATGAAGATGGGTGGGAGGCGCTTTGTGCAGAGCACAAACACTGGCAGGGACCTGCTGGGCTGAATGCCCTGTTTCTGTGCTGCAAATTCAACACCATTCTTTGTCAGCTGGGGTGGAGGATGCCGCTGGCACAAGACTGTGAGCAGCTGACCTGTTTGTCGTCTTCACCTGACACGGGGTTGTGATGCATGAAGTTCACAGGAGGTTAGAAAAATCCCATGACCTGTGTTGTCACACCAGCCAATCTGGCCAGCCTCAGAGTAAATAGCACTGCTGACCACAGATAATACGAAATAACAAAGTGTCGTTTGTTCTGATCAAGAATCTCGTTGTGCTCATGACAGTGGGTACATTGACCCAGTTTGATGTTGAGTGTTCCTTAAATGTAGCAGAGACATGGGCTGCTAAACAGCAGTTCCATTGGTTTGTGATGCGCAACTTCAGCATCCCCTTGCCAGTCCTTCTGGATCTCAGTTATGTTAAGCACCAAATTATAGAGTCATAGAGGTTTACAGTATGGAAACAGGCCCTTCGGCCCAACTTGTCCATGCCGCCCTTTTTTTTTTAAACCCCTAAACTAATCCCAATTGCCCGCATTTGGCCCATATCCCTCTATACCCATCATACCCATGTAATTATCTAAATGCTTTTTAAAAGACAAAATTGTACCTGCCTCTACTACTACCTCTGGCAGCTTGTTCCAGACACTCACCACCCTCTGTGTGAAAAAATTGCCCCTCTGGACACTTTTGTATCTCTCCCCTCTCACCTTAAACCTATGCCCTCTAGTTTTAGACTCCCCTACCTTTGGGAAAAGATATTGACGATCTAGCTGATCTGTGCCCCTCATTATTTTATAGACCTCTATAAGTTCACCCCTCAGCCTCCTACGCTCCAGAGGAAAAAGTCCCAGTCCATCCAGCCTCTCCTTATAACTCAATCCATCAAGTCCCGGTAGCATCCTAGTAAATCTTTTCTGCACTCTTTCTAGTTTAATAATATCCTTTCTATAATAGGGTGACCAGAATTGCACACAGTATTCCTCATCGCCCCCAGATAATGCCTTCCTGTAGGCTTTAATCTCAGGGTCCCAATGAGCCCACCTACCATCAGCTTGAAGAAGGTATCAAGAAGGGCATTGTATCAGTCACCTTCACATTCTGTACACCATTGGATGCACAGCTCAGTCCCCCACTATGTCAACTGGATCCATGCTAATTGGTGAATTAAAATTAAAGTACAGCTGCTTTCTTTGCTGGAGAGAGTTAGGGGACTTAGTTCATAATTCCAGGCCAAAACTCGCCTGCCCCAATTCCTGGGCAGGTGAAGTTCCCAGAACGGAAATCTCTGTTGGCATTGGTTGGAATTTTACAATCTCACCTGAGTGGGCCGCAAAATCCTACCCCGAGTGTCTTCCCAGTGTCCCAGCTATCACCATTTAGATATGCACAAGTATCCATCACCCGTTTAACCATGTAATTGCCAATAAAACTTAACAATGTCATTCATAAGACATTGATACACCAGGTGCTGCATTGACCAACGAGCCAATGGCGTTGTCTGGAAGAGTATCTTCATCAGTTCTTGAGTGAGGAGTCTTTCACAGCCACCTTTCCTGAAAAATGCAATCACAAAATTGGTTCCTGTTTGACTCGTTGGAAGCAAAATGAGCAAGAAAATAATTACCAAAGAGCTAAAAATGAATGAAGTGAGACAGTGGAAAGGTGCAGAGATGAGATAAAGGGGAAGCAGTGGTGTCATGGTATTGTCACTAGACTAGTAACCCTGAGACCCAGGTTAATGCTCTGGGGACCCGGGTTTGAATCCCACCATGGCAGATAGTAAAATTTGAATTCAGTAAAAATGTGTGCAAAATTCAGTAAAAGTCTCATGATGATCATGGAACCATTGTCAACTGTCGTAAAAACCCAACTTGTTCACTGATGTCCTTTAGGGAAGGAAATCTGTCGTTCTTACCTGGTCTGGCCTATATGTGACTCCTGACCCACAGCAATGTGTTTGATTCTTAAATACCCTCAGGGATGGGCAATAAATGCTGGCCCAGCCAGCGATGGACACACCCCTGTGGTGAACCATTGTTGGTTACCACCAGGAGTGCTGAGCCATGGTCTGGCCAGTACTATGAGTCTGTAGATATGTTACTGTTGGGGTTAGGGTTGGGCTGTTCTACCTGTTAATATAGTCCTATGGTACACCCCAGTCGGCTCCGCCTTCTGGGAGAGGTATAAAGGTCACTGCTCTGCCTGGTGACCCTTTAGTCTGGGATTGTATATTGTATATAGTAGCTCTGTTATTGTTGGCAATAAAAGCCTTTATTTCCCGGGTACATCCTGCCTCCCGTGTGATTTATCGCGCATCAATTTTATTGCCAACAAGTAAAATTTTTTTTTCTGACAAAAAAAACAAAAGAAAACCATGGAGCAAATGCTTAAACCCAAACGGCTTACGTTGGACCCACGTGCGGCGGGAGCATCGAACACTTTCGACCACTGGTTGAAGTGTTTCCAAGATTACCTCGACGCCTCCACAGCGGTCCACAACGACGCCGACAGACTCCGGGTCCTCCACGCGAGGGTAAGCGACGCTGTATACTTAGCGATCCGTGAGGCCCAAGACTACAAAGGGGCCCTCGAGTTTCTCAAAAAGCGATACAACAAACCGCCGAATGAGATCCATGCTCGACACCTTCTAGCCACTTGACGGCGGCAGCCCGGCGAAACGACGGAACAGTACGTGTGTGAACTTCAGCAGCTAGCCAGAGACTGCAACTGCAAGTCAGTGTCGGCAGCCTAGTACATGAGCGACCTAGTTCGAGATGCGTTCGTGGCAGGAATCGGCTCGTCGTACATCCGCCTCCGGCTGCTGGAGCAAGGTAACCTCGACCTCACTAAAACCATAGAATTAGCTGACGCTCTAGAAACGGCCTCCAAAAGTCTGGAGATGTACCCCGACGACCGCGTGGGGACATTGTGGCAGGTGCAGCCGCAGACTCCACTTTATTCAGCGGGATCGAAAAACTGCGCGATTGCGTTTCCAGCCCCGGACCTGATGACGGCAGCAGCTCCAGGTGGCCTGCGGTGTTAGTTCTGTGGGGGGGTGAAACACCCTCGGCAGCGATGTCCAGCTAAAGCGGTATTGTGCTCCGCCTGTGGCAAGAAGGGACATTATTCCAAAGTATGCCGGACCAAACCACTCTCCAAACACAGCAGTGCGGCGTGTGACTCCCCGGAGCCGGCCTCCTTGTCTTCTGCGTCTTCGAGGTCTTCCACCACGTGCAATCCCAGGACGTCGCCATTCCTAACGACGGAGTCGCAAGACACGTGCGACCTGCAGGGGCCGCAGGTTTTGGCGCCATCGACCACGTGCGACCTATGGGGGCAGCCATTTTGGTCGGCACCGACCGCGAATGACCAGCAGGGGCCGTCATCAACCATCTCAACTGCCTGCAGTTGTGCCCACGAACCAACGGTGGCGTCAATCATCCTGGACCAGGCCAAGCCTCACAGACACGACAAGTCCATGATGGACATACAGGTAAACGGACGCCAGATTTATTGTTTGTTTGACAGCGGGAGCACGGAGAGCTTCATTCACCCTGACACCGTGAAGTGGTGTGGTCTCCAGATTCGGACTGTCAAGCAGACAATTTCGATGGCGTCAAGGTCCCGGTCTGTCACCGTGCTAGGGAGCTGCGTGGTCAACCTGACGGTGCAGGGCATGGTTTACGAGAACTTCAGGCTCCTTGTGTTACCGCACCTTTGCGCGCCGATACTCCTAGGACTAGATTTTATGGTCCACCTGAAGAGTGTAACCCTGCAGTACGATGGGCCACTCCCTCCGCTTTCAGTGGGAGATCCGCAGCCTCTAAATTGCCCAACGCGCTCCACATGTAGTCTCTCGACGCTCAGGATTACCACACCCTCCCTATTCCAGAATCTCGTGCCAGGCTGCAAGCCCATCGCAACAAAGAGCAGGCGTTACAGCGCTGAGGATCGGATCTTCATTCGACCTGAAGTTCAGCGGCTCCTCAAGGAAGGGATCATCCAACCTAGCGCGAGTCCATGGAGAGCACAAGTCGTGGTGGTTAAGAATGGGAACAAACCCCGGATGGTCATAGACTATAGTCAGACCATTAACAGATACACGCAGCTGGATGCGTATCCCCTCCCGCGCATATCTGACTTGGTCAATCAGATTGCGCAGTACCGGATGTTCTCCACCATCGACTTAAAATCTGCTTACCACCAGCTCCCCATTCACCCAGAGGATGCTCGACAATACACGGCCTTTGAGGCGGATGGTCGTCTGTACCATTTTTTAAGGGTTTCCTTTGGTGTCACGAATGGGGTCTCAGTCTTCCAGCGTGCTATGGACCGAATGGTGGACCAGAACGGGCTGCGGGCTACCTTCCCATACTTGGATAACGTCACCATCTGTGGCCATGACCAGCAGGACCACGATGCCAACATTCTTAGATTCTTACGCACTGCATCTCGCCTGAATCTGCCCTACAACAGGGAGAAGTGTGTATTTCGCACGCGCTGCCTAGCTATCCTCGGATACGTGGTGGAAAACGGGGTCCTTGGCCCTGATCCAGACCGTATGCATCCCCTCCTCGAACTCCCCCTGCCCACTAGCATCAAAGCACTGAGAAGATGTTTAGGCTTCTTCTCATACTACGCACAGTGGGTTCCCAATTACGCGGACAAAGCCCGTCCGCTCATCAAGTCTACCTCCTTTCCCCTAACAACAGAGGCTCGCTTAGCCTTTGCAGGAATAAAAGTCGACATCACGAAAGCCACGATGCACGCTGTTGATGAGTCCATCCCCTTCCAGGTGGAGAGTGATGCACCTGATTTCGCCCTGGCCGCCACACTTAACCAGGCGGGCAGGCCCGTCGCCTTTTTCTCTCGCACCCTCCAAGGCCCTGAAATTCGGCATTCTGCGATGGAAAAGGAGGCCCAGGCCATTGTGGAGGCCGTTCGGCATTGGCGCCATTACTTGGCAGGAAAACGGTTCACTCTGCTCGGACCAGCGGTCCGTGGCGTTCATGTTCAACAACACGTTACGGGGTAAGATCAAGAATGATAAAATCTTGAGGTGGAGAATCGAACTCTCCACCTACAATTATGATATCATGTACCATCCAGGGAAGCTCAACGAGCCCTCGGACGCCCTGTCGCGTGGAACATGCGCTAGTGTGCAGGAGAATCGATTACAGGCTCTCCACAATGACCTCTGCCATCCGGGGGTCACTCGGCTCTTCCACTTCATAAAGGCCCGGAATCTACCCTACTCGGTGGAGGATGTCAGGTCCATAACCAGAAGCTGCCAGGTATGTGCGGAATGCAAACCGCACTTCTACCGACCTGACAGGGCACACCTCATTAAGGCCACTCGTCCTTTCGAAAGACTGAGTGTGGACTTCAAGGGCCCCCTTCCCTCGACAGATCGGAACGTGTACTTCCTCAATGTGATTGATGAGTACTCATGATTCCCTTTTGTCATTCCCTGTTCTGATATGACCGCTGTCACGGTTATCAAGGCATTACGGGATCTTTTCACCCTGTTCGGTTACCCCTGTTATATCCACAGCGATAGGGGCTCGTCGTTCATGAGCGATGACTTGAGGCAATACCTGCTCTCATATGGGATTGCCTCTAGTAGAACCACGAGCTACAACCCAAGGGGTAACGGATAGGTTGAACGAGAGAATGCTACAGTCTGGAAGGCTGTCTTACTGGCGTTGAGGTCTAAAGGTCTTCCAGTCTCCCGTTGGCAAGAGGTACTCCCTGATGCGCTCCACTCCATACGCTCACTCCTGTGTACGGCAACCAACGCTACTCCTCATGAGAGAATGTTTTCATTCCCTAGGAAGTCTTCCTCTGGGACCTCATTACCGTCTTGGTTGACGTACTCAGGACCTGTCCTCCTGCGGCGGCATGTTAGGACCCGCAAGTCCGACCCTTTGGTTGAACAGGTCCATCTCCTCCACGCCAACCCTCAGTATGCCTATGTGGCATATCCTGACGGGCGAGAGGACACGGTCTTGATTCGAGATCTGGCGCCAGCAGGGGGCTTGGAAACCCCAGTCGCTCCCACACCCCCAGTTACGGACCCCCCGACCATTATCTCTCCTCCTGACACGGCGCGGGCAGTATCGGGACCACCACTTAACCCTCTTACTCCCGTGTACAGCTTGCCTGAGTCCAGGAGATTGTCGCCACCTCGAGGCGTGCTCGAGTCCAGTGGATTGTCACCACCTCGTGGTCTACCGGCCCGTGAGGAACTGGAGGAGTTACTGGACACCGCCTTGGAGAGAAGGTCACCGCGATTGCCTGAACTGGCGTCATCGCCGGTGTTGAGGAGGTCACAGCGACGGTGCGGTCCCCCAAACCGTTTGAACTTATAGACAGATGAACAGTTGTTCTGTTTTTTTGTGCCCCGCCGGCCTTTGTTTTCAAAGGAGGGGTGAATGTGGTGAACCATTGTTGGTTACCACCAGGAGTGCTGAGCCATGGTCTGGCCAGTACTATGAGTCTGTAGATATGTTACTGTTGGGGTTAGGGTTGGGCTGTTCTACCTGTTAATATAGTCCTATGGTACACCCCAGTTGGCTCCGCCTTCTGGGAGAGGTATAAAGGTCACTGCTCTGCCTGGTGACCCTTTAGTCTGGGATTGTATATTGTATATAGTAGCTCCGTTATTGTTGGCAATAAAAGCCTTTATTTCCCGGGTACATCCATGCCTCCCGTGTGATTTATCGCGCATTAACCCCATGAACCATTTTTTTAAAAACATCGCAACTGAGAGCAAAGACACCAAGTAAGACAGTGATCCAAGCTGCAAGGATACTGGGGCAAAGGAAGAGCATGGAACTGAAGTGATTACAGTTGTGGGGCAAGGATCAGCATGCATACCCTGACCTGCCAAGGAATTACCTCTCACTTCTGGAAGTGTATTAAAATTCCTCTGTAGTATTTAGCATAATGCTCCCATGTCTGCTCTCACCCTAACTTGGGATTTGAGGCCGCATTATAAACAGATATGTGTGAAAGTTACTGACTAGAGTTGGCACCAATTTGTGCTCTGTCAGCCATTTTGCTCTGTTCGCAGCTTAACCGCTGATATTTTACAGACTATATTCTCCAATGGAGTTGCGTGGTAAGGTTGAGCACGCGTTGTTTGCCTGACATCTGTTGTGCATTTTTTTTCATTTGAACAGCCTCCTCACCACGCTTTGCCGAATGAGTTCAAGTCATTACCAGACACGGCCACCACCGTCGAAGAAAGGTACATCAAGGATAGCTTCCTATTCTGCAAACAAATGCTCCCAAGATTTGGTCCGAAAATCACTGGCCACAGTAAAACCCACTGGGGAGCAACGCCTAACCCTTTTTTGTGTGTGTTTTTGGATTCATTGACTGTCACAGACGTTGACCTCCCAGCTGGTTATTTTGAGTTTTAAGATGCCTGAGGCTCAGTGCCAAAACGTGATCCTTTTTGATTTTCTGTTGTTGCACTCATCCACCTGGCTTGCATTACTTGCAGTTTGGGAGGAAGGGACTGTGGCCTGAGGGTAAGTGACACAGCGAAATCTCACAGACAGGCAGCCTCAGTCAGATGTTCAACCAACATCTGGTGAGGTCCTTTTCTTTCCACTTTGATTTGATAAATTAGATACAGGTGATTTTTTTTTTTCAGATGGCTAATTAAAGATTGAGTTATAATCAGGCCTTCTCTAGAATTTGTTCAAACTTCTATTCAATTTAACAAACAGCTGCTGAAGGCAACAAAATATGATTCAAATTGACTGTAACTTTTACGGTTCCTACAATGGCAGAATTAGACTGATATATATATGTATACAAAGATGAAGGTCTCATGTCTAATCCCTGGTCAATGGCACATGAATTGGCCATGCTAAATTGCCCCTTAGTGTCCAAAGATGTGCAGGTTAGGTGGATTGGCCGTGCTAAATTGCCCCTTAGTGTTGGGGGATTAACAGGGTAAATACATTCAGTTATGGGGGAAGGGCCTGGGTGGGATTGTAGGCAGTGCAGACTCGATGGGCCGAATGGCCTCTTTCTGCACCGTAGGGATTCTATGATTACATAATATCTTGACTTAGCCAAGACAATCTTATCTTGCTTTGTCTTGTCTTGCTGCAACTGCCTTTAGTGTTCTCATTGTTTACCTCGAGACCTGACTATTGTAATGCTTTCTTCACTGAATCCCTCTCTCTTTTTTAAATAATTATTTGATTTGATTTGATTTATTATTGTCACATGTATTCATATACAGTGAAAAGTATTGTTTCTTGTGCGCTGTACAGACAGCATACCTTTCATAGAGAAGGAAAGGAGAGAGTCCAGAGTGTTGTGTTACAGTCATAGCTAGGGTGTAGAGAAAGATCAACTTAATACGAGGTAGGTC
Source organism: Mustelus asterias (assembly GCF_964213995.1). Taxonomy (NCBI): domain Eukaryota; kingdom Metazoa; phylum Chordata; class Chondrichthyes; order Carcharhiniformes; family Triakidae; genus Mustelus; species Mustelus asterias. The sequence goes on along the minus strand of NC_135822.1, from coordinate 67,366,170 downwards.
CATTAAAAAGTCTGACGGCAGCAGGGAAGAAGGTGTTCTTGCGTCGGTTGGTACATCACCTCAGACTTTTGTATCTTTTTCCCGATGGAAGAAGGTGGAAGAGAGAATGTCCAGGCTGCGTCGGTTCCTTGATTACGTGGCTGCTTTTCCAAGGCAGTGGGAAGTGTAGAAGAGTCAATGGATGGGAGGCTGGTTTGCGAGATGGACCGTTCACGACCGTTTATAGTTTCTTGCAGTCTTGGACAGAGCAGGAGCCGTACCAAGCTGTGATAGAACCAGAAAGGATGCTGTCTATGGTGCATCTGTAAAAGTCGGTGAGAGTCACAGTGGACATGCCGAATTTCCTTAGCTTCCTGAGAAAGTAGAGGCGTTGGTGGGCTTTCTTAATTAAAGTGTCGGCGTGGAGGGACCAGGACAGGTTATTGGTGATCTGGACACCTAGAAACCTGAAGCTCCCAACCATTTCCACTTCATCACCGTTGATATTGACAGGGACATGTCCTCCACTCTTGGGACATGGGCATCATTGGCTGGCCAGCATTTATTGCCCATCCCCAGTTGCCTCAGGGCAGTTGAGAGTCAACCACATTGCTGTAGCTCTGGAGTCACATCTTGGTCAGACTATTAATCCAGAAACTCAGCGAATGTTCTGGGGACCTAGGTTCGAATCCCGTCACGGCAGATGGTGCAAGTTGAATTCAATAAAAAAGTATCTGGAATTAAGAATCTACTGATGACCATGAAACCATTGTCGATTGTCGGAAAAACCCATCTGATTCACTAATGCCCTTTAGGGAAGGAAATCTGTCGTCCTTACCCGGTCTGGCCTACATGTGACTCCAGAGCCACAGCAATGTGGTTGACTCTCAACTGCCCTCGGGCAACTAGGGATGGGCAATAAATGCTGGCCAGCCAGCAATGTCCATGTCCCATGAATGAATAAATAAAAAGTAAGTACAAGGTACTGGAGGATTCCAGCTCATGGTCACTGCGTACTGGAAACAACATGAGTGATGGGCACAGGACCAGGGCTTGGCCACGATACACCCCATCACCAAGACGCAGTGTGTGAAGTTCAGACATGGATGATGACTATTCAGAGGGACATGGTGAACAATAATCAGCTTTGAGCAACTCACCTCCTGACTCCCCAAAGCCTGTCCAACATCTACAAGGCACAAGTCAGGAGTGTGATGGAATGCTCTCCACTTGCCTGGATGAGTGCAGCTCCAACATCACTCAAGAGGTGTGACCCTAATCAGGACAAAGCAGCCCGCTTGATTGGCACCCAGCCACCACCTCTCTCTCTACTACTGGCACACAGTGGCAGCACTTGTACCATCTACAAGATGCAGTGCAGGAACTCATCAAGGCTCCTTAGACAACACCTTCCAAGCCCGTGACGTCCGCCACCAAGAAGGACAAGGGCAGCAGCTGCATGGGAACACCACCACCTGGACATCCCTTTCTAAACCACGTGCCATCCTGACTTGGAAATATATCGCCGTTCCTTCACTGCCCTTGGGTCAGAGCCCTGGAACTCGTTCCCTCATAGCACTGTGGGTGCACCGAAGCCAAATGGACTGCAGCGGTTCAAGAAGACAGTTCACCGCCACCTTCTCAAGGGTGATGAGGGATGGACAATAAGTGCTCGCCGTGGCAACAACGCCCACATCCTGTGAAAGGACAGAAGAAATGCTGGAGGGCAGTCATTAGGAACCTGAGCAAAAAGGGGTTAAGTTTGCAAATGGTTTTAATTAATCATTGTGATACTTAAATAGAATAGAATTAACACAGGGACTGTCACTTGGAATGTCAAGAAGTTTTGGTGAGGCAATTAATAAAAAGGCAAACAAGTTGTCAGGATATATGGCCAGAGCAGTTGAATCCAAGTCCACAGAGGATTTACAAAGCTGCAAAATTTGCAAGTTGGACTCATTTACTCCTTTGTTTCACCCTAGACTTGACTATTCTACGCTCCATGAACTTGATGTTATCCAAACTCTGCTGCCCGTATCTTAACCTGCAACAAATCCCCAATGCCAATCGCCCCCCCCACTCACGGACCTAGGTTGACTCCCAGTCAAGTCATGCCTTGATTTTAAAATCCACCTCCTTGTTTTTGAATCGTTCAATGGCCTCTTCCCCTCCCTGTTTGTGTCATCTTCCCCCAGCTCCCACAACCCTCCGAGAGACCCTCCCCCAATTCTGCCCTCTTGTGCGCCCCCAATTCTAATTGGTCCACCACTGGCGGCAGTACCTGAAGTTGTCCGGCCCTGATCTCCGGGACTCTCTACCGACAGCTCTCCGCCTCTCTCCCTTGCTCTCGAGCTTAGGGAGACTTCATAAAGTGTTCAAAGATCAAAGACAAGTACAGCACAGGAACAGGCCCTTCGGCCCTCCAAGCCTGCGCTGATCATGTTGCCCTAACTAAACTAAAAAATCCTTCTGCCCCTACTCGGTCCATATCCCTCTATTCCCTCCCTATTCATGTACCCATCCAGATATCTCTCAAATGTTGCGAATGTGCCTGCTTCCACCACCTCCTCTGGCAGCGCGTTCCAGGCACCCACCACTCTCTGTGAAAAACTTCCCCCGCACATCTCCCTTAAACTTTCCCCCTCTCACCTTGAACCTGTGCCCCCCTTGTAATTGACACTTCCACCCTGGGAAAAAGCCTCTGACTATCCACCCTGTCTGTGCCTCTCATAATTTTGGAGACCTCTATCAGGTCTCCCCTCAGCCTCCATCTTTCCAGTGAAAACAACCCGCGTTTATTCAACCTCTCCTCATAGCCGACACCCTCGAGACCAGGCAACACCCTGGTGAACCTTCCTTGCTTTCCCTCCAAAGCTTCCGCGTCCTTCTGATAGTGTGGCATCCGGAACTGCACACAATATTCCAAATGCAGCCTAACCAAGGTTTTATATAGCTGCAACATGATTTTCCAACTCAATTCCCCGACCGATGAAGGCAAGCATGCCATACGCCTTCTTAATCACCTTGGTCACCTGTGTTCCATTTTATCCAAGCTTTTAAAGTTAAAGTTTATTTATTAGTCACAAGTAAAGCTTACATTAACACTGCAATGAAGTTACTGTGAAAGCCCCCCCGGTCGCCACAGTCTGGCGCCTGTTCGGGTCAACTCACCTAACCAGCACGTCTTTCAGACTGTGGGAAGAAACCGGGACCCCCAGAGGAAATCCACGCAGACACAAGGGAGAACATGCAGACTCCACACAAACAGTGACCCAAGCCGGGAATTGAACCCAGGTCCTGGTGCTGTGAAACGGCAGTGCTAACCACTGTACCACCGTGCCACCATACTGTGCTACCATGCCACCATCCGACCTCATCTCTCCTTACATGGTTCCGTGTCATATTTATTTTATAATGCTCATGTGTGCTACCTTGGGAAGGAGGCTATATAAATATAGGTTGTTTTTGCTTTGTTCACTTATAGTTCTTAAGGTGTTTCCAAAAAATGGACAGATGCAGAGTGAGTAACAAGAGTAATTCCAACTGTAGGAGGGACTGGAGGTTAGATCAGTTTAAATCGAGAGCGAAAGGTAAGGGAGGAACATCAAGAAAAATAACAGTATTTTATGGTCTGGTTAATGTTTAAAGTTTATTTGTTAGTGTCACAAGTAGGCTTACATTAACACTGCAATGAAGTGACTGTGAAAATCCCCTAGTCGCCACACTCTGGTGCCTGTTCGGGGTACACTGAGGGAGAATTTAGCACGGCTGATGCAACTGACCAGCACATCTTTGGAGTGTGGGAGGAAAGCGGAGCACCCAGAGGAAAACCCACGCAGACACGGGGAGAACGTGCAAACTCCACACAGACAGTCACCCAAGCCGGGTATCGAACCCGGGTCCCTGGTGCTGTGAAACGGCAGTGCTAACCACTGTGCCACCGGTAATGTGAACCAGAGTACCACTTTAAGGTGAGCCTGGCCAGCAGGACGAGAGGATAGAAGGTGCACGTTAATGAAAAACTTGCCAGTCGATGGAAGGAAAGCGTGTTGACTCATTGGGTGGGTGGTCTGTTGGAATAATCTGTTGTGCAGTCAAAGGGCACCTGAAGTGTTCAAAATGTGGCTGAATGCTTGGCTGATTTTTTTTTGTCTGGCGGAGTTGAGTTTCAAAGGGGGCTCAATAGTCTATCCCTCGCTTGGCTGCGATTTTTATTTATTTGCTGAACTTGTTGTGCACACAATGGGGGCCAGGTTTGAACAGCTTTGAGGGCGGTGGGGGTGGGGGTAGGGTGGGGGTAGGGTGGGGGTAGGGGTTGGGTGAACAGTGTAAGTGGCAAGAGCAAAGTTATTAAACGGTGACAACTGATTTAACATGCGGGTGCAGCGTTCTGCCAGCATTGTTCGCTGCAGCCGAGTTAACAAGCAGAGCAAACTGCAAACGTACGAAGACCATTCCCATTATATTTAATTAGCTTCTCAGATGCCGGAGGCAGAGAGCTCATTAAGGAAGCACAAGAGAGCCAGCCGCATTCCTTCGCTCAGGCTGGAAGAAAAGGGCACCAGTAGGCGTACATTTCCTTGTCTTGGAGATTTCTGTCGTGGTGCCTGGTTCAGGATGCTGGATCTGCTCCGAACCGCTTGCGAAATGTTTACCAAGAGGGAAAGAAAGATGCATAAACATCTGAGTACTGAGTCCTTCATCCTTCAGTAACAACCATTAAAAAAAAGTAAATATTTCATCGCAGCGATGTTTTACTGTGAGATTTTGAGAAGTGTTCTTGTGAAAAATACCCGCGCCGTTGGCCAGGTTTGCAAACATTCTTTATGTTGGCCGACTCGACTTCTCAATTCAAAGCTAGATCTTGTTTTTAAATATCAAGTTCTCCCCGCCACCACCATGAAATGTTTTCCATTCTCCCTGTAATGTGCTGACTTGAACACTTGTGGTTAGGTTTCAGGCACTGCTTTGCACAGAGGCTGCCCTCTCGGCTTGCTTTGTGTGAGCCAGAGAAGATTATTCGACTGGGGTGTGCGTCACAGCGGACTCTTCCCCCCCACCTCCCAATCAAATCTTGCATCGGATATTCAAACAAGAATGTGTCCTAATTACTTTCAAATAAATGTTTTGTGTGAATGCACATTTATTGCAATCGTTTTTAATAGGGGAGGCGGTGGCCTAGTGGGATTATCGCTCGACTATTAATCCAGAAACTCTTCTGTGGATCCGGGTTCGAATCCCACCACGGCAGATGGTGGAATTTGAATTCAATGAAAACAAAACTGGAATTAAGAATCTACTGATGACCATGAAACCATTGTTGATTGTCGGAAAAACCCATCTGGTTCACAAATGTCCTTTTGGGAAGGAAATCTGCCATCCTTACCTGGTCTGGCCTACATGTGACTCCAGAGCCACAGCAATGTGGTTGACTCTCAACTGCCCCCGGGCAACTAGGGATGGGTAATAAATGCTGGCCAGCCAGCGACACCCATGTCCTACAAATGAATTTCTTTAAATAATCAACTGGAATGTGCAAGTGTGAGGCCAGATATGTGCTAGCCAGCTTGACAGCAGTGCTTCATGTTGGCGTTTCCCATTCAAGCACCCCAAAACCTTGCTCTCCCAATGAGCACACTGCCCAAAGTGTCTGTCACAGTGGTGAGCACTGCTGCCTCACAGGCTCAGGGACCCGGGTTCAGTTCCAACCTTGGGTGACTGTGTGGAGTTGGCACGTTCTTCCTGTGTCTGCGTGGGTTTCCTCCAGGTGCTCAGGTTTCCTCCCACAGTCCAAAGATGTGCAGGTTAGGTGGATTGGCCGTGCTAAATTGCCTCTTGGTGTCAAAAGATGGGTAAACTAGGTGGATTACCAATGGTAAATGCATGGGGTTATGGGGATAGAGCAGAGGGGAGGGTCTGGGTGGGATGCTCTTTCAGAGGATCAATGCAGACTCAGTGGATTGAATGGCTTCTTTCTGCACTACAGTGATTCTATTCTACGATTCTAATGTGGTTGACACTTGGCTCACCCTCTGAAATGGCCCAGCATGCCACTCATTTCAAGGGCCATTACTGATGGGTTCCAAGTGCTGGCCTTGCCGGGACACCTACATCTCACAGAAGGATAAAGAGCTCAGCTGCCAACGCCACTGCAGCTGAATTCTCGCCTCAGCTCTGAAGCTCCACCTGAAAGGGTGGCGGACGCAACATGCCAAATTGGAAAACAAAACCGGGAGAGAGCTGGAATAAGGGCAGCACGGTGGCACAGTGGTTAGCACTGCTGCCTCATAGCGCCAGGGTCCCAGGTTCAATTCCGGCCTTGGGTCACTGTCTGTGCGGAGTTTGCACACTCTCCCCGTGTCTGCGTGGGTTTCCTCCGGGTGCTCTGGTCTCCTCCCACACTCCAAAGATGTGCGGGTTAGGTGCATTGGCCGTGCTAAATTGCCCCTTAGTGTCATTAGGGGATTATCAGGGGATAGGGTCTGGATGGGATTGTCGTGGGTGCAGGCTCGATGGGCTGAACGGCCTCCTTCTGCACTGTAGGGATTCTATGATTCTAAAACTGATTTAATTGACTTGCTCTGCGAAAGAGCTGGCCCAGAAACGATGGTTCGAGAGGCCTCTTACTGTGATGTGAGGCATGGTTAATTGAGTGAGGGACATGAGGAATTTCCACGTAATTGTACTCCAGCTTGAGTCAGTGGCCTCAGACGAGAAGGAAAGATAATCGAGAGTTCACAAGAACAATGCGGCAGAGAAACAGGAGCTGATTTCTTCACATTTATTTCACTTTGATAAAAGCCAGTTGCTGCGGCCTTTACCAGTGTCACAGAGTTTGCTTTTATTTCAGAAAATAGTCTTAGCATGTCGGATTTCTAACAAACCTTTGCTTTGAACGCAAAGTCCTTTCATCATCTGACAGGCAGCTGCGGAGCCACCTGAACCCAGCGTCACTGGGAAGCTTGGCTGAGATGAATAGACACCAGCGAGAGGTGATGTACAGGTGAGTGGCAGCGATCAAAGAGAATTGGAATCGGTTTCTGCTGGCACCTGCGTAACCCCTGCCATCTCTTAAATGGGCACACATGGCGGGGTTAAGTTCTCTCTTTGCTCCCCCCGCCCGCCCCCGCTTATCCCCTCATGTTTTTAAAGTTTTAATGTTTATTTATTAGTCACAAGTAGGGTTAGATTTTTTTTAATTCAACCGTGGGGCATGGGCATCGCTGGCTGGCCAGCATTTATTGTAAGAAGTCTCACAACACCAGGTTAAAGTCCAACAGGTTTATTTGGTAGCAAATACCATAAGCTTTCGGAGCAGAGCTCCTTCGTCAGATGGAGTGGATATCTGTTCTCAAACAGTACACAGACACAGAAGTCAAATTACAGAATACTGATTAGAATGCAAATCTCGAAAGCCAGCCAGGTCTTAAATGTACAGACAATGTGGGTGTAGGGAGCTTTCAACACAGGTTAAAGAGATGTGTATTGTCCCATCTCTTACAATACACATCTCTTTAACCTGTGTTGAATGCTCCCTCCACCCACATTGTCTGTACATTTAAGACCTGACTGGCTGTAGAGATTTGCATTCTAATCAGTATTCTGTAATTTGATTTCTGTGTCTGTGTACTGTTTGAGAACAGATATCCACTCCATCTGACGAAGGAGCTCTGCTCCGAAAGCTTATGGTATTTGCTACCAAATAAACCTGTTGGACTTTAACCTGGTGTTGTGAGACTTCTTACTGTGCTTACCCCAGTCCAACGCCGGCATCTCCACATCAGCATTTATTGCCCATCCCTAGTTGCCCTTGGAGGGCAGTTGAGAGTCAACCACATTGCTTTGGCTCTGAAGTCACATGTAGACCAGACCAGGTAAGGCAGCAAATGTCCTTTCCCTAAAGGACATTAGTGAACCAGATGGGTTTTTCCAACAATCGACAATGGTTTCATGGTCACCAGTAGATTCTTAATTCCAGATACTTTTTATTTTATTGAATTCAAATTCCACCTCTGTCGTGGCGGGATTCGAACCCAGGTCCCCAGAACATTAGCTAAGTTTCTGGATTAATATTCTAGCGATAACACCACGAGGCCATTCCCTCCCCCTTCATTAACATTGCAATGAAGTTACTGTGAAAATCCCCCAGTCGCCACACTCTGCCGCCTGTTCGGGTACACTGAGGGAGAATTTAGCATGGCCAATCCGCCTAACCTACACATCTTTCGGCGTGTGGGAGGAAACCGGAGCACCCGGAGGAAACCCACGCAGACACGGGGAGAACACGCAAACTCAGCCGAGAATCGAACCCGGGTCCCTGGTGCTGTGAGACAGCAGTGCTAACCACTGTGCCATCGCGCCCTCCAGACCAGCGTTTCCTCTAAGCTCTGCCTGTTTGCAGTCTTGTAGCAATCATGCAAACTACTCACAAGCTGTCTCCTTTCAAGATACTGACCTCTGCAGCAACTCAGAAATGATTTAAAGGCACTCTGTATGGAAATAAACATCTCAGGCAGAGCGAAGAGTGGGCACGCTAGACCTATCTACAAGATTGACAATAAATTGGATTAGCTGTGGGGGAGTCCACGTTGCTTCTTATTAACCCAGTCACTGGGGCTGGTCTTGTTGTTGTTGTTGTTGTGGGCATCCTCCCATCAAGGAGAGATGCTGGAAATGTGGCAAATAATCCATTCAATCCTTTTATCCCCCCTCCCCCCTTTTCTGTACCTTTTCTCCCACTTTGCTTCCCCCTTTTTCTCAATTTTACCTCTCCCCCACCCATCCCCCCACCTCCCCCCCCCCACATCTTCATCTGTCACACTTACCCTCTGGTTTCAGCTTCTCTGCCATTTGGCCATTCACACCCTCTATTCTCTCTATGGGCTGCCATTAACAGCCTTTCCCCTGGTTTCTGTGGCTATGACTCATCTTTCATTCCCTCCCCCTGCGGGATAAATATCTCCCACTTTCTATGCTGCCTTTTAGCTTTGACAGAAGGGTCATCTGGACTCGAAACATCAGCTCTCCCCTCTCCTTACAGACGCTGCCAGACCTGTCGAGATTTTCCAGCATTTTTCCTTTTTGGTTTCAGAATCCAGTCTCCGCAGTAATTTACTTTTATCCCACTCAATCCATTGAGTTTGTGGGGTGGGCGGGGCAGTTGGGGGACGGGGGGGTGGGTGGGGGTTAGTGACTCCCAGGTGCGTTAGTCAATGTTTCGGTCACTGATGCCACGCTTGCAAGCGTTCTTGAAGCTGCGCCTTGGACACCCCGCTGGTCACGTGGCTCTGACGACCTCACTGTACATGAGTGTCCATCGCGCAAACCAGCCTCCCATCCATCGATTCCGTCTCCACTTGCAGCTGCCTCGGAAGAGCAGCCAGCTTAATCAAGGACCCCATGCATTCTGGACATACTTTCTTCTTCTGTCGGGAAAAAGATACAAAAGTCTGAGGTCACGTACCAACCGACTCAAGAACAGCTTCTTCCCTGCTGGCGTCAGACTTTTGAATGGACCTGCCATATATTAAGTTGATCTTTCTAGCTATGATTGTGACATTTTTTTCTGCACCCTCTCCCTCCCTTCTCCGCTATGTACTCTATGAATGGTATGCTTTGTGCGCAAGAAACAATACTTTTCACTGTATCCCAGTACATGTGAAAAGAATAAGTCAAATCACAGTGTTGTTATCTATTCCTACATTTAGTGAACACCAGTACTGGTTGGCAGATACCTCATTCTCCAATGTTCTTTATTTTAGAATCAACAAAAATAGACAAAACCTCCCCCCACCCTGCTCCACCCCATAAAAACATCTTGTTTATTTCTTTGTTCTATCCATTTTCTACGAGTTGCTGCATGTTTGCAGTATGTCTAAATTGGAGGGCGGTGTGGGAATGCGATCAGACACAGACTGATTCTGAAGTTGTGTGTTGCCCTCATGACCTTCTCCCATCCAGCCTCTCGACATGAAGGGCACTCCGACCTTGACAGCTTCGCTTCCCTTTCCTCCATGCTGATGAGGAAGTTCACTTTGAACCCATTAAACTTATCACCTCCAGTATTTTTTTTTTCAGTTGTTTTTCTGTCACGTGACAGAGGGAGGAAGATCAGGCAGGCTTCCTCCCCCTCCTCATCACCATCCGGTAACTAACTCATGCCAGAAAGTCGCTCGCCGTCAGCAGGAGCATGCCACACTTGAGCAACCTGCTCACATCCACTGTAGAGATTTGGACATGATGGGGTGCTACGTAAACAGATGCCTAGGTATGGAACCCATAGACCAGCTGGATTAGTAATCCAGAGACCCAAAGTAATGTTCTGGAGTCCCAGGTTCAAATCGTGCCACTGCCGTTGGTGACATTTTAATTCAATTAAAAAGAAATTTGGAATTAAAAGTCCAAGGATGACCATGAAACCATTGTCCATTATCGTAGAAGACCCAACTGGTTCAGCGATGTCCTTTCGGGAAGGAAATATGTCCATATCTGGATTAGCCCACTGGTGACTCCAGATCCACAGCAATGTGGTCGACTCTTAACTGCTCCTTCAAGAGCAAATAGGGATGGGCTGTAGACGCCTGCCCTGCCAGCGACTCCTACGTCCCATGAACGAATAAGTAAAAGCATTCCAATGTCTCGTGTCAAGGCAGCTGGAGGCACAGTGACAATAACAAAACTCCCCAGCACCCTCAGGGGAGAAGGGGGAGAAAGTATGGTTAAAGTAAAGTGAAGTAAAATGTATTTATTTGTCACAAGTAGGCTTACATTAACACTGCAATGAAGTTACTGTGAAAATCCCCTCGTCGCCACACTCCGGCGCCTGTTCGGATACATTGAGGGTACACTGAGGGTTGTGCACAGAGAGAGAATTTTGAGAAATGAATAAGCAATCCAGAGACCCAGTTGACCAATGAAGACCAGTTGGGTCTTCTACGATAATGGACAATGATTTCATGGTCATCATTGGACTTTTAATTCCAAATGTCTTTTTATTGAATTAAAATGTCACCATCTGCAGTAGCGTGATTTGAACCTGGGACCCCAGAACATTACTCTGGGTCTCTGGATTGCTAATTCAGTGACGATACCACTCGGCCACTGCCTCGCTAAAATTCTCTTTGTTTTTAAAATGCTCCTTAAAATCTACCTCTTTGACTAAGCTTTGGGCCATCTGAACTAACACCTGGTTGTGTGACTCAATGTTAGTTTGTCTTTTACAATCTATTTGGTTGCAATCGAGGTGATGCATGAATGGAAGTTGTTATTTTGACCTTGTAACTCTTCCTTGTGCCCCAGACCCCAGCTGGATGCCACCTTCTGAGTCCGTCTCGTGAAACACCTGGAAGGGACAGGGGCAAGCATCTGGGAGGACCGAGGGCAAGTCCAGTCAGCTCACTCGCTGCCCAGGCAAAGTGTGACAAGTAAGTAAAATGCACAAAGATCTCCACGCCACGACAGACCTATATCCTGGTATCCCTGCCATTCCCTAGTAGGGAACCTATTCTTTGATTTGATTTGTTATTGTCACATGGAATACGCTATCAAGAAATGCCTTCAAAATGTGTTGAGCTTGGTGGACGCAATAAAAAGGAAAGGAAGACGAACATTTACATAGCGCTTTTCAGGGCCTAAGGACATCCCAAAGAATTTCATAACCAATTAAATACTATCACTGTGACTGTCGTAATGACAGAAAGGTAGTCGGCACACAAGAACAGCGTGCCGCTGCGCCACTTAATTCTACTAATGCTCAGAGGCAGCGTGGCCCAGTTGTCAACGCTTTTGTTATTGAATCAGAAGATTGTCGGCTCAAAGCCTGCTCCAGGGTGAAAGCGGGTAATGTGGACTGGCACTTGACTCCACACTGAGGCTGTGCCGCACTGTCGGAGGTACCACCCTTCGGCTGAACTGCAGTATTAAAGAGGCTTTGTTCGTCGGGAGCCTGTGACAGCATATGGAACCTAGAGAATACAGGTGCACCATAGAAAACATTCTTTCTGGTTGTATCACAGCTTGGTACGGCTGCTGCTCTGCCCAAGACCGCAATGAGCTACAAAAGGTCGTGAATTTAGCCCAATCCATCACGCAAACCGGCCTCCCACCCATTGACTCTGTCTACACTTCCCGCTGCCTCGGCAAAGCAGCCAGCATAATTAAGGACCCCCACGCACCCCGGACATTCTCTCTTCCACCTTCTTCCGTCGGGAAAAAGATACAAAAGTCTGAGGTCACGTACCAACCGACTCAAGAACAGCTTCTTCCCTGCTGCTGTCAGACATTTGAATGGACTTACCTTGCATTAAGCTGATCTTTCTCTACACCCTAGCTGTGACTGTAACACTACATTCTGCCCTCTCTCCTTTCCTTCTCTATGAACGGTATGCTTTGTCTGGATAGGGCGCAAGAAGAAAACAGGTTAACTCATCAGCTCTGACCAAGGGTCATCCAGACTCGAAACGTTGCCTCTATTCTCTCTCCGCAGATGCTGTCGGACCTGCTGAGTTTCTCCAACATTTTCTCTTTTAACCCATCACTCGTTCCGTTGCTGTACGTGATGGCACAGGCAGCTGCAGGATTTCATTTTTTTTAAAATAGTTATTTTCTTAAAGTTACAAAGCCAGTGCGCAGAGTGGACAGGACAAGCCTTTAATCCGTCTCCTTGCTTGTTCAAAAAAACCAATTCAAATTGAATCCAATTCATGCTCACCACACGAGATCCAAGCTGCCTGATCTTGGGCTTCATCGAACGCTTGATCTTAGTCAAAAAACTGAGAAGCAATGTGCACATTGCCAAGTAATCACATACGAAGTGGTTTAAGCAGGTCTCGAGTGAGCTAATAGACGCCAGTACATACTGGCCTTCCTTGCAGTCATCGGGTAGATTTTTATGACTGCACGGTTTAGGCGTGCAGTGGGAGCACTTAATTAGGAATCGCCATGCAAAGCTCATTGGGGCCTGCAGGAGGTTCAGTGGTCTGGGCTCCACTCCCTTGTACATATTCCTGGAGCAAAGCTCTGTGCCAGGAAGGCCAATTTACAGTTGTACCCACCCCCTCTCCCTCCACCTCCGGTCAACCTCCCACCAAAGAAAAAAGCTAGGAAAATGGCAGCTGAATGTCAGACTTGATTTGATTTAATATTATCACATGTATTGGGAGACAGCAAAAAGTATGGGCAGCACGGCGGCGCAGTGGTTAGCACGGCTGCCTTTATCGCCAGGGACCCGGGTTTAATTCCAGCCTCGGGTCACTGCCTGTGTGGAGTTTGCACGTTCTCCCCGTGTCTGCGTGGGTTTCCTCCGGGTGCTCCGGTTTCCTCCCACACTCCAAAGAGGTGTGGGTTAGGTTGATTGGCCGTGCTAAATTAACCCTTGTGTCAGGGGTTGTGCAGGGTAAATATGTGGCATTTCAGGAGTGGGGCCTGGGTGGGGTTGTGGTCGGTGCAGACTCGATGGGCCGAATGGCTTCCTTCTGCACTGTGGGGATTGTATGATTCTGTTGTTTCTTGCGCACTATACAGAGAAAACACAGAGTACATAGGGGGGAGGGAAAGGAGGATGGTGCAGAATATAGTGTTACAGTCATAGCTAGGGTGCAGAGAAAGATCAACTGAAAATGACGTAGGTCCATTCGAAGGTCTGATGGCAGCAGGGAAGAAGCTGTTCTTGGGTCGGCTGGTACGTGCCCTCAAAACGTTTGTATCGTTTCCCGCCCGTGCCCTGATTTATTTGCCTTCCTCTCTTTCTGATTCTGCCCGAGCTACAGCCCCACAAGTGGCAGCTGCCCCCAGGGACGCTGATGTAGCAGCAATTGGTCACACAACAGCAACGAAACCTTGTTTTTTATAGAATGCCTTTAGCATTTAATAAGAAAAAACATTCCGAGGTCCTTCACAGGGTCAAGGCACCAGCAATTGCATTGTTTGCCAAGTACGTTGTTAGACCAAATGCATTGTGAAAGATAGATGATAAGTACTGGCTCACCGAGATATGGACACACAATTGCTCATACACAAAGTAGTATAAATGGGCACAGTTTGCATTGGTTCACGGATCTCTAAGATAACTGCGTTCCTGCAGCCTTCTGCAGTTCGTTGGCCAGGTGTAAGTTAAGTTGTAAAAGACTGCACCCCCTTTTCAGTGACATGAAAAACCTTTTATTACAGTTTTTGTCTGCACTTCAGCCCCGCGCTCCTGCTCTTTGGACACCTGGTGCGGAGAGAGAAGTGAGGAAGGAGGAGGACCTCTTCATGAACTTGCTCCGGGGCCCGGGCGAACTCACCGTAAACCGGTCCAGGCGGGACGGGCGGTCGAGGGACTGCCTGCCCCTCTGCCACAGCTATATTCGCGGCTGGGTGTACCTGGAGAGGGAGCATGTGGTGTCTCCGGCACCATCAAAGCAAAAGATGTACAAGTTAGGATGATTGGTCATGCAAAATTGCCCCTTAATCAGGGGGATTTGCAGGGTAAATATGTGGGGTTATGGGGATAGGGCCTGGGTGGGATTGTTGTCGGTGCAGGCCCGATGGGCCAAATGGCCTCTTTCTGCACTGTCAGGATTCTATCCTAAAGCCTTCCATGCCGACTGGGCAACAAGGGGATAGGGTTTTTTTTTATCCCTCTTGTCACATTTTGGTTCATGTTGGTCCAGGACTAGACAGGGTCGATGCAGGGAGGATATTCCTGATGGTGGGGGGAGTCCAGAACCAGAGGCCACAGTCTGAGGATTCGGGGTTGACCATTTAGGACGGAACTGAGGAGACATTTCTTCACCCAAAGAGCGGTGAGCCTGTGCCGAAACATTGAACGTATCCAAGAGGCGGCTGGATGGGATCAAAGGTTATGGGGAGAAAGCAGGATTAGGCTATTGAATTGGACGATCAGCTATGATCGTAATGAATGGGGGAGCAGGCTCGAAGGGCCGAATGGCCTCCTCCTGTTCCTATCTTCTATGTTTCCATGTTTTAAATTTCATGTGTGGTTAGTTGCTCTTTGATGAAGTCTCCCTTTAAGGGGCTGCTCCTGTTAATCTGTTCATTACCTTGTTTGATTCAGCGTAGTTAGTTTTGCTCTAAAGACTCTGCATGAACACAGCTGGAACAGTGGGATGTGGAAGAAGCTGGAAGAGCGTGTCACTCTGCAGAGCTGTCATAGCAATAAACCTGCCTGAGGTAAAAGGATTATCTTCAGACTCACACTTTCAGCATACGCTATTCTGGGAGTTACCACACACACACACAGGAACACTTTAGGGCCGGGTTCTCCAATCCCGTCTGTGCCCGCCCCGCCGCAAGTGAGAACGGATTTGACATTCCAGCCGAAGATCCATTCGCTTTCGGGGCAGCGGATAATCCCAGCCACCAGCGAGGGCGGAGCTTTCAGCATCAAGCCAAATATAACTCTGAGTGCCCTGAGGTGATACCCGCAGATGGCCAACAGCTTGGTCTGGGAGGTAGGCTCGAAGGAGCAACTTCGCAGAGGATAGAGGAAGAGAGAGGGAGAGAGCGGTAGGGAGGCAAATGCCATAATGATGAAAAGTCAGTGCATTGAAATTCTGAAGGGCAGCCTTGCCGAGTATCACCCCCACTGGCGAAAGGACCCTGAAGCCAACAGTTTACCCTGACTTAGACTGAAACTCAGCACAAACCAAGGCCCTGTCAGAATTTGAAATAGCTTTGTTCACCCTTCATATCTGCACTGGTATTCTTTTCTCTGAGTATTTGATCTGATTGATTTGATCTGATTGATTATTGTCACATGTATTAACATACAGTGAAAAGTATTGTTTCTTGCGTGCTATACAGACAAAGCATATCATTCATAGAGAACAGTAAGTCGTCTCACAACACCAGGTTAAAGTCCAACAGGTTTATTTGGGAGCACGAGCTTTCGGAGCGCTGCCCCTTCATCAGGTGAGCGTCACATCTAGTGCAGAAGGAGCCCATTCGGCCTATCAAGGCTACACTGACAACAATCTCACCCAGGCCCTTATCCCCTTAACCTCACCTATTTACCCTGCTAACATCCCTGACACTAATGGCCAATTCAACATGGCCAGTCAACCTAACCCGCACATCTTTGGAGTGTGGGAGGAAACCGGAGCACCCGGAGGAAACCCACGCAGACACGGGGAGAATGTGTAGACTCCACACTGACGGTCAGCCGAGGCTGGAATTGAACCCGGGTCCCTGGTGCTTCCTGACTGTTATCTGCTGATTTTGACTCATTGTACACCATTGAGGGCATTAACTGACAATGGCATCAATCTTAGAAATGATGGGTGAAGAACCTACTGAAGCTTGCCGGCTGGGCTTGCATTGTTCATTTAGTTTAAAGTTTATTTTATTATTGTCACAAGTCGGCTTACATTAACACTGCAATGAAGTTACTGTGAAAATTCTCTAGTCGCTGCACTCAAGCCGATGTCTATTCGGGTACACAGAGGGAGCATATAGTGGCCAATGCACCTAACCAGCACGTCTGTGGAATCCCCTTCCCGGTGAAGCAGTTGAGGCTACCTCATTGAATGTTTTTAAGGCAAGGATAGATACATTTTTGAACAGTAAAGGAATTAAGGGTTATGGGGAGCGGGCGGGTAAGTGGAGCTGAGTCCACGAAAAGATCAGCCATGATCTTATTGAATGGCGGAGCAGGCTCGAGGGGCCAGATGGCCTACTCCTGCTCCCAGTTCTTATGTTCTTTCAGAATGTGGGAGGAAACCGGAGCACCCGGAGGAAAGCCACACAGACACAGGGAGAATGTGCAGACTCCGCACAGACTGTGACCCAAGCCAGGAATTGAAGCCGGGTCCCTGGCGCTGTGAGGCAGCAGCGCTAACAACTGTGTACCTCACCGGCAGTCTCAGGAAGGGAATCGAGATGAAAGAAAAAGTCCTCATCTGATTGTGACAGTTCATAACAGCAAAAGAAATCAAATCCAAGTCCATTGATTTGGCTCTTCGAGCCTGCTCTGCAAATTCAATAAGACGATGACTGATCTTCCACCTCAATGTCACTTTCCTGCCAATCACCAGTCATCATGATTCCCTTAGCACCTACAAATCTATTGATCCCAATCTTGGAACAAATGTGAGTATCCTCTGGGATAGAGAATTCCTCTGAGGGAAGAAACTTCTCTCAATGTCTAAATAGCTGTGATCAACTGTGAATGTGACCTTCTGTTCATGGTCCCACCATCCAAGGACAAAGGAGCTTCTCAGCTGTCAATCCCTCAAGGAGATCACCTCGTGTGTTTTTAGAGTATCTTCTGAATTCTAGAATTCCAAGCTGATCTCCTTTGCCAAGTCGCCCACAGAGAATGAAATCAAAGCACGCCTGGACTGTTGGATTACAAACCCCAGGGTGGAGGAGAGTGGGAAGACCAGTTGCTGGGGGATAAGGATAGCCTCTGGGGTGTGTTAACAAAAGTTTATTTATCAGTCACAAGTGGGCTTACATTAACACTGCAATGAAGTTATTGTGAAAACCCCTTAGTCGCCACACTCCGGCGCCTGTTCGGGTACACTGAGGGAGAATTTTAGCATGACCAGTCCACCTAACCTGCACACCTTTGGACTGTGGGAGGAAACCAGAGCACCCAGAGGAAACGGGGAGAATGTGCAAAGTCCACACAGACAGTGGCCCAAGCCGGGAATCGAACCCAGATCCCTACACCGTGAGGCAGCAGTGCTAACCACTGTGCCACCATGCCCACTCAATCGGGAAGCAGAGACCACTCGGAGTGAGCAAGGAGGGACAAGAGACTCAGAAGATTGATGTCGGCATCCGAGGAGGAGAGATTGCGTCCATTATTAGCCCAGGAAATGAGAAACAGGATTCAGAATTAATCCAGGGACAGGTAACAAACATGGTGTTCTCTTCACAGTAATGTCTGGTTGACTTTGTGTGCAATAGATAATCTTGTTTGAACAAAATGATCAGTTTGCTGGAACTAACAGCCAGCTTGTTCGAGGTAACATTTGCTGTGACGTTGAAGGGACAGACAGCTAACTTTTTAATGCTGGATATATGAAATGTTAATACAAGGAACTGTTTCATTTAACATGTCCAGGCAAGAGGGAATGCCAACCGCATTGCCATTCAATTACTGCAATGTGGATGTTTTCCCGGATGGTGGCTTTTACTGAGATTGATGCACCTTCTCCCTACTCATGTTAGCTTGGACAGATGCCAGGTTCACTCTGCTTTGAAAGCTGTTATCCTAAATGAATTGGATCAGAATAAAAGAGGTTGCAATTGACAAGTTGCCAATACCTTCCATTTTGTCCCCACATGTTTATGGAGCACACCAACACATCCATTGTCCCACTCAACTGTGTCTCCAGGTCTCAGCCCCTGTCCCTCTGGGAGCCCGAGCTGATTTTAATACATTCAGAGGTTGGGAGCATCGCTGACAAGGCCAGCATTTATCCTTAATGTCCCTTGAGAAATGAGTGAACTTCTTGTAATTTTGTAGTCCATGTGGTAGGTACAGTTTGGGAGGGAATTTCAGAATTTCGACCCAGTTATAGTGAAGGAAAAGCAATGCGGTTCCAGATCAGGATGGCATGGAGGGAAACCTCTACGCCTCTGCTGCCCTTGCCCTTCCGGATGGTATAGGTCGCAGTTCTAGAAGGTTCTGTGTCAGGAGTTTTGCTGATTTGCTGCAGCATGGTGACACAGTGGTTAGCACTGCTGCCTCACGGCGCCAGGGACCCCAGGTTCAATTCCGGCCTCGGGTTCATGTCTGTGTGGAGTCTGCGCGTTCTCCCCGTGTCTGCGTGGGTTTCCTCCGGATGCTCCACTTTCCTCCCACAGTCCAAAGATGTGCGGGTTGGGTTGATTGGCCATGCTAAATTGGCCCTAGAGTAAGGGGGGGTTAGTGGGGTAAAAGTGTGGGTTTGTGGGAATATGGCCTGGGTGGGGTTGTTGTTGGTGCAGGCTTGATGGGCCAAATGGCCTCCTTCTGTTCTGTACGGATTCTATTCTAAGTATGATGACTTCTTGGTTATCACACAGCTGACACTGTGCGCCCATGGTGGAGGGAGTGAATGATTAAGATGGTGGACAGGTTGCCAGTCAAGTAAGTTGCTTTAACCTGGATGCATCAATGCATGAACTTGGATGCATGGTCAAGCATCTTGAGCGTTGTTGTCACTGCACTCATCCAGGAAAGTGGGGAGTGTTCAGTCACACTCCTGCCTTGTGCCTTGTAGATGGCAGACAGGCTTTGGGCAGTCGGGGGGATGAGTTACTCCCCTCAGAATTTCCAGTTTCTGGGCGGCTAGCATCTGAAGGACTAATGAACAGGACAGTCTTACTTTGCAGGAGCGGAGATCAAGAGTAGGGAGGGAAACAAATGTTGTGATCTAAAATTAAGAAAATTTAGCTTGTGAAAGTAAGGAAATAGATTTCTGGTTTTTCCCTGTTTTCTGGCACTGATCCATCCTGGGAGTAGTGTAGTCTGGATTGGGTAATATGATTCTCTATTATATAAACCTTCAAATTGTCTTCCTTTAACACACAGGGTCTCTCGCCTGGAGCATCTGCAGGTGTTTCACTAAAGGTTTCCAGTTGTTAGTAAGTGAGAGAATCCGAAAGGAAAAATTATATTCACTGCTTGAAAGCCAATTTGCACACTGCAATATCCAACAGATAACACGGAGATAGCTAACCAAGTGAGCAGTTTTGGAACGTTGGGAGGGGAATAAGTATTTTCCTGGATACTGGATCGAGACAGCTTCTTTTCAAAAAAGTCTCAGCGTATCCCTTTCACCCACCTGAGAGGGTCGATGGAGCCGCGGTTTAAAGTCTATCCAAAAGACAGCAACTTCAGACATGCAGCACTCAGAACTGCACTGGAAACAGGACAGGTTTTTCTCTTCCGTCCCTGGAGTGGGACTTGAACTCAGAACCCTCCAGCTCAGAGATGAGAGTCTGACCCACCATGTTAAGGCTGGCACTTATTGGGTTTGCAGGAGGCATCTGATTCTTATGTCTGGCCTCACTCTGACTGGCTTCATGGGAAACAAAGACAGGCATCAGGTCAGACATGGGCAAGGAAACGTCCTGCTGATTACCTGCTGCCAACCTCCCTCAAGTGATGAATCAATGCTTCCTCGGGTTTGAACACCATTGAGAAGGAGTAGTGAGGGTACAGGACACAGAACGTACTCTGGCTGGAGGCCTTCAGAGTCCAACACCGAGAGTGGTTTGGCAGCACCGCCACTGACCAGCTGGGTTGAGTCATGAAGGGTTTATCAGCTGGACCAGCCCAGTGGCTTGTGGGGAGAAAATCAAGACAGAAACCCTTCTTGACCTGATTGTAACCAAATGACTGGTTTGTCCTCAACAGTATTGGTAGGAGTGACAGTCCTTGTAGAGATGAGTCATCTTCACATTGAGCATACTGTTCATTATGTCATGTGGTACTATCGCTAAATGGAATATATTTAGAACAAAACTAGAGCCATGAGGCTCAGTGGGGCATCAGGAACAACAGAAGTGTATTCGAACATAATCACTCACCTGATGAAGGAGCAGCGCTCCAGAAGCTCGTGCTGCCAAATTAACCTGTTGGATTTTAACCTGGTGTTGTGAGACTTCTTACTGTGCTTACCCCAGTCCAACAGCGGCATCTCCACATCATAATCTATAACCTCAATGCCTGACATATTTGCTCCCTCTACTTTTGCTATTAAGCCAGAGGACCTGAATCCTAGTCCAGTGAGAAGAGAGTGCCTGAAGGTTGGATGCCAACCTGATGGAGCGACAACATACGACTTCACACATTCCAAGCTGCATGCAATACACAGAACTCAGTGACCCCACAACCAATGGATCAAATGGAGGCTCTGCAGTCCTGTCACATCCTGTTGTGAATGGTGGTGGACAATTAAACGACACACTGGAGGAACAGGCTCCACAAATATATCCCCATTTCAATAGTAAGAGAGCCCAGCACATCAGTGCAAGAGACCTGCAACAATCTTCTCAACCAGAAGCACAGTGAGGATGATCCATCTCGTTCTCCTCACCTCTCAGCATCTCAGACGCAAGTCTTCAGCCAACTCAATTTGCCTCATGTGATATCAAGAAACAGCTGAAGGAACCAGACACAGCAATTGCTATGGGCCCTGGCAACATCCCAGTGATGGTACTGAAGACTGTAGTACCACTCCATCAGATTTCCCTCCATCATCAGAAAAGTGGTGAATAGTCTGGTTGACATTGCGATTAAGTGCCACTTGCACAGTAATAACCTGCTTACCAATGGGTTTGAGTTACACCAGGGCTTCGCGGCTCCAAGAAGCTCGTTACAACCTTGGTCCAAACATTTACAGAAGAGTTGAACTCAGGAGGAGAGATGAGAGTGATTGCCTTTGACATCAAGGCAGCCTTTGACGAAGTGTGGCATTCAGGATGCCAGGCAATAGGAATCAGGAGGGAAACTCTCCTTGAGTTGGATTTATTTGTGGCGCAAAGGAAGATGGATTTGCTTTCTGGAAGTCAATCATCTCGGTCCTAGGACATCACTGCAGGAGTTCCTCAGGGTAGTGTCCTGGATCCAACCATCTTCAGCTGCTTCCTCAATGACCTTCCCTCCATTCTAGTATTAGGTGTTCACAGATGATCATACCATTTGCAAGTACCAATAACATTCACACCCAAAAATATATGTTCAAGTGAGAAAGGAAGACTATAAAAGGAAGGATGCATCACTTGTGGCTCATGAGGTGGGATCGGTTAGCTCAATTGGCTGGTAACTGGTTTGAGATGCGGAGTAACGCCAACTGCGTGGGTTCAATTCCCATACCGGCTAAGGTTATTCATGAAGACCTCACCATCCCAGCCTTGCCCCTCGCCTGAGGCATGGTGATTCTCAGGTTAAATCACCACGAGTCTCATCTAAACCTCAAAGGGGAGCGCAGCCAATGGTCATCTGGGACTATGGCGACTTTATCTTTAACTCAGAAACTTAAAGGTAGCGTCGAAGTGAAAAAAAAATTGTATAATTCTGAAAAGATGAGAGCAAGTCAGAAGATTGGACAGAATATAAAACCAGTAAAGAATGACCAAACAAAGAAATAAGAGGGAGAGAAATTAGAGTATGAAAGAAAATGAGTTAGAAATATAAAGACAGTTTCGAAAGGTATTTAAAAAGGAAAAGAGTAACTGAAGTGAGTGTTGGTCCTCTGGGGAGTGAGTCTGGGGAATTAATAATGGGAAATGAGGAAATGGCAGATAACAGATATTTTGTGTCAAAAATAAAATAAAAGCAAATTATTGCGGAGGCTGGAATCTGAAACCAAAAGAGAAAACGCTGGAAAATCTCAGCAGGTCTGGCAGCATCTGTGAGGAGAGAAAAGAGCTGACGTTTCGAGTCCTGGTGACCCTTTGTCAAAGGTAAAAGGCAGAGAAAGTGGGAGATATTTATACTGCAGGGGGAGGGAATGGAAGATGTGGCCACAGCCACAAAAACAAGGGGAAAAGCTAAGTAAGAGGTGCTGGTGGCAGTACATCTCACCTGAGGAAGGAGCAGCGCTCTGAAAGCTCGTGATACCAAATAAACCTGTTGGACTTTAACCTGGTGTTTGTGAGACTTCTTGTGGTACACAAAGAGATTAGAAGTTGTGAATGGCCAAAGGGCAGAGAAGCTGAAATCAGAGGGTAAGCTGTGACAGATGAAGATGTGGCGGGGAGGGGGGAGATGGGTGGGAGAGAGGGAAAATGGAGAAATTGAGATATTTTGTGTGGGTCTTCATTGCAGAAGTCACAAATATTACTGAAATACGACGAAATCAAGAGGTGAAAGAGAAGGAGGGATGGAAATCGATACAATCACCAGGGAGATGATACTGGGAACATTATCGGTATTATAGGCGGCACGGTGGCACAGTGGTTAGCACTGCTGCCTCACAGGGCCGGGGACCCGCGTTCGATTCCATCCTTGGGTGACTGTGTGTGTGGAGTTTGCACGTTCTCCCCGTGTCTCTGTGGGTTTCCTCCGGGTGCTCTGGTTTCCTCCCACTCTCCAAAGATGTGCAGGTTAGGTGGATTGGCCATCATAAAATTGCCCCTTAGTGTCAGGGGGATTAGCAGGGTAAATACGTGGAGTTGCAGGGATAGGACTCGGGTGAGATTATTGTCAGGTGCAGGCTCGATGGGCCAAACAGCCTGCTTCTGTACTGCAGTGATTCTATGATTTGAATTTGTTTTGATTTATTATTGTCACATGTATTAACATGCAAGTGAAAATTATTGTTTTTTGCGCGCTATACAGACAAAACATACCGTTCATAGAGAAGGAACGGAGAGAGTGCAGAATGTAGTGTTACAGTCATAGCTAGGGTGTAAAGAAAGATCAACTTAATGCGAGGTAAGTCCATTCAAAACTCTGACAGCAGCAGGGAAGAAGCTGTTCTTGAGTCGGTTGGTACGTGACCTCAGACTTTTGTATCTTTTTCCCGAAGGAAGAAGGTGGAAGAGAGAGAATGTCCGGGGTGCGTGGGGGGGTCCTTGATTATGCCGGCTGCTTTTCCGAGGCAGATCCAAGTAAAGGCTGACAAGTCCCCAGGTCCTTGTGGTCTTCAGCCAATGGTCTTAAAAGGAGTTGCTGCTGAGTTACTGGAAAGGTCCTATCAGATTGGAAAATC
Source organism: Mustelus asterias (assembly GCF_964213995.1). NCBI lineage: Eukaryota > Metazoa > Chordata > Chondrichthyes > Carcharhiniformes > Triakidae > Mustelus > Mustelus asterias. The sequence goes on along the minus strand of NC_135822.1, from coordinate 67,342,537 downwards.
GTGTATTCAGGAAAGGAGGGAGACAGAAAGTGGTAAAATTACAGCCCAGTGAGCCGAACATTTGTCATTGTGAAAGTTCTAGAACCTGTTATTAAGGAGGTTGTCGCGGGGCACTTAGAAAATGGTCTCATCCCATCAACGAACAAAAAAGAGTGAATGGCAAAAGCACTCAGCAAGTCCGCACAGAGAACAGGAAGGTTCATGTTTTGGGTGTGGACCCTTCATCAAAGCTGGAAGATGTAACAGATTCGCAGATCAAAAGAAATGCTGGGGCAAGGAGTAACAAATAGCACAGCATCATGTGTAAGTAGATTGAAGAAACTGGGATTGTTCTCCCTGGAAAGACGGAGGCTGAGGGGGCCGACCTGATAGAAGTTTATAAAATGATGAGAGGTCTGGAACAGTTGGAAGCTTTCTCCCAGGGCGGAAGTGACAATTACAAGGGGGACAAGTTCAAGATAAGGGGGGGGAAGGTTCATTGGAGATGTGTGGGGGAAGTTTTTTTACACAGAGGGTGGTGGGGGCCTGGAATGCACTGCCAAGTGAGGCGGTTGAGGCAGTTACGTTAGCCACATTTAAGACTTATCTTTGACAGGCATATGAACAAACAGGAAATAGAGGGATATAAGCGGTTGGTCTCGATAGGTAAACGTTATTGGCGCAGGCTTGGAGGGCCGAAGGGCCAGTTCCTGTGCTGTACTGTTTGTTTTTACATGGAGAACAGCAAGTGATATTAACATGATGCAATAGGAAGCATTAAAGGAGAGAACCTCAAAGACACCAAGAGAGCTTGAACAGCCAAAGAGGTGAGAGGAAAGCAGGCAGGTGTGGCAACCAGCCGCCTGGTCCCAGGACATGGAAGACAAACCTGATGCACCATCAATCGAGCAAAGACTAGTTTGTATGCAAGAACAAATAGGCTTTTGTTAGCAAAAGACTTGGAGTACACCCATGCCGATGAACTGGTCCAGACTGAGGCAGGGGGGTGGGGAGCAGTCGCCTTTATACCTGGACCAGGGGGTGGGGGGGAGTCTCGGGTAGGGCCGGCAGGGATGTGTCCAGGTATGTCACATATACAGGTAATAAGCTAACAGTGGTTTACCACAAAACCAAGAGCACCCCACCAGAGCAGTGTTCTGAGGCTGGGTGGGAGGTCAGGTGAAGGTGCTCCCCGCCCATCCCCAGTTCACCCCTTTACCACATTCCAGAAACACCGACACACGCATTCCACAACTCACGCCCATTGTTCCGGAAAGAAAGCGGGAGCAGTGGTTAAGGATCTGAAGTTGATAAAGTCAGTCTTGTGGTTGCGGGGTGGGGAGGTGGGGGAGGGCGGGGGGTGGGGGCGGGGGTGGGGTGGGGGGTGGTGAGGTGGGGGAGGGCAGGGGGGGGGAGGGGGGTGGCGGGTGGGTGAGGTGGGCGGCTGGCAAGTTCCTGCTCAACAGATACTCTGCTGCTCCTGGAGCTTGTGTGGAGTTTCATGAAAGAAGTTCCGACAGCAAAGAGAGAATGTCAATCATCCACCTGAAACCCAAACTGTGGGTGGAATTCTCCCAACCCCACCCACACCAAATTTGATAGCAGGTGGGTGCAGAGAACCTGGCGAGTGGCAAAAAGTCAGAAACCCACTGGCAGAAAATCACCTTGCAATTCAGATGTATTCTGCATTTGGATTAGATTTGATTTATTATTGTCACGTGTGTTGGGATACAGTGAAAAGTATTGTTTCTTGCGCGCTATACAGACAAAACATACCGTTCATAGAGTACACAGGGGAGAAGGAAAGGAGAGGGTGCAGAATAAAGTTTTTAAAAGTTTATTTATTTATCAGTCACACGTAAGCTGACATCAACACTGCAATGAAGTTACTGTGAAAATCCCCCTAGTCGCCACACTCCGGTGCCTGTTCGGGTACACTGAGGGAGAATTTAGCATGGCCAATGCATCTAACCAGCGCGTCTTTTGGACTGTGAGAGGAAACCGGAGCACCCGGAGGAAACCCGGGATGCAGACACGGGGAGAACGTGCAGACGCCACACAGACAGTGACCCAAGCCGGGAATCGAACCTGGGTCCCTCGCGCTGTGAGGCAGCATTGCCAACCGGCCACCATGCCACCCCAGTATAGTTAGGGCCAGAGTCAGGGTGTAGCGAACCCAAATGGTTGTTGGAAGCCTGGCAAAATTGGAAACAATTGTGACTTCTGACTTGATCAACATGCTCTCCAATAGGTTCCCAGGCCATCAGAAGCAGGCAGGTCCTTGGTGTGTGGACAGGATATTGGAACAGCCAAGGTAATTGCTGGATGGGTGCCAGATAAGGATTAAATGTTGCTGTGCCAGTGTGCACCAACATCAACTTCATGGGTGGCACAGTGGGTTAGCACTGCTGCCTCACAGTGCCAGGGACCCGGGTTCAATTCCAGCCTCGGTCACTGTGTGTGCGGAATCTGCACATTCTCCCCGTGTCTGAGTGGGTTTCCTCCAGGTGCTCCGTGTACCTCCCACAATCCAAAGATGTGTGGGTTAGGTGGATTGGCCATGCTACATTGCCCTTAATGTCAGGGGAATTACGGGGATGGGGCTGGGATTGTTGTCAGTGCAGGCTTGATGGGCCGAATGGCCTCCTTCTGCACTGTATGGATTCTATGTCCAAGGCTCACAAAGGTGAGGCAGAGGTGTGGTGGTATTGTCACTGGACAAAGTATTCCAGAAACCAGCGGCAATGCTTGCTCTGGAGACCTGGGTTTGAATCCCATCACGGCAGATGCTGAAGGTTGAACCCAATTAAATCTGGAGTTAATCGTCTAACAATGACCATTGTTGATTGTCTGAAAAAGCCATCTTGTTCACTAATGTCCTTTAAAGGAAAGGAAATCTGTCATCCTTACCCGGTCTGGCCTACATGTGACTCCAGACCCATAACGATGTGGTTGACTCTTAACTGCCCTCTGACATGGCCGAGCAAGCCACTCAGTTCAAGGATAATTAAGGATGGGCCATAAATGCTGGTCTTGTCAGCGATAACTATCGCCCAGTCCAACGCCGGCATCTCCACACCTTGTCAGCGATACACAGATCCCATGAATGTGTGTTACAAAAAGGTGAAGAATGGTCACTTGGCAGAAGTACTGACAAGGAACGCCATTGTTCAGGAGAGGTGAAATCAGAAGCAGGGTGATCCTTGCCTTTAATCAGAGGCCTTTAATCACGTGTGCTCCCACCAAACTGATCTGGACACTGACGCACAATCAAGCGTCAACAAGGTTCAATGTCACTGTTAATTCAATGATCTGTCCGCTGAATATGATTGAATTACACTCAAGTCAGATTCTTGATGTTTGATGTTTCTGAAGGTGATTCTGTTGTCCTTTCTCCTCACTTGTCCCCACCCAGTAACGTGAGACTGGTCTTTGTTAAGTGCATTGGTGCAAATCAGCGTTGAGCCAAGTTAATTATCAGCAGTCATAGTTGTCGAATCCACCTGACTATAAAAAGGCTTTTCTTCCCGATATGTGTAAGAGCCTTCAGTGCAGAAGGTAATTGGATCTTCACTCCGTCATATTCAGACTGGGTTACACATAATCAGACCGAGATCTTGATATATCTCGGTGTTCAAAAAAAAAAGGCACAATTAGTGCTGTTTGAAGTCTTTTTTCTTTAAGCTGCAATAACCTTTCAATGTAAAGGATCTAAAACAGAAGCACACCCGATGGTTTGGTGAGTTTGTTCCAGGTTTGATCCTTGGCCTGTGCGGAACTTGTCTGACTTAGCTCAGCTGGGATTAAGGATCTATACAGTTCAGCTCATCTTTGCTGGACCAGGGGAACAGGGAAAATTAGCAAAGGTTCCTGCTCCTAATTTCCATTCACTATGTACCTCCCCCCACCCCCTCCTATCCCCCCACCCTTGTGCCCACATCGGACCCACTGATTTGATTTGGTTTGATTTGATTTGATTTGGTTTGATTTGATTTGATTTATTATTGTCACATGTATTAACACACAGTGAAAAGTATTGTTTCCTGCGCGCTATACAGACAAAGCATACCGTTCATAGAGAAGGAAATGAGAGAGTGCAGAATGTAGTGTTACAGTCATAGCTAGGGTGCAGAGAAGGATCAACTTAATGCATATATTGGGATACAGTGAAAAGTATTGTTTCTTGTGCGCTATGCAGACATAACATACCATTCATAGAGTATATAGGGGAGAAGGAAAGGAGAGTGTGCAGAATAGAGGGTGGGATTTCACGGCCTCGTTTGACCCAAAACCGTAATGTCCCGCCCGAGGTCAACAGAGTTTCCCATTGTCTGCCCCTCGCCCGCTCCAGTTTTCATGGTGGGCAGGGTGGTGAAATTCTGGCCATATTGTTACAGTCACAGGGTGCAGAGAAAGATCAACTTCATGCGAGGTAGGTCCATTCAAAAGTCTGACGGCAGCAGGGAAGAAGCTGTTCTTGAGTCTGTTGGTACGTGACCTCAGACTTTTGTATCTTTTTCCCGACGGAAGAAGGTGGAAGAGAGAATGTCCGGGGTGTGTGGGGGCCCATGATTATGCTGGCTGCTTTTCCGAGGCAGCGGGAAGTGTAGATGGAGTCAGTGGATGGAAGGATGGCTTGCGTGATAGACTGGACTACGTCCACAACCCTTTGTAGTTTCTTGCACGGAAAAGGGAGTGAGTTGATGCCATGTGACCACAGGACTTCACTGCAATGTCTTCCCCATTTACAGAAATCCACTGACACTCAAGAATAATGGCCGTTTGAGTTAGGGCGGGGAACTGCCTCCAAGCAGGGGAAAAGAAGGATGTTCATTTATATTGGTCTGAAATTTGTGTCCATCAGGCACACACACTCAGCAGGCGTAAGACACGCCTTAGACCACAGTTGGCACTGGAATGACGTTGGTGGTGCAGAATATCTGGGGTCACAGATGTCTGTGTTGATGACTCAGCACATGGAAATCGAGAGGCAATGAGAGGTGGGAAGGTCAAAGGACTGACTGAGATGAAGGTCGACGAGTTTGTGACAGAGCAGTGAGCTTCAAGGAAGACAGACGGCCAGTGAATTCAGAGAGGGAGGTTGAAATCACCAAGAATGAGTAATCACCCCATATAAAGAATGGTCATGCAAGGGAAGGAAGGATGAGAATCTCATTGCTGAGTAATTAATCTGATTTGAGTAGCTAAACTTCATCCATCTGCCTTGGCTCCATTTCCCCTCATAACCTCATAAAGGCGGGGCAGCGTAGCACAGTGGTTAGCATTGCTGCTTCACAGGGACCCGGGTTCAATTCCCATCTTGGGTCACTGTCTGTGCAGAGTCTGCACCTTCTCCCCGTGTCTGCGTGGGTTTCCTCCGGGTGCTCTGGTTTCGTCCCACAGTCTGAAAGACGTGCTGGTTCGGGTGCATTGACCTGAACAGGCGCTGGAGTGTGGCGACTAGGGGAATTTCGCAGTAACTTCATTGCAGTGTTAATGTAAGCCTTACCCGTGACTAATAAATAAACTTTACTTAACCTTGTCTGGGAACAAAATCTGTCAGTCGCAGATTTAAAACGACGCTACTCTTTGCAAGCTTGGTGTTACAGAATCATAGAATCTCCACAGTGCAGAAGGAGGCCATTCGGGCCATCGAGTCTGCACCGACAACAATCCCACCCAGACCCTATCCCTGTAACCCCACATATTTACTCTGTTAGACCCCTGACACTAAAGGGAAATTTAGCATGGCCAATCAACCTAACCCGCACATTTTTGGAGTGTGGGAGGAAACTGAAGCACCCGGAGGAAACCCACGCAGACATATTTGACCTGGAGATATTTGTCCTATCCCGAAGACTGCCGCTTTCCACCTCCCTGTCTAAGCTCATCCGCAGCTGAAACCCTTCTCTGTGCCTATTCCAACCCACTCCCACCTGGTCTCGCACATTCCAATCCCATTAAACCTGACTTGAGGTTATCCAAAACTCTGCCACCCGTGACTGAACTCTCAGCAAGTCCCATTCCCCTGTCGCCCCTGTTCTCGCCCGTCACCCATCTTGATTCCTGGTCAAGCAATGCTTTGATTTTCAGACCCTCACCCTAGTTTTCCAATCCCGCCCTACCTCCAACCCAGTCCCACCACCCCTCAGACACCTGCATTCCTCTTATTCTGGCCTCCAGCGCCTCCCCGATATTGCGGTGGGCGGCACAACGGCACAGTGGTTAGCACTGCCGCCTCAGCGCCAGGGACCCGGGTTCAATTCACGGCTTGGATTCGCACTGTCTGTGCAGAGTCTGCACGTTCTCCTCGTGTCTGCGTGGGTTTCCTCCAAGTGCTCCGGTTTCCTCCCACTGCCTGAAATACGTGCTGGGTAGGTGCATTGATCTGAACAGGCACCAGAGTGTGGCGTCTAAGGGATTTTCACAGTGATTTCATTGCAGTGTTAATGTAAGCCTACTTGTGACATTAATAAAATAAACTTCAAACTTTAAAGATATTAGCCTACTTACAATCGGTGGCCGTACCTTCTGTTGCCTCGACCTGCACCTCTGGAATTCTGGCCCATCACCTCTATACCTCACTTTCATCCTTTTAGACACTCTTTAAAACCTATCTGTTTGACCAAGCTGTTAGTCACCTGGCCGAAATCTCCCGATGTGGCTTTTTCATAGAATCATAGAATCCCTACAGTGCAGAAGGAGACCGTTTGACCCATCGAGCCTGCAGCGACAGGAATCCCACCCAGGACCTATCCCGTAACCCCAGGTATTTATTCTGCTAGTCCCCCTGACACTCAGGGACAACTTAGCATGGCCAATCAACCTAACCTATCATGCTTTACAACATTCCTGTGAAGCACCTTAGAATGTTTTGTGACATGAAAACTGTTGTGTTATTGTAAGTCATTACTGCTTAAAGTGGCAGAGTGTTCGTACTTTTTTAAAGTTTATTTTGTGTCGTAAGTAGGCTGCAATGAAGTAACTGTGAAACTCCTACCATACCTTGCTCTTAATTTCTTTCTGGTGTGGCAAGGCTCTGATTTTAAGGCTACCTCCCTTTGTCCTGCATTCCGCTATCAGTGGAAGAAGTTTCTCTCCAATTACTGACTCAACTCCTTTCAAAACAAAGGATGCAGTTTCAGTTGAATCGTATTTAATGGCAGGAAGTCGTGGTTTCCCAGTGCAGGATATTCCAAATTCATAGCATGGGTGTTAGCACAAAGGAGGTGTGAATGGACACCTCAATCCAGTCAAAGAGAGAAAAAGAGAATTCAAAACCACAAACATTACTAGTCGCTCATTTCCTGGAACCTCGATTTGGTGACAAAAAGCTGTGAAACATTGCAAAGTTATCCACCTGGAACTGGTTCTCCTGGGCTGATGAAGTAACTCTGAAGCGAATGAATTGCTGAAACTCAGTGCCTCCTTGATACCAGCTCCCGACGCGTGTGTGCGTCTCTAGATGGTGGGAGATTGAAACAAGCAGTGAGAGGAATGGGGTGAGGTGTCAGGGTGCATATTCTTTCATCGTTGAGGGTAACAGGACAAGTTGATGAGGCACTTAAAAAAATCATTGCGTGAGACTTTGGCTTTGTATGTCGGGGGTTAGTGAATACTAAACAAGGAAGTCACGCCAAACCTTTACAAATCACTGGATTAGGTTTCACCTGGAGTCTTGTGTCTAAGTCTGGGCACCACACTTGTAGAACAATGTCAAGGTAACCCAGAGAGGAATATCCGATAGCCAGTTCAACCTGCTCTGTCGTTCAGTGATATCTTGGCTCATCTGCTTCTTAATTTCAGGTGGAGGTTATGGAGGAGGTTTATCAGAATGATACCCGAGATGGGGTTGGGGGGCAGGGGGGGGCGGTGGGTGGGGGGGGGGGGGGTGGTTTCAGTGATGTGGAGAGATTGGAGCAGGTGGCACTGTTCTCCTTGGACAGGAGAATGGTATCAGGTCTACAGGGGCAGCAAAGTCTTCCAAATAGGGGGAGGGACCTCATGCAATCAGTCCTCAACAAAGAGTGCTTGTGTAAATCAGATGTTAAATGGCCCCGTTTGATATAGGAAACCGAATGTCACCATCTGTCAGTTAAGGAAAGGCAGTGATGACCCCAAGTGTATTAGCGAACATACTCTAGCAAGGTGCAGTTGCCAGGCAATGGATTATTGCAAGCACTGGCAAAGGACACAGCCAAGGTGAAGTTTCAGGAGCAGGCAAAACATGTGCCGCTTAGTGAATGAGCCAAGGCCAGTACCTGACCGTACCATGCAGCTAATACCCCTCTTCCAGAGACAGGGTCATTCCAACTGAACCGTATCATCACAACAAAAGTTGCCCCACTAATGATAGAATGGCCATCCCTTGAAGATGGAGGTGGACAGGGGAGCTGCCGTCTCCATTATTGGAGAAAAGACGTCTAACGTTTCCAGCCTGGCATCCAACTCCTGAGGTTGGAAGATATGAAAACTAAAAGATAAATTCTGATTCTGTAAGGACAGAAGGAACTTTCACGCAGTTGGGTCCGTGGGATTGTTATGGAGAAAACAGGTCCAAGGTCAAAGTCCAGGATAAAATCTTAAAGACACACTTGGACCATATTGGAAACAGGGGGGTCCATGTCCGAGCAGGCCTCACGACAGACCATGAAGATGGCCGCTGCCAGTGTCAGCCCTCAACTCAAAACTGATTCCGCCTAAGCCCCTCCAGATAGTGAAGGTCAGACTCTGAGATGAAACAGAACCTGAGTAGGAACCTGCATCGGTGACCACGCGATACTCCCTCTGTGAACAAAGGCCCCCTGTTCAGTTCCCACCACCTGACCCAGCCCTGCCTTCGACGGACCTTGGACTGACCGCTAAGCGGCAGAAAGGACCTTCTGGCAGTGGAGTTGCTGGGAGGGACACGGATCTAAGCGGGCAGCGATGTTATGATGGCCATGTAGGCTAAGGGGCGGGGGGGGGGGGTTCATCAACAGATCTTCCCGTGGGCTTTGCGGAGTATGAGCTTCCTCAATGAACAAGCAGGGGCTCATACGATGAGAAGCATTCAGCAAGGGTTCTTAAACCTGCTGCCCAACCCGGGACTGTGTTGTAGGTTCCGAGGTGTAGACTGTTTAGCTGTAAAACGCAGGCCCAGCCCTTCTCTTTGTTATACAATGAAAGGTGTTTAGTGACAGGAAACTGGTGTTTGGCTGGATTACAACAGGGTGGATTAGTTTATAGTTTCAGCGAGGAGAGGGGCCAGGGAAGGATTTAAACACAAGTTTGAGACTTATAAAATTTGAGGAACCGATGTTATAGAGGCTGCTTGGAACGGGCGGGTTGTTTGGATGGAATGGGCGAGAAACTCAAGTGAAAGGTGTCTTTTTTATAGTTCTTGGCTTGACTGATTTGAGTCCAACAAAAGGAAAGCACCATTTGTAAATTCACAATGCTACTGGGAGGTTTTGCCTGTTTAGTTCATATGGATGGCACTGCGGTCTGTGTTTCAAATGTGTTTGTGGTGCCGTACACTACTGATGAAGTGGTACAGGTTCAGTGACCCACACTGCTGGGCTCCCAATCACAAGGCAGCCTCGATACTGAGGCACTGGTGCATTTTCCAGAATCGCAGGCCCCAATACACGGTGGCACAGTGATTGCTTCACAGCACCAGGGACCCGGGTTCGATTCCCAGCTTGGGTCATTGCGCTGAGTCTGCACGTTCTCCCCGTGTCTGCGTGGGTTTCCTCCGGGTGCTCCGGTTTCCTCCCACAGTCTGAAAGATAAAGAACAAAGAAAATTACAGCACAGGAACAGGCCCTTCGGCCCTCCAAGCCAGCACTGACCATGCTGCCCGACTGAACTAAAACCCCCTACCCTTCTGGGGACCATATCCCTCTATTCCCATCTCATTCATGTATTTGTCAAGACGCCCTTTAAAAGTCACAATCGTATCTGCTTCCACTACCTCCCCCGGCAACGAGTTCCAGGCACCCACCACCCTCTGTGTAAAAAATCTGCCTCGTACATCTCCTTTAAACGTTGCCCCTCGCACCTTAAACCTGTGCCCCCTAGTAATTCCACCCCGGGAAAAAGCTTCTGACTATCCACCCTGTCCATGCCTCTCATAATCTTGTAGACTTCTATCAGGTCACCCCTCAACCTCCGTCGTTCCAGTGAGAGGTGCTGGTTAGGTGGATTGGCCATGCTAAATTCTTCCCTCAGTGTACCCGAACAGGCGCTGGAGTGTGGTGACTAGGGAATTTTCACAGTAACTTCACTGCAGTGTTAATATAAGCCTACTTGTGACACGAATAAATAAACTTTAAAACTTTGATGGCATCTCCCTTTCTTGACCGGGGAAGGTCTGTAGCGAGTGTGGTAAAATGGCCAAGCATGGCTTCATAGCAACTAACCTGCACAGTTAAGAAAGAAAGAAAGATTCTCATGGAGCAAACTCCTTTCGCAACTCGGATCATCCCAAAGCAGCGTACAGCCAGTGAAGACAGGCAGTGTTGTCATGACAGGATGGTCATTTAGGAAATGCAGTCACCAATTTGCACAAATAAGTTCCCACAAACAACAAATGTTGTCATGACCAGTTGATCTACTTTTAGTGACATTGATTGAGGGATAAATATTGTCCAGGACATTTGACATTAACTCCCCTGCTTTTCTCTCAAACAGCGCAACTGGATAGTCAACATCCACCGAGGGGAGTAAGCCCCGATTTAATGTCTTGACAGAGCTCCAGCATCTCCAGCAGTGCAGCACTCCCTCAGTACTGCGGTCAACAGCATCTATTGCCTGTGCCTAGTTATCCCAGGGATTGGCAGTACGGTGGCACAGTGGTTGGCATTGCTGCCTCGCAGCAGCAGGGACCCAGGTTCAATTCCCAACTTTGAGGTCACTGTCTGTGTGGAGTCTGCACGTTCTCCCCATGTTACTGCGTGAAAAAAAAAAGTCTATGAATCTGGAGTGTCCCGTGAGATCTTTGTGTTTGGGATGGAAATGAAAGTTGGAACCTTCAGAGGCGAGAGTGCAACGGACAAAGCCATGGCTGACGGTTCCATCTACATCACCAAGGACTGGCTGTCTCCCAATTCCATTGAATATGACTCTGTGCTATAAGTGGGGCATTATTTGCTGTCTGTTACCACTTCATAAGCTTTGAAAGTGGTTATGGGAGGCGTTCTCCCCACTGATGTTTTAAAACCTCATGCATCCGTGAAAAACACAGGGACACACAGGCAGCAAGCACTCAGCTGCATCTGTCTTTAGAACGTTGTTCGGGTGAATGCAGTTCCCCTTTAAGATGATGCGGAGTGGCCTCTCTGATGATGGGAGCGGACAGGGTAACATCTTTGAAGCATTAACAGCTGAGGTCTGTTTCATTTGTCAATGAATGGGTCTCTGTTACACAGCATCTCAGATCATGGTCGGGACGGCAGTCCACAGTGTGTGCACTGTACAGGATGTTCTGCCCTATCATTAGGAATTACGACTGGGTTTGCTGCAACTCCCCAGGGAGTTGGGAAGGGGTGGGGGTGGGGCGGGGGGGCTGTTTGAAACACGTCTTCATACGCACAATCATCAGCTGCGCTCGATCTGCGCAAATTAATTTCTAAAGAGAAAAACAAAACTCTCCCCACTCTCCTCATGACTGAAGATGCTGACTGCTCTCTATTGTGTCCTGAAGCAATGCGAATGAGCTGCCTGCTTGACCACAGCCATGCCTGATGATATCATCTGAGTGCCTGCACGCAGAAACTTGAGGGAACAATCTCTGAACAATGCTCAGCGGGACTCTTCTCCCTCCGCAGTATCCGCTGTGGCTCAGGTGGTAACTCCTGGGCCTTGAGGCCAGAAGATTGTGGGCCCAGTCCTACCCCCGAGACTTGAGCCCTAAAAATCTAGGTTGACATTCCAGTGCAGTAATGAGCGGGTGCTGCCCTGTCAGAGATGCTTTTGGAGAGAATGTTAAACTGAGGCCATATCTACCCTCTGATGTGGATGTAAAACATTCCACTGCACTATTCTCCCCCCCCCCCCCCCTTCCCCTTCCCTCCTTCCTTGGCTGCCATCAGACTTTTGAATGGGCCTACCTATATTAAGTTGATCTTTCTCTGCACCCGAGCTGTGACTGTAACACTACATTCTGCATTCTCTCCTTCTCCCCTAAAGTTAAAGTTTATTTATTCGTCACGAGTAAGGCTTACGTTAACACCGCAATGAAGTTACTGTGGAATTCCTATGTACTCTACGAACGGTATGCTTTGTCTGTATAGCACGCAAGAAACAATACTTTTCATTGCATCCCAATACATGTGACAATAATAAGACAAATCAAATTATGAGGGGCATGGACAGGGTGGATTGTCAAAAGCTTTTTCCCAGGGTGGAAGAGTCAATTACTAGGGGGGCACAGGTTTAAGGTGCGAGGGGCAAGGTTTAAAGGAGATGTACGAGGCACGTTTTTTACACAGAGGGTGGTGGGTGCCTGGAACTCGCTGCCGGGGGAGGTGGTGGAAGCAGATACGATAGTGAGTTTTAAGGGGCGTCTGGACAAATATATGAATAGGATGGGAATAGAGGGATATGCTCCCCGGAAGGGTAGGGGGTTTTAGTTCAGTCGGGCAGCATGGGGGCGGTGCAGGCTTGGAGGGCCTGTGCTGTAATTTTCCTTATTTTTTTGTTCTTTGTTCTTGTTCAAATCAAATTTTCAGGGTTAAAGGGATCAAGGTATGTGGGGGGGAAGGGGCGGGATCAGGATATTGAATTCGACGATCAAAATGAATGGCGGAGCAGGCTCGAAGGGCCGAATGGTCTACTCCTGTTTCGATTTTCTATGTATCTATGCTTCCATATTTTGAAGAACAGGCCAGTTATCCCCAGTGTCCTGGCCAGGATTTACCAGTCAAAGCACGTTGAGATGCCCAGAGATTGTGAAAGGCACAATAACAGTGAGGTCTTTATTTCATTCCAGTAGCTCTCAGGGAACCTGCGGCTGATCAGAGCAACTCGTACAGTCAGCCCAGCCGAAATCAGCTGAGCCGAGGCAGGGCTTGGGTTGGAGCCCTGAGTTCCTGCTTATCATCCTGGCTGGGCATCGCTTTGAGCGCGAAGAGGCTTCGGAATGCTCCACTCAACCACTGGAGTGGATTGTCCCTGCAGCTATCCAGAACCCATGGATGGCATTTTCCCGCCTCGCTCACCTCAAAACCGGAAAATCCCGCCCGAGGTCAACGGACCTTCGCACCGCGCACTCCCACCCATGAGGGGCGGCACGGTAGCACAGTGGTTAGCACTGCTGCTTCACAGCTCCAGGGTCCCGGGTTCGATTCCCAGCTCGGGTCACTGTCTGTGTGGAGTTTGCACATTCTCCTCGTGTCTGCGTGGGTTTCCTCCGGGTGCTCCGGTTTCCTCCCACAGTCCAAAGATGTGCAGGTTAGGTTGATTGGCCAGGTTAAAAATTGCCCCGTAGAGTCCTGAGATGTGTAGGTTAGAGGGATTAGCGGGTAAAATATGTGGGGGTAGGGCCTGGGTAGGATTGTGGTCGGTGCAGACTCGATGGGCCGAATGGCCTCCTTCTGCACTGTGGGGATTCTATGATTCTATGATTCACAGTATTCCCAACTTAGGCGGCACCGTGGCACAGTGGTCAGCACCACTGCCTTATGACGCCAGGGACCCGGGTTCGATTCCCAGCTCGGGTCACTGACTGTGTGGAGTTTGCACGTTCTCCCCATGTCTGCGTGGGTTTCCTCCGGGTGCTCCAGTTTCCTCCCACAGTCTTTGATTTGATTTGATTTATTATTGTCACATGTATTAACATACAGTGAAAAGTATTGTTTCTTGCGCGCTATACAGACAAAGCATACCGTTCATAGAGAGGGAAAGGAGAGAGTGCAGTGTTACAGTCATAGCTAGGGTGTAGAGAAAGATCACCTTAATGCGAGGTAGGTCCATTCAAAAGTCTGACGGCAGCAGGGAAGAAGCTGTTCTTGAGTCGGTTGGTACGTGACCTCAGACTTTTGTATCTTTTTCCCGAAGGAAGAAGGTGGAAGAGAGAATGTCCAGGGTGCGTGGGGTCCTTAATTATGCTGGCTGCTTTGCCGAGGCAACGGGAAGTGTAGACAGAGTCAATGGATGGGAGGCTGGTTTCTAATAAAAATTATTATTTACAATGAAAGTTATTGCACGGTCTGTTCCCTGGGGAATTTTCTTGTTCCCCCCCACTATGATTCCCATGAGCGTGGGACAAGAAAATTCCCCCCACTTCTTGAAATGGCATTCTTCCTGAATTGTTAAAGTTTACCAGTGTCACAAGTAGGCTCACATTAACACTGCAATGAAGTTACTGTGAAAATCCACTAGTCGCCACACTCCAGCACCTGTTCGGGTACACTGAGGGTCAATTTAGCTTGGTCCAATGCACCTAAACAGCACGTGCTTTGGACTGTGGGAGGAAACCTGCGCACCTGGAGGAAACCCACGCAGACATGGGGAGAACGTGCAGACTCCGCACAGACAGTGACCCAGGAGCCGGGAATCGAACCCGGGGTCCCTGGCACCGTGAGGCAGCGGTGCTGACCCACTGTGCCACCGTGCCGCCTAAGTTGGGAATGCTGTGAATCGCGGGTGGGGATTTTCTGAAGGGCATTCCCATTGATTGAGATTCCACACGGTGAGGGCAGTAATCTGGGGGGGGGGGGGGGGGGGGGCTCTTGTCTCCGTGTGCTTAGCAAGCCACCCCCCCCACCCTCCCAAATTATCTGCAGGAGACCAACATCTGACGCGCCTATAAAAAACCCTGGCCTTACGGGGGGAAAAAAAGCTTTCAACGTGCTTGTGTACATTGGGAGCTCGCAATTACCAGCAAAACAGAACAATTGCCCCTCCGTAGCATCTGGAGGATCAGTTCGAACAGCCAGCTCTCCTTGGTTCGACTGTAACATCTGCCTGAGGCTGCCCGTTTCAACTCTGCTTCAAAACCAAAATCATCCTAATTAGAATCCATTAAGTTCTATTCGGCTCTCAATTATGGTGTAATGGAACTGTGAATCACATGGGGGGAGTGGGGGGAGGCAGAAACACAGGGCTCCGCCACGCATCTGTGAGTGCAATCGAAGACCTGGGCTGTTGACGCTCTATGCCCTTTCCATCTGCAGATTTTAATGGGTGGAAAGTGGGGTTGAACTCTGACCTTTCACCCTGGCAGTCTGGATCCCAGTCACTGCACAAGATGGATGCCCCCCTCCCCGTACCTGCGAAGAATGAGAGGCTTCCACCGACACCGCACCTTTCATCATTCCCAGACGTTTGCAACCCTTCGAGTACTTTTAAAGTGAACTGACTGATGTAATGTCGCAGCCCGCCGTACACAGCAAGCTCCCATAAACAGCAGCGAGATAATGACCAGACTTCTGGGCTGGCATGGGGGGCACAGTGGGTTAGCACTGCTGCCTCGCAGCGCCAGGGACCCGGGTTCGATTCCGGCCTCGGGTCACTGTCTGTGCGGAGTTTGCACGTTCCCCCCAGCTGGTATTTTATGACCCTGGCTTGGGTCACTGTCTGTGCGGAGTTTGCACATCCTCCCCGTGTCTACGTGGGTTTCCTCCGGGTGCTCCGGTTTCCTCCCACAATGTGCGGGTTAAGTTTAAGTTTATTTATTCGTGTCACAAGTGGACTTACGTTAACACTGCAATGAAGTTACTGTGAAAATCCCCTAGTCGTCACACTCCGGCGCCTGTTCGGGTAACACTGAGGGAGAATTTAGCACGGCCAATGCACCCTAACCAGCACGTCCTTCGGACTGTGGGAAGAAACCGGAGGAAAACCCACTCAGACACGGGGAGAACGTGGTTAGGTGGATTTGCCTTGATAAATTACCCATCAGTGTCCTGAGATCTGTGGGTTTGGGGGATTAACAGGGTAAATACATGGGTGAAGGGGATAGGAGTCGGGCAGGATGCTCTGTCACCGGTGCAGACTCAATGGGCTGAATGGCCTCCTTCTGCGCTGTAGGATCTGTTTCGGTGAGCCACAGGAAATGAGTTCAGACAGTCTCGATCCAATTAATGGTGGATACAAAATCAGCTGCCTAATTTCTTGTCGAGCATTAAAATTAAGAGCTGTCAAGATGCTTCGTAAAGGAAACACAAATGTTAAACCGGCGCAATAAGGAATACTCCTCCAGTTGAGACGCATTGGCATCATGAACTGTAACATTTCAGACTTTGGAGTGGTTCTTGCAGCAATAGGGAGTTTTACTCTTCACCCCTCCAGTATTTGCTTAACTTGAGAGGGCTGAGAAGGCAAAGAAAGGAGAGGTTTACATTCCAATCCTCTTCCCGGACCCAGGGATGCACGAAGGCGGACTTTCATCTGTTTCCATACTTAGTGATTCCTGGAGCAGGTCGCCAATCTTATAGCTTGGCGGGTGCCACCCTGCATCAAGAATGGTTGACCAGGAGTCTCGTCCAGTCTTAACCCAAGCGTGTTTGGAAAGGACTTGCAGGTTGACACACTTAATCTGTTTGGCCGCATTATGAATACACCTTTCTTGTCCATCAAGTCCTGGGTTGGGACTCGAACCTGGAGCTTCTGGCTTCAAGGTAAGGATGCTCCCCACTGCACCATGGGACCAGAAGAAGATTTCCCCTGTATCTAATTGGTGATTGGTAAGTTTAGAGTGAGGTACAAATGGCTCTGATAGCTCTGTACTCATAGGATCATAGAATCTCTACAGTGCAGAAGGAGGCCATTCAGCCCATCGAGTCTGCACCGACCACAATCCCACCCAGGCCCTATTCCTGTAACCCCACATATTTACCCTGCAAATCCCCCTGACACTATGGGGCAAATTAGCATGGCCAATCAACCTAACCCGCACATCTTTGGAGTGTGGGAGGAAACCGGAGCACCCGGAGGAAACCCACACAGACACGGGGAGAATGTGCAAACAGACAGTGACCCAAGCCGGGGAATCGAATCCGGGTCCCCTGGCGCTGTGAGGCAGCAGTGCTAACTCACTGTGCCGCCATGCCACTCTGGCAATTACAATCAGCTGGGGCTTGCGATCCAGTATTTCCCCTGGACGAATAGTTTGTTGATATTCACCGTCTCGCTACTTGTCTCGCCCTACCCTGTCAAACCAAACTCCAGATGTGGGGTAAATGGGGGAGAAAGTTACAGGGTGCAAGGAGTGTGTACCTCACTGAGTTTGGTTACGGAAAGGAATGTGTCCACATTGGCTGTAAACGATTCTCTCTTCCGTAAACTATCTGTGACACAACCTCCTGACACAGGTGAATACAATAGTTGGAAAGGAAAATGTGCCTCCCAGGTAGCAGGGAGATGTCACGATGCCCTTCAGTGGCATCAAAATGTAATTTATTTTTACTCACCAAATCTCTGCTGACATTTAGCCTTGACTATGAAATTAATGGCACAGGCTCATAGAAATCATAGAAACCCTACAGGACAGAAAGAGGCCATTCGGCCCATCGAGTCTGCACCGACCACAATCCCACCCAGGCCCTACCCCCATATCCCTACATATTTTACCCACTAATCCCTCTAACCTACGCATCTCAGGACACTAAGGGGCAATTTTAGCATGGCCAATCAACCTAACCCGCACATCTTTGGACTGTGGGAGGAAACCGGAGCACCCGGAGGAAACCCACGCAGACACGAGGAGAATGTGCAAACTCCGCACAGGCAGCGACCCAAGCCGGGAATCAAACCCAGGTCCCTGGAGCTGTGAAGCAGCAGTGCTAACCACTGTGCTACCGTGCCGCTCCTTTGTAGAGAGGCCTGGGTGGAACCGCTCGCTGTGTCAGGGGCTATGGACAAGTACAAAATCACAGCAAAATTACTCTGCGGAAGCAAGCTGGCTACACGCTGTTAAAAGGATTAGAACGTTTTGGGGGATATATATTTGTTCAGGTTTCTGCACCAATTTCTATTGAAGTGGTTTAAACAAGTATCCCTTCTTTAAAATACCAAATATAGTATCTCCCCCCCCCCCCCCGCCCCCCCCACCCCCTGCCCCCGCCCCCGACACACAAATGGAAATACCCACTTGAGTGTCCGGTGTATGGCTTCACCCAGTACGTTGGTTATCTCCCCTCTCCCTGATGGGTTTCCCCATCCTCCCACCGATATTGATGGTTCGGCTATCTCCCCTCTCCCACAGATATTGATTGCATTGGGTCTCTCCCCCCCCCCCCCCCTCCCTCCTTTCACACAGGAATTGATTGTGTGGGCTTAACTGTCCAGAGATGTGTCGGTTAGGTGAATTTGCCACGCTAAATTTCCCTTTAGTGTCCACGGATGCGTAGGTTAGAGCGATTAGCGATGAGTTGACTGGTACCACCTATAAGGATGCTTTCTGGCTGTCTGTAGGTTTAATCAGTTCCTACTATCAGACACACAGGTCACAATCCGCAGCAGTTTTACAGATGCACCATAGAAAGCATCCTTTCTGGTTGTATCACAGCTTGGTGTGGCTCCTGCTCTGCCCGAGACCGCAAGAAACTACAAAAGGTCGTGAATGTAGCCCAATCCATCACGCAAACCAGCCATTGACTCTGTCTACACTTCCTGCTGCCTCGGGGAAAAGCAGCCAGCATAATTAAGGACCCCACGCACCCCGGACATTCTCGCTTCCACCTTCTTCCGTCGGGAGAAAGATCCAAAAGTCTGAGGTCACGCACCAACCGACTCAAGAACAGCTTCTTCCCTGCTGCTGTCAGACTTTTGAATGGACCTACCTCGCATTAAGTTGATCTTTCTCTACACCCGAGCTATAACTGTAACACTACATTCTGCAGCCTCTCCTTTCCTTCTCTATGAACGGTATGCCTTGTCTGTATAGCGCGCAAGAAACAATACTTTTCACTGTATGTTAATACATGTGACAATAATAAATCAAATCAAATCAGTGTCTCCCATGGTATTAGAACCATAGAACCATAGAAAATTACAGCTCAGAAACAGGCCTTTTGGCCCTTCTTGTCTGTGCCGAACCATTTTTTGCCTAGTCCCACTGACCTGCACTTGGACCATATCCCTCCACACCCCTCTCATCCATGATAGAACTGATATTGAACATGATAGAACATGATATTGAGTGGGGCTGTTCCAGGAGACCTTCTCATATGGAGGATACACTTGTCCCAGTTTTCCATGGGGGTGAGAAACATTTTTCCTTATTGCAACATTTGGAATGGTATCGACTGGAATATGTATTGGTTTGAACACTTCAGCATCTCCTGAAATGTCCTGTCCTTTGTCTCATATTGCAGGTGAAGGATTTAATAGCAGGACCTGGGCTAAGTGGCAGTAATTATTAAACCGGAACAGAGTCTGGAAGATAATTGCATTCAGCTGCCACTTTTGCCGGGCCTGTTAGCAGCTCATAATGAGGGAACAGTGATTGAGTCTGCCATCATGTTCCAGACTACCTTCAGAACTAAAACCAAGATACAAGGAAATAATCATGGGGTCAAATGTGGTTTTACAGATGGGCGTCTAAATAGTCAAATGTCTTACCATTTTATTTTGTCGAGACAAATATTCACCCTTTCCATCATCCCAAACAACAGGCTGTCAGATATTGCTCAGCGAATAACCGTAAAGCTTACTGCAATGCTGTCCGAGTGATATCTAAAGTCATGAGGGGTCAATGCACAAGTGTTGCAGTTGTACCTCATTGCTCCTTGATTTGATTTATTATTGTCAGATGAATTAGTATTGGTATACAGTGAAAAGTATTGTTTCTGGCGCGCTATACAGACAAAGCATTCCATTCATAAAGTAGGAAACGAGAGAGTGCAGAATGTAGTGCTACAGTCATGGCTGGGGTGTAGAGAAAGATCAACTTAATTAACGTGAGGTAGGTCCATTCAAAAGTCTGACAGCAGCAGGGAAGAAGCTGTTCTTGAGTCGGTTGGTACATGACCTCAGACCTTTGTACCTTTTTCACGACGGAAAAAGGTTATGCTGGCTGCTTTGCCGAGGCAGCGGGAAGTGTAGACGGAGTCAATGGATGGGAGGCTGGTTTGCGTGATGGATTGGGCTACATTCACGACCCTTTGTAGTTTCTTGTGGTCTTGGTCAGAGCAGGAGCCATACCAAGCTGTGATACAACCAGAAAGAATGCTTTCTATGGTGCATCTGTAAAAGTTGGTGAGAGTTGTAGCTGTCAAGCCAAATTTCCTTAGTATTCTGAGAAAGTAGAGGCATTGGTGGGCTTTCTTAACCATAATGTCGGTATGGGGGGGCAGGTTTTTGGTGATCTGGACACCCAGAAACCTGAAGCTCTCCACCATTTCCACTTCATCCCCATTAATATAGACAGGGGCATGTCCTCCACTATGTTTCTTGAAGTCAATGACCATCTCCTTCGTTTTACTGACACTGAGGGAGAGATTATTGTTGCCGCACCAGTTCACCAGATTCTCTATCTCTTTCCTGTACTCTGTCTCGTCATTGTTTGAGGTCCGACCCACTACGGTGGTGTCGTCAGCAAACTTGAAAATTGAGTTGGAGGGGGATTTGGCCGCACAGTCAGAGGTGTATCAGGAGTACATGGCCCTTGGACCGGTCAGTCTAAATTTCTCGATCCTGATTGCTCTCCAGTGACTTCTGAGAAGATGCGTGTTCCTGTTGCCTGGGGAACAGGGTAAGCCTGTCTACGCTCACATGTGAAACATAATAACTCAGCTGGGAGGATGTCATGTCAGTCGGTGACAGGCTCAGTATCAGGAGAGGGGATGGAACGGCACCCAGACAGCTGACCGGGAACATTGCAAAGAACAAAGAACAGTACAGCATAGGAACAGGCCCTTCGGCTCACCAAGCCTGCGCTGATCACATTGTCCTATCTAGACCAACCGCCTGTATCCCTCTATTCCCCGTCTGTTCATGTGCCCATCAAGATAAGTCTTAAACGTCACTAATGTATCTGCCTCAACCGCCTCACTTGGCAGTGCATTCCAGGACCCCACCACCCTCTGTGTAAAAAACTTCCCCCGCACATCTCCACTGAACCTTTCCCCACCTTCTCTTGAATTTGTGCCCCCTTGTAATTGTATTTCTGCCCTGGGAAAAAGCTTCCAACTGTTCACCCTATCCATACCCCTCATAATTTTATAAACTTTGATCAGGTTGCCCCTCAGCCTCTGCCTTTCCAGGGAGAACAATCCCAGTTTATTCAATCTCTCCTCATAGCTAATACCCTCCGTACCAGGCAACATCCTGGTAAACCTTTTCCGTACTCTCTCCAGAGCCTCCACGTCCACATTGCCAAGGGTTTCAGGCTTGCATGGTGAGAAAGCACATGATCAATAATGAGATGCGGGCAGCCTGCTGGTTACATTACTGGACGAGTGATCCAGAGGCCTGAGAGAAATGATCTGGAGCCGTGACTTCAAATCCCATTGAGGCAGCACATTCGATTCAGGTAATTCAATAAATCTGGAGCAAAAGGTTAGTATCAGTAATGGTGACCGTGAAATGACCAGATTGTTTATGAAAACCCACCTGGCCAGTGTCCTTCAGGAAGGAAGGATATCATCCTTCCCCAGTCCGGCCTTCATGGAACTCCAGACTTTTGGCGAAGATCAAGAATGGTTTTTCATCCTGCACCTGGTCTGGGCCAATGAGGTTACATTGAGGCTTCACCTCAAGCTATTTTTTTTCAAGCCATCGCAGCCTTTTAGCTAAGACGGAACTCAGATCAAGCCTGGTAGGGGGTGGAGTGCCTCATCCTGTCAGCTTGGATTTTGTTTGATCGACCCCAAGACAGGAGGAATGGTCTGTCTTGTCAGCTTGGATCTGTTTTTGTCTCTCCTCTGGGAACTCTGATTGGTAGCACAAGCCACAAGCTTTCAGAGCACTGGCCCTCACCTGATGAAGGGGCAGTGCTCCAAAAGCTAGTGGCTTGTGCTACCAAATAAACCTGTTGGACTTTAACCTGGTGTTGTGAGACTTCTTACTGTGCCCACCCCAGTCCAACGCCGGCAACTCCACATCATGACTCTGATTGGGCCAAGTTGGTTTTTTGAGTGGGAATAAAGTATCAAAAGGCACAAAGTAAAACTCCAGACCCACAGCAATGTGGTTGACTCTCAACTGCCCTCTGAGGTTCAAGAAGGCATCTCACCATTACCTCATCCAGGGCATTAAATGTTGGCTTTGTCAACGATGCCCACAGCCTATGAGCGACCTTGATTTAAGGATCCAATAGATTTTGATGTGCCAGGGTCACATACTGAGTGATAATGGGCTGTTTGCATTCATTTATATGGAGTGGGGATTGCCTGGGGTTTTTAATGGCTGTCTTCAGACTTGATGAGTTAAAAGAAGAATGAATGCAGTCTTAATGAAGGGGGGGCATGTGGAACCTGCAAACTGCGTGGCACACTCTGTGCATCCAAACAGATTCCTGACTGTATTTCACATTCAGAGAGCTCTCTCCAATTTCACAGTGTGCACATAAATCTTTCAAGAAAAAAACATTGTAATTTAAAAACATAATTTTCAGAAACTCATTTTATTTGACTTTTATCCTTTGGATTTTCAAAGTTGAACCAGATCAAACATTAGTCACCAGGATTTATTTACAGTCTTTTCTTTTTCACTGAAAAAGGGAGATGAATTGATGGCTCATTTGGGTATCTGCATCATCAGACATTGCCGTGATGTCCGCTGACGTCCTTTTATGCTAAACTGGCCAATCTTAGACTGATTGAAGGTGAAGATGTCTGGCTTCCTGAAACTCAGTCTTAATGTGCAGGCTGTTTCAACCTATAATGTCCCTTGGCTCTTCAGACTTACGCCAACAGCAGCTCAGTATTATTCAAGTGCAGGCTTTGGGCTGAATTCGCTTATCTCAGTCATTCTGTTCCTTCTGTTGCTGCCAAACTGAGATATTCCAAGTTCTCCTGGCTGGCCGATCACGCTCCATAAATCTGAGCTCATCTAAAACTCTGCTGCCCACCTCTTAACTCACATCAAGTCCCATTCAACCATCAGCCACAGACCTGATGACCACAGGAACATAGGAACATAGAAATTAGGAGCAGAGGTAGGCAAATTCAGCCCTTTGAGCCTGCTCCACCATTCAATTAGATCATGGCTGATCTTTCCCTGGTCTCAAATCCACCTCCCCATCTGTTCCCCATATCCCTATTTCCCTTTCTTTATGAGAAATATATCTGTCTCCCTCTTAAAACCATTCCAGGATTCAGACCCCACCGTGCTATAGGGCAGCGAGTTCCACAAATTCACCACCCTCTGCGAGAAGTAGTTCCTCCTTATCTCAGTGTTAAATCTACCACCTCTCAACCTATACCTGTGACCTCTTGTTCGAGATTAGCCGACAAGCGGAAACATTTGGTCTACATTTCCTTTATCAATCCCTTTTAAAATTTTATATACCTCGATCAAATCTCCTCTCATCCTTCTAAACTCCAGCGAGTACAAACCCAAACTGTTTAATCTCTCCTCATACGTCAACCCTTTCATCCCCGGAATCATCAACATTGGCCGTTATTGGCCCAGCAATGCCTTGTTTTTAAAATTCCCGTCCTCGTTTTCAAATCTCTCCACATTCTCGCCCCTCCATATCTCTGTCATCTCCTGCAGCCCTGTAACCCCTCCAAGATCTTTGTGCTTTCCAAACTGTGGCCTCTTGTACATCTCCAATTTTAATTGCAAACACCATCGGATGCCACATTTGCAGAGCCTAAAGCTTGGCATTCCCTCTCTGCCACACCTTGGCCGGAATTTTACCGTCCCGCCCGCCACAGGAATCTGAGCGGCAGACCATGGAAAGGCCCGTTGACCTCGGGTGGGATTTTCCAACTCCACTCGCCCCAAGACTGGAAAATCCTACCCAAGGTCAATGGACTTTTGCACCGTCTGCTCCCGCCTGCTATGATTCCTGTGGCAGGCGGGACAGGAAAGTTCTGCCCTACATCTCTCTATTTTAAGATGCTCCTTAAAACTTCCCTCTTTGGCAGTATTTTTAATTCCCTGCCCAATTATCTCTTCCATGTAACATCATTCAGCAATGGTAATGCCATTGAATGCAAAGGGGAGATGACCAACATTGGCACTTATTGGACCACCTCTTGATTGGAGATGGTCACTGCCTGGCATTTGTGTGGCGCCAATGATAACTTGCCACTTATCAAAGCAAGCCTGAATGTTATTCAAGTTTTCCTGCATATGGACACGGATTGCTTCAGCATCTGAGAACTCATGAAAAGTGCTCAACATTGTTCAATCATCAGTGAAGATCTCCACTTCTGACATTGATTGGGGGAAGGTCATTGATGAAGTAGCTGAAGATGCTTGGACCTTGGACACTTCCCTAAGGAACTCTTGCAGTGATGTTCTGGGAATAAGATATTTGACCTCCAACACAACCATCTGCCTCAGTGCTCAATATGACTGCAGCCACAGGAGATTTTTTTCCCCTGATTCCAATTGATTCCAGTTTTGTTCAGGCTCCTTGATGCTACACCCATTTAGATTGCTGCCTCAAGGGCAGTCAATCTCCCCTCACTTCTTGAGTTCAGCTCTTTTGTCCCATGTTGTACACGAGCAAGGTTGTAATGAGGTCAGGAGTTGAATGACCTGTGGAAACCCAAACGAAGCATCAGTGAGCAGGTTATTGTTGAGTAAATGCTGTTGATGACACTTCCCATCACTTTGCTGATGATTGAGAGTAGACTAATGGCACAGTAACTGACCGGGTTGAATTTGTCCAGCCTTTTGTGGACAGGATGTAATTGGGCAATGTCCTGCACTGCCAGGTAGATGCCAGTTGTAGCTGCACTGGAACAGCTGAGCTAAAGTCTTCAGTACTATTGTTGGAATGTTGGCAGGGCCCGTAGCCTTTGCAGTGCCCAGTGCCTTCAGCTTTTTCTTGACATCACGTGGAATGAACTGAATTGGCTGAAGACTGGTATCCGTGATGCTCGGGACCTCAATCAGAGGCCGAGATGGATCACTCGCTCGGCGATTCTGGCTGAAGGTGGCTGCAAATGCCAAGGCTAGGGAATGTCATCCATGGTCCCTGCTCCTGGTCACTACGCAGTGATCCTTTGAGTGGCTATCAGTTACGGTTTAGTAGCCTGGCAATGCAGACTATCAAAGGTTATTATAAATGAATAATGGCCTTGGAAGGTGGCAAGTTCAGGTGGCACGATGCCCCAGTGAAGGTCTTTGACTTGATTTATTATTGTCACATGTATTAGTATACAGTGAAAAATATTGTTTCTTGCGTGCTATACAGACAAAGCATACCATTCATAGAGAAGGAAACGAGAGAGTGAAGAATGTAGTGTTACAGTTATAGCTAGGGTGTAGAGAAAGATCAACTTAGTGTGAGGTAGATCCATTCAAAAGTCTGACGGCAGCAGGGAAGAAGCTGTTCTTGAGTCGGTTGGTACGTGACCTCAGACTTTTGCACCTTTTTCCCGAAGGAAGAAGGTGGAAGAGAGAATGTCCGGGATGCGTGGGGTCCTTGATTATGCTGGCCGCTTTTCCGAGGCAGCGGGAAGTGTAGACAGAGTCAATGGATGGGAGGCTGGTTTGCGTGATGGACTGCGCTTCATTCACGACCCTTTGTAGTTTCTTGCGGCCTTGAGTAGAGCAGGAACCATACCAGAAGCTGTGATACGACCAGAAAGAATGCTTTTCTATGGTGCATCTGCAAACGTTGGTGAGAGTTGTAGCTGACATGCCAAATTTCCTTAGTCTGCTGAGAAAGTAGAGGCATTGGTGGGCTTTCTTAACTATAGTGTCGGCATGGGGGGACCAGGACAGGTTGTTGGTGATCTGGGCTCCTAAAAACCTGAAGCGCAGAAAGGCGGCATGGAAATCAAGGCGAAAAAGAAATACTTACAAAGAGATCTCCCACAACTGAAGCAGGTCATTCAATTGTATCACAGCTGCATCCTGTGGGTCAGGAAGGCAGACCACCACCATCTTCTCAGGGCTACTCAGGAGGGACAATAAATGTCAGCCTTTTTTTCAGCGACTCTCACATCCCCAGTAACTAATCGAAATCTCACTCTTCAACCAGCTGGCAGCTATCTTGGGAAATTCTGTTGCTTTAAGCTTGCCTGCTGTTTGCTTATTTTCCCCTTTATAATGAGCCGGCCGTTAACGCCAAGTGAAGCCTTTGTGATGCAAGTAATTGGACATGAATGGAGCAGCCCACAGGACAAAAGTCAGTGAATCTCAGCAGGAGTGTACTGCGAGTGAAAACAAAGGACTTTACTCTTATCTCGACTCCAGGGTCACAGAGCTGAATGGGTGGCAGGCGAACAAGTTAAGTGTCTTTTGCTTTGCAATTGTGATTTCAGGAAAAGCAGCCTCCTGAATGTCACTCAGCCCCATTGACATTCCCATACGAACCAACCCCAAGGAGGTGGCGGGAGAGGAGGGGGGGGAGGATTCAGGCAGAGAATGTTTCACGTCTCGTCACTCTCCATTGTCACTAAACCGAGATGAGACAAGTCAGCACTTTGTTAATTGCTTCAGGCAACTGATGGGTGGAGGAAGAAAGCGCTCGGTTGCGTTGGCACCTTGAGCTGACTGGCCTGGTCCCAACATTGAGCTGAAGTCATCGAGTGATAGTTCCATGCAGGCACAGAATTGATTTTTGATTTGATTCATTGTTGTCACATGTATTAACATACAGTGAAAAGTATTGTTTCTTGCGCGCTATACAGACAAAACATACCGTTCATAGAGAAGGAAAGGAGAGGGTGCAGAATGTAGTGTTGCAGCCATAGCTAGGGTGCAGAGAAAGATCAACTCAATACATGGTAGGTCCATTCAAAAGTCTGAGGGCAGCAGGGAAGAAGCTGTTCTTTGTCCAGATGTTTAAATCTGTGTTCACGACCTACAGCGAATGGGAACAGCTTTTCTTTGTTTAACTAATCCAAATGGGTCACAATCCTGTCTGCCTCGATCAAATATCCCCTCAATCTCCTTTGCTCCAACAAGAACTGAGCCTCAGAGTTACAATTCCATTACCCTTCCGGGAAATCTCCCGTGCACCTCACGGTACGGCAGCACAGTAGTTAGCACTGCTGCCTCACAGCTCCAGGGACTTGGGTTCGATTCCCGGCTTGGGCCACTGTCTGTGTGGAGTTTGCACGTTCTCCTCGTGTCTGCGTGGGTTTCCTCCGGGTGCGCCAGTTTCCTCCCACTGTCCAAAGATATGTGGGTTAGGTTGATTGGCTATGCTAAAAATTGGCCCATAGGGTCCTGAGATGTGTAGGTTAGAAGGATTAGCGGGTCAATATGTAGGGATATGGGGGTAGGGCCTGGGTGGGATTGTGGTCGGTGTAGACTCGATGGGCCAAATGGCCTCTTTCTGCACTGTAGAGTTTCTATGATTCTCTGACAAGGACCTCACGTAGCCTTCGAAAGGTGTGGTGACCCAAATTCGATGTGGTACTCCACTTGTGGCCCAAGTGCACTATTGCAACAGGGCTGGCAACCAAATGGAAGTCTTAGCTTCTGGTTTGGAAGAAACATCTCGCAAGAAACTACAAAGGATCGTGAACGAAGCCCAGTCCATCACTCAAACCAGCCTCCCATCCATTGGCTCCATCTACACTTCCCGCTGCCTCGGGAAATCAAGGACCCCACGCACCCCGGACATTCTCTCTTCCACCTCCTTCCGTCGGGAAAAAGATACAAAAGCCTGAGGTCACGTACCAACCGACTCAAGAACAGCTTCTTCCCTGCTGCCATCAGACTTTTGAATGGACCCACCTCGCATTAAGTTGATCTTCCCCTACACCCTAGCTGTGACTGTAACACTACATTCTGCACCCTCTCCTTTCCTTCTCTATAGTACGGTATGCTTTGTCTGTATAGCGCGCAAGAAACAATACTTTTCACTGTATGTTAATACATGTGACAATAAATCAAATCGAAAATTGAAAAGGAAGTGTAATGGACCAGGCCTGTTGTTGTACTGAGTCAGGAAGGAGGCCTCCATGCAAGCTCAGTACCAGTGCCCATTCTCCGTTAGATGATGGTAGATGGGGCAGCACCTCTGGAGTTAGTATTTACTGAGAACTCGCAGATCTGAACGAAAAGAGGTCAGCCAGTAAGCTCGCCGAGGGACAAAGTCAAACTCTGTTGTTCTGCTGGAGAAACTCAACACCTCTGGCAGCATCTGTGCAGAGAGAAAAACAAGGGTAACGTTTCGAGTCCAACAGGGTTGTTCTTCGGAACAGAGTGTCCAGCTCATCAGTGCAGCGCCCAGATCTTGCTGCTGAGTTTAGAAAGTTCTGAAGTTCCCTCCTTAAACCTCTCTGTATCTCCACCTCCGCCCCCCCCATTCCCCACCACCCCCACTCCCCCCAAACCTCTCTCTTTCACAAAACTGCTGATCACCTGTCCGAATATTTTCTTATGTGGCTCTGGGCGGAAATTTTTTGGTCATCAGTGCTCCGATGAAGCATCTCGTGAAGCTTTATGAAATGGAGGGCCTTGTATGAATACAAGTTATTGTAGACATTGGAGCATTGCAGTGCAGAGAAGACCCATGAGACCGATCCCATGTGAAGGGATATGAATTATGAGGAAAGACTGAGACACTTGAAAATTCCAGCTCGAAGTGTAGACATCTGAGAGATGATCTTAAGCAAGTCGGACAAGATTGCTTTGGGGATGGAATGCAGAATATTGACTCTTGCAAATCAGCAAGTAGGCAATAGCAAAATAGTGAAATTCAGGACTAGTATCAAGAAATTTGTCTTTACAGATTGATTAATGAGTGGACATTGAGTAAGTGGAAGCAAACATCTTGGATTTCTTTTTGAAACAGTTTGATGTTGAGAAGAGAACTTAAGTGCCCTTTTGTGTAGATGAACTTGGATTTGCCTTCCTTGTCCACAATTACCAAGAACCACTCCATCCCAGTGCCTCACCCAAGGGAGCATTGTGAATCAGCGGAGACAGTGCAATCTTTGCGCATGGAAGAATCACAGTTCCCCAGACAGCAGCACAGCGAGATTTCTCTCACTCGCACCCAACATTACAAACGTTACAGAAGTTGGATCTCTTGTGAAGAGGAAGAAGGAGACTTATGTAAAGATGAGACGTGAAGGCTCAGTTAGGGCGCTTGAGAGTTACAAGTTAGCCAGGAAGGACGTAAAGAGAGAGTTAAGTAGAGCCAGGAGGGGACATGAGAAGTCTTTGGCAGGTAGGATCAAGGAAAACCCTAAAGCTTTCGACAGGTATGTCAGGAATAAAAGAATGACTCGGGTAAGATTAGAGCCAGTCAAGGACAGTAGTGGGAAGTTGTGCGTGGAGTCTGAAGAGATAGGAGAGGTGCTAAATGAATATTTTTCGCCAGTATTCACGCAGGAAAAAGACAAGTTTGTCGAGGAGAATACTGAGATACAGGCTATTGGACTAGATGGGATTGAGGTTAATAAGGAGGAGGTGTTAGCAATTCTGGAAAGTGTGAAAATAGATCAGTCCCCTGGGCCAGATGGGATTTATCCTAGGATTCTCTGGGAAGCTAGGGAGGAGACAAGCAAGGCAGTGACAAAAACAGTTGATGAAGGAAGGGCCGTGGATGTCGTCCATATGGATTTCAGTAAGGCATTTGACAAAGTCCCACATAGCAGGTTGGTTAAGAAGGTTAAGGCTCATGGGATACAAGGAGAAGTGGCTAGATGGGTGGAGAACTGGCTTGGCCATAGGAGACAGAGGGTAGTGGTCGAAGGGTCTTTTTCCGGCTGGAGGTCTGTGACCAGTGGTGTTCCGCAGGGCTCTGTACTGGAACCTCTGCTATTTGTGATATATATAAATGATTTGGAAGAAGGTGTAACTGGTGTAATCAGCAAGTTTGCGGATGACACGAAGATGGCTGGACTTGCGGATAGCGAAGAGCATTGTCGGGCAATACAGCAGGATATAGATAGGCTGGAAAATTGGGCAGAGAGGTGGCAGATGGAGTTTAATCCAGATAAATGCGAAGTGATGCATTTTGGAAGAAATAATGTAGGGAGGAGTTATACAATAAATGGCAGAGTCATCAGGAGTATAGAAACACAGAGGGACCTAGGTGTGCAAGTCCACAAATCCTTGAAGGTGGCAACACAGGTGGAGAAGGTGGTGAAGAAGGCATATGGTATGCTTGCCTTTATAGGACGGGGTATAGAGTATAAAAGCTGGAGTCTGATGATGCTGCTGTATAGAACGCTGGTTAGGCCACATTTGGAGTACTGCGTCCAGTTCTGGTCGCCGCACTACCAGAAGGACGTGGAGGCGTTAGAGAGAGTGCAGAGAAGGTTTACCAGGATGTTGCCTGGTATGGAGAGTCTTAGCTATGAGGAGAGATTGGGTAAACTGGGGTTGTTCTCCCTGGAAAGACGGAGAATGAGGGGAGATCTAATAGAGGTGTACAAGATTATGAAGGGGATAGATAGGGTGAACGGTGGGAAGCGTTTTCCCAGATCAGAAGTGACGTTCACGAGGGGTCACGGGCTCAAGGTGAGAGGGGCGAAGTATAACTCAGATATTAGAGGGATGTTTTTTACACAGAGGGTGGTGGGGGCCTGGAATGCGCTGCCAAGTAGGGTGGTGGGGGCAGGCACACTGACATCGTTTAAGACTTACCTGGATAGTCACATGAGCAGCCTGGGAATGGAGGGATACAAACGATTGGTCTAGTTGGACCAAGGAGCGGCACAGGCTTGGAGGGCCGAAGGGCCTGTTTCCCATGCTGTGCTGTTCTTTGTTCTTTGTTCTTTGAGATTGCAGAGCCTTTGGCTTTGATCTTTATGTCGTCATTGTCTACAGGAATAGTGCCAGAAGACTGGAGGATAGCAAATGTTGTCCCCTTGTTCAAGAAAGGGAGTAGAAACAACCCTGGTAATTATAGACCAGTGAGTCTTACTTCTGTTATGGGCAAAGTTTTGGAAAGGATTATAAGAGATAGGATTTATAAGCATCTTGAAAGGAATAATTTGATTAGGGATAGTCAACACGGTTTTGTGAAGGGTAGGTCGTGCCTCACAAACCTTATTGAGTTCTTTGAGAAGGTGACCAAAGAGGTGGATGAGGGTAAAGCAGTTGATGTGGTGTATATGAATTTCAGTAAAGCATTTGATAAGGTTCCCCATGGTAAGCTATTGCAGAAAATACGGACGCATGGGATTGAGGGTGATTTAGTGGTTTGGATCAGGAATTGGCTAGCTGTAAGAAGACAGAGGGTGGTGGTTGATGGGAAATGTTCATCCTGGAGTTCAGTTACGAGTGGTGTACCGCAAGGATCTGTTTTGGGGCCACTGCTGTTTGTCATTTTTATAAATGACCTGGGTGAGGGCGTAGAAGGATGGGTTAGTAAATTTGCGGATGACACTAAAGTCAGTGGAGTTGTGGACAGTGCGGAATGTTGTTGCAGGTTACAGAGGGACATAGATAAGCTATAGAGCTGGGCTGAGAGGTGGCAAATGGAGTTTAATGCGGAAAAGTGTGAGGTGATTCACTTTGGAAGGAGTAACAGGATTACAGAGTACTGGGCTAATGGTAAGATACTTGGTAGTGTGGATGAGCAGAGAGATCTCGGTGTCCATGTGCATAGATCCCTGAAAGTTGGCACTCAGGTTGATAGGGTTGTTAAGAAGGCGTACGGAGTGTTAGCTTTTATTGGTAGAGGGATTGAGTTTCGGAGCCAGGAGGTCATGTTGCAGCTGTACAAAACTCTGGTGTGGCCGCACTTGGAGTATTGCGTACAGTTCTGGTCGCCGCATTATAGGAAGGATGTGGAAGCATTGTAAAGGGTGCAGAGGAGATTTACTAGGATGTTGCCTGGTATGGTGGGAAGGTCTTATGAGGAAAGGCTGAGGGACTTGAGGTTGTTTCCGTTAGAGAGAAGAAGGTTAAGAGGTGACTTAATAGAGGCATACAAGATGATCAGAGGATTAGATAGGGTGGATAGTGAGAACCTTTTTCCTCGGATGATGATGGCTGGAACGAGGGGACATAGCTTTAAATTGAGGGGTGATAGATATAGGACAGATGTCAGAGGTAGGTTCTTCACTCAGAGAGTAGTAAGGGCGTGGAATGCCCTGCCTGCAGCAGTAGTGGACTCGCCAACATTAAGGGCATTTAAATGGTCATTGGATAAACATATGGATGATATTGGAATAGTGTAGGTTAGATGGGCTTTAGATTGGTTTCACTGGTCAGCGCAACATCGAGGGCCGAAGGGCCTGTACTGCGCTGTAATGTTCTATGTTCTATGTCAGCCGTCCCGGTTGAGGTCCAACTCAGTATGAAGTAATGGTTGACAATGGGAGAGGAGCAAGTGGAGGCCAGGTGATTCTTTGCAAGTTTGGAACTCTATCAGACAATTGAGTGGCCAATTCAACCCAGGGCAATGACTCTCACTCCAGTACCAGTTAGATGTGAATCAGTGCTTACCTGGGTGGATCTGCAGCCTCTGCCCTTGGTAAAAGTCAGAGAAAACAGCAGGCGTGTAATCAATAAGACTCACCTTGTTAAAGACTGTTTGACAAAGTCATTCAGCCCTGGTGGAGTGAAACTTGGCACTGACGGATGTTGCGTGGAAAATGGATTGTCTGTCTGCTGAAGAGAGATTTTATCCTCAGGTCTCTTCCCTTCCTCTGATAAGGGCACTGACCTATTCTGAGGCACAGTTCCACAGCATTACTGATTGTCGATACCTCCTCCAATCAGCTATTCTTCCTGTCCCAGTTTGCACGGTGAATGTCAGAGGAAAGACAGACGAGCTCCTTTCGTAACCTTGCGACATGGCAGAGAGCTTTGAAACCTATGGTGTACTTTCGGACTTTAGATATTGCACTGAAGCAAACAGCCAATTCACACACAGCAAACTCCCACACTCCAATAATGACAAGTTAACCTGTTTTGGTGATGTTGGTTGGGGGATAAATATTGGTGAAGACACTGGGGAGAAGTCCCATGTTGTACCTGCCTTAAGGAGTGTTTCATGGGACACTGCAAAAGGAGCTTTACCCTATATTTAACCCATACCATTCCTGTCCTGGATTTGATGGGACAGTGTCGAGGGAGCTTTACTCTGTCGCTAATCGTGCTCTACCAACCCTGGGGATGTTTGATGGTCATGATGTGGAGATGCCGGCGTTGGACTGGGGTGAACACGGTAAGAAGTCTCACAACACCAGGTTAAAGTCCAACAGGTTTATTTGGTAGCAAATACCATAAGCTTTCGGAGCACTGCTCCTTCGTCAGATGGAGTGGAAATGTGCTCTCAAACAGTGCAAACAGACAAAATCAAGTTGCAGAATACTGATTAGAATGCGAATCCTACAGCCAGCCAGGTCTTAAAGGTACAGACAATGTGGGTGGAGGGAACATTGTCTCCAGACAGAACAGCTAGTGAGATTCTACAAGCCCAGGAGGCAAGCTGTGGGGGTTACTGATAATGTGACATAAATCCAACATCCCGGTTTAGGCCGTCCTCATGTGTGCGGAACTTGGCTATCAGTTTCTGCTCAGCGACTCTGCGCTGTCGTGTGTCGTGAAGGCCGCCTTGGAGAACGCTTACCTGAAGATCCAAGGCTGAATGCCCGTGACTGCTGAAGTGCTCCCCCACAGGAAGAGAACAGTCTTGCCTGGTGATTGTCGAGCGGTGTTCATTCATCCGTTGTCGTAGTGTCTGCATGGTTTCCCCAATGTACCATGCCTCGGGACATCCTTTCCTGCAGCGTATCAGGTAGACAATGTTGGCCGAGTTGCAAGAGTAGGTACTGTGTACCTGGTAGATGGTGTTCTCACGTGAGATGATGGCATCCGTGTCGATGATCCGGCACGTCTTGCAGAGGTTGCTGTGGCAGGGTTGTGTGGTGTCGTGGTCACTGTTCTCCTGAAGGCTCGGTAGTTTGCTGCGGACAATGGTCTGTTTGAGGTTGCGTGGTTGTTTGAAGTCAAAAAGTGGGGGTGTGGGGATGGCCTTGGCGAGATGTTCGTCTTCATCAATGACATGTTGAAGGCTCCGGAGGAGATGCCGGATCTGAGAGTATTTGAGAGCACATTTCCACTCCATCTGACGAAGGAGCAGTGCTCCGAATGCTTATGGTATTTGCTACCAAATAAACCTGTTGGACTTTAACCTGGTGTTGTGAGACTTCTTACGATGTTTGATGGGACAGGGTCAAGGGAACTTTACTCTGTTTCTAATTGTGCTCTACCTACCCTGGGGATGTTTGATGGTAAGAAGTCTCACAACACCAGGTTAAAGTCCAACAGGTTTATTTGGTAGCAAATACCATAAGCTTTCGGAGCACTGCTCCTTCGTCAGATGGAGTGGATATCTGCTCTCAAACAGTGCACAGACACAGAAATCAAGTTACAGAATACTAATTAGAATGCGAATCTCTAAAGCCAGCCAGGTCTTAAAGGTACAGACAATGTGGGTGGAGGGAGCATTCAACACAGGTTAAAGAGATGTGTATTGTCCCATCTCTTACAATACACATCTCTTTAACCTGTGTTGAATGCTCCCTCCACCCACATTGTCTGTACATTTAAGACCTGGCTGGCTTTAGAGATTCGCATTCTAATTAGTATTCTGTAACTTGATTTCTGTGTCCGTGCACTGTTTGAGAGCAGATATCCACTCCATCTGACGAAGGAGCAGTGCTCCGAAAGCTTATGGTATTTGCTACCAAATAAACCTGTTGGACTTTAACCTGGTGTTGTGAGACTTCTTACTGTGCTTACCCCAGTCCAACGCCGGCATCTCCACATGATGTTTGATGGGACAGTGTCGAGGGAACTTTACTCTGTATCTAATCATGCTCTACCTACCCTGGGGATGTTTGATGGGACCGTGTCGAGGGAGCTTTACTCTGTAGCTAATCGTGCTCTACCTACCCTGGGGATGTTTGATGGGACAGTGTAGAGGGAACTTTACTCTGTTTCTAATTGTGCTCTACCTACCCTGAGAGTATTTGATGGGTCAGTGCAGAGGGAGCTTACTCTGTATCTAATCGTGCTCTACCTACCCTGAGAGTGTTTGATGGGACAGTGTCGATAGAACTTTACTCTGTTTCTAACCTGTGCTCAACTTACCCTGATGGAGCAGTGTCAAGGGAACTTTACTCTGTATCTAACCTGTGATTTACATACCCTGGAGATGTTTGATGGAGTAGTGTCAAGGGAACTTTACTCTGTATCTAACCTGTGATTTACATACCCTGGAGATGTTTGATGGAGTAGTGTCAAGGGAACTTTACTCTGTATCAAACCCATGCTTTACGTAACCTGGAGATGTTTGAGGAAGTAGTGTCAAAGGAACTTTGCTCTGTATCTAACCTGTGCTTTACGTACCCTGGAGATGTTTGATGGAGTAGTGTCAAGGGAACTTTACTCTGTATCAAACCCATGCTTTATGTACCCTGGACAGTGTTTGATGAAGCAGTGTCAAGGGAACTTTACTCTGTATCTAACTTGAGCTGTATATTACCTGGCAGTGCTTGACCCTGAGAATGGAACATGTTTGATCCTCAGCATTAGTAACCCTGATAGTGAGGATAAAGGAACATCAAAGGTGAACACTGAAAATAAGTAGAACCAATGATTTCTGATGAGTCTAATGAGTAGTTTCATGATGGCAACCTTTCACAGGCAATGTCTCCTTCGAATCCAAACAAGCTGTCAAAAATGTAAAAATGCAGTGTTGCCTTGGAGACTTCCTTCAAAGGGCCCCTGCACTCTGCTGCTGCCTCTCTCATCTTTAATATATGCAGCTATAATGGGAGAGAAACACACTTTTCAACAAACAGGCCCTTTATGATCAGAGAGACATTTGCCTTCCAAGACAGATGAGAAAGAGCCATAAGCATGTCAATATCGACAATGCATTACTGTGACAGTGCCTGGGTAACATTCATCTGCTTTGCACCAAAAATCAATCATTATCACTCAAACATGTGGTCTGGTCACTATCACACTGTTACTTGTGGGAACTTGCTGTGCACAAATTGTCTCTATTTTCTCTGTTACAACAGTGACTGCACTTCAGAAATGTACTTCCTTGGCAGTGAAGTGCTGTGGTTGTGAAAGGGGCTGTATAAGTGAACATCTTTTAAAAAAAAGTTTATTTATTATTCTCAAGTAGGCTTACATTAACACTGCAGTGAAGTTACTGTGAAAATCCCCTAGTCGATACACTCCAGTTCGGGTACACTGAGGGAGAATTTAGCATGGCCAATACACCTAACCAACACGTCTCTCAGAGTGTGGGAGGAAACCGGAGCACCCGGAGGAAACCCACGCAGACAGAAAGAGAAGGTGCAGACTCCACACAGACCCAAGCTGGGCATTGAATCCGGGTCCCTGGCGCTGTGAGGCAACAATGCTAACCACTGTGCCACCATGCCCCTTGTTACATTATCTTGTATCTGTCTGTTGATTGCTCTTCCGCAGTTGCAGCAGCTAATCCTTACCTCTGGTTTCAAAAGATAGGAGGTGAGAGGGAAAGCAACAAGCAACCAACAAACTTTGCCAGCAGCCCAGTGGTGAAGGACACTAACCTGCTGTGCTGAGCATGCAGACCAGGAAGGGCACCAGTCCGTCTGCACATGTACTGTGCCCAGTTAGCTGTTCAAGGCTGAGGCTGTGATGAGGGCTGCATTTATCCCCGGCATTTCTAGGGATTGGAAAATTATTAACAGTGATCCCTGCTCCATTGATCCTTGCTGGAAACCGGGTGTGGACATTAGAATGGGAATTGGGTTGACTTTGGTTATCTTGGGGGGTGTTTAGGTCAAGCAGAATATCGAGTGCAGAGTGCCAGCTCACCTGCACGTTGGTCATTGGGGACCAGAGGGAGCCTGATTCCTGTAGAACAAGGTATAACCTGGAGAAGACTATAATGAGCATATCTAGACCATGGAACATTCAACACAGTGTTCATTTAATGTGCTGTCTCTTCAGTGTACTGTACATTTGGTCCAAAATACATTTACTTTGCAATGTGTTCATTGAGAATACATCAGGGTACATGAATCCATGCAGAATACACCCAGCACACAGATTAAATCCTGAGAATATTCAGTATAATGTCCAGCATCCTGCCTGGTAGCCAACAGAAAGCAATCTTTTCATCTGCTGTTCCACAGCAACCACTGTTTTTCTGTCTTTCTCTCTGGGACACTCTCCCCCTCTCTCTCTGTTCAGGGCCTCTGAGTCAGTAACTCCACCAGGAGTAAGGTGAAGCACTTTCAGTGTGGAGGATATTTAATAATCATTCCAGGCACAGCATTTTCAGACAGAGTACAGTTCATATAAGGTGCATCAATATACGATATGTTGGTGACAACACATTTAGTCTCTGGTGTAACATTGAGTACACTCAATATATGATTGATGGTCAGCGTAAGAATTTTTAGTGCGGCATGTCTTCAGTGGACTCATTCAAAGTAGAAAATGGTCAATGTACTGTAGGTGGCTTTCTTTACACCAACACTATATTACTCCCCTTTTCTATATGGTTTTTTCTCTCCAATTATCATCCATGTATAACATCCCACTTCCCCTCCATATTCATTGTCACCTCTCAACTTTGTGCTCACCTCTCCGAACATTTACGCAGCCAATCCCTTAAATACAATAGTCAGCACGAATTCGTGAAGGGCAAGTCATGCCTCACAAATTTGATTGAATTTTTTGAGGAGGTAACTAAGTGTGTTGATGAAGGTAGGGCAGTTGATGTCATATACATGGATTTTAGTAAGGCGTTTGATAAGGTCCCCCATGGTCGGCTTATGATGAAAGTAAGGAGGTGTGGGATAGAGGGAAAGTTGGCCGATTGGATAGGTAACTGGCTGTCTGATCGAAGACAGAGGGTGGTGGTGGATGGAAAATTTTCGGACTGGAGGCAGATTGCTAGCGGAGTGCCACAGGGATCAGTGCCTGGTCCTCTGCTCTTTGTGATTTTTATTAATGACTTAGAGGAGGGGGCTGAAGGGTGGATCAGTAAATTTGCTGATGACACCAAGATTGGTGGAGTAGTGGATGAGGTGGAGGGCTGTTGTAGCCTGCAAAGAGACATAGATAGGATGCAAAGCTGGGCTGAAAAATGGCAAATGGAGTTTAACCCTGATAAATGTGAGGTGATTCATTTTGGTGGGACTAGTTTAAATGTGGATTACAGGGTCAAAGGTAGGGTTCTGAAGACTGTGGAGGAACAGAGAGATCTTGGAGTCCATATCCACAGATCTCTAAAGGTTGCCACTCAAGTGGATAGAGCTGTGAAGAAGGCCTATAGTGTGTTAGCTTTTATTAACAGGGGGTTGGAGTTTACGAGCCGTGGGGTTATGCTGCAACTGTACAGGACCTTGGAATATTTGGAATATTGTGTGCAGTTCTGGTCACCTCACTATAAGAAGGATGTGGAAGCGCTGGAAAGAGTGCAGAGGAGATTTACAAGGATGCTGCCTGGTTTGGAGGGTAGGTCTTATGAGGAAAGGTTGAGGGAGCTAGGGCTGTTCTCTCTGGAGCAGAGGAGGCTGAGGGGAGACTTAATAGAGGTTTATAAAATGATGAAGGGGATAGATAGAGTGAACGTTCAAAGACTATTTCCTCGGGTGGATGGAGCTATTACAAGGCGGCATAACTATAGGGTTCGTGGTGGGAGATATAGGAAGGATATCAGAGGTAGGTTCTTTACGCAGAGTGGTTGGGGTGTGGAATGGACTGCCTGCAGTGATAGTGGAGTCAGACACTTTAGGGACATTTAAGCGGTTATTGGATAGGCACATGGAGCACACCAGGATGATAGGGAGTGGGATAGCTTGATCTTGGTTTCAGATAAAGCTCGGCACAACATCGTGGGCCGAAGGGCCTGTTCTGTGCTGTACTGTTCTATGTTCTATGTTCTAATACGGTGCCAATCCCTTCAATACGGTGCCACTGAGATGATTCCAGTTCAGTTTACCAGTGGCATTTTCCGCGGATGTGGTTTGTTATGAGTACGAGGTTTTATAAGGTGGTCATGTTTTAAACTGACTCCTTATAACTTCTTCTCTGTTGTGCACCCGTGGGTGCCATTTTGTGCTATTCCAGCGTGGCCACCTTGAGAAAAGCTCACCATTCAATCCTCATGAGAGATTAGATCCTGAACTGAGCAGTGAGCCCCCCTGCACTGGGGACTGTGCATGGCTGTGTGATTTCAAATGTTTACATTTGGCTTGGCCAGCCTGTACTCATGATGTGGAGATGCTGGCGTTGGACTGGGGTAAACACAGTAAGAAGTCCAACAACACCAGGTTAAAGTCCAACAGGTTTATTTCATAGCAAAAGCCACTAGCTTTCGGAACAGGCTGCTCCTTTGTCAGGTGGGTGGGAGTTCTGATCACAAACAGGGCACAAAGACACAAACTCAATTTACATGAATAATGATTGGAATGTGAGCCTTTACAGCTAATCAAGTCTGAAAGGTACAGACAATGTGAGTGGAGGGAGCATTAAGCACAGGTTAAAGAGATGTGTATTGTCTCCAGACAGGACAGCTAGTGAGATTTTGCACATCCGGGCAAGTTGTGGAGGTTACAGATAGTGTGACATGAACCCAATATCCCGGTTGAGGCCGTCCTCGTGTGTGCGGAACCTGGCTATCAGTCTCTGCTCAGCGACTCTGCGCTGTCGTGTGTACTCCCCAGGAGTTCTGCCCGTTCCATGGAGCAATGTCTATTTCTGTCAGGCCTGTATTTTAGTCTGTGGGTACTTTTTAAAAAATGTATTCATGTCACAAGTAGGCTTACATTAACACTGCAATGAAGTCACTGTGAAAATCCCCCACTCGCCACACTCCAGCACCTGTTCGGGTACACTGAGGGAGAATTTAGCATAGCCAATCTGCCTAACCTGCACATCTTTGGACAGTGGGAGGAAACCGGAGCACCGGAGGAAACCCACGCAGACACAGGGAGAACGTGCAAATTCCACACAGACAGTGAACCAAGCCGGGAATCGAACCAGGGTCCCTAGCACTGGGAGGCAGCGGTGCTAACCACTGTGCCACCGTGCCGTCAAGTGTCAATACTTGAGACATAGTTTCTGCTATGGACAAAATTGAAGAAATATTATGTTCAGAAAACTGTCAACATAGCACCTGTAAACAGTTTCTGGCAAGTGTTTCCTTAACTTGACAGACAAGGACATTATATTCCATGATGTGTATCACTGCAATGTACACTTATGTGTACAACATTGTGTGTGTATCACTGGACAAACCAGTGGGGTGTATATCCCATTCTAATCATTGTACATGAGTGAGTTTGTGTGTCTGACTTTGTGCTTTGTTCTGTGGGTGTGTCTGTCTGTGTGTGTGTGTCTCTGTGTTTGTGTGTGTGTCTGTGTGTGTATGTGCGCACAACAGTTAACTTCGGCTTCAAGCAACTAATGTTTAACCTCTTTTATTTTCACATCACCAAGTCAGTACTTTTGGAAACAAATAATTGGCAGGGAGTAATCTTCCACAGCTCCCACTTTGTCCCCCTCCTCTCCAAACTTGTGTGTCTATCTCTCTCTCTCTCCCTCTGCCCCTGTGTGTTATTTATAGGGAGGCAGTGGCGTATTGGTATTGTTTTCAGACTAGCGGTTCAGAAACCCATGGCAATGTTCTGGGGACCTGGGTTCAAATCCCATCTTAGTAGATGGTGAAATTTCAATTGGCTCCCGCACGGTGGCACAGTGGTTAACACTGCTGCCTCACAGCGCCAGGGACCCAGGTTCGATTCCCGGCTTGGGCCACTGTCTGTACAGAGTCTGCACATTCTCCCCGTGTCTGCGTGGGTTTCCTCCGGGTGCTCCAGTTTCCTCCCACAGTCCAAAGATGTGCAGGTTAGGTGGATTGGCCATGCAAAATTACACCTTAGTGTCAGAGGGACAAGCTAGGGTAAATGCATGGGGTTATGGGGATTGGGCCTGGATGGGATTGTGGTCGGTGCAGACTCGATGGGCTGAATGGCCTCCTTCTGCACTGTAGGATTCTATGGATTGGGGCGGCACGGTGGCACAGTGGTTAGCATTGCTGCCTCAAAGCGCCACGGCCCCAGGTTCGATTCCGGCCTCGGGTCACTGTCTGTGCGGAGCCTGCACATTCTCCCCGTGTCTGCGTGGGTTTCCTCCGGGTCCACCGGTTTCCTCCCACACTCCAAAGATGTGTGGATTAGGTGGATTGGCCATTCTAAATTGAGCCAATGTCAGGGGGGATTAGCAGGGTAAATGTGTGGGGTTATGGGAATAGGGCCTGGGTGAGATTGTGGTTGGTCCAGAATGGCCTCCTTCTGTACTGTAGAGATTCTATGATTTTCCTCTTTATTCTTTCTGATTGCTGAAGTTCAATCTTTCGGAACCTGGAAGGGTATCCTCTCCCGGTTACTTGCTTCCAAGTCAGATGAAGGGATGAAGTACGCTGTGAGAAGATTCAGAAACGCAGTGGGGGAGAGGGACGTCGGAGAGGTCAGGGGATGGATGATTTGGAAAAATCGTCCGACAAACACAGATTCAAATGTGTCCTTTGGAGAGTGAATTTCACAATTGTTGGAAAGGGGAAGGAATAGAGGGAAGGGGCCAGGGGAGGGGCAGGAAGAACTGAAATAAAAGCAGAACACTGCGGATGCTGGAATCTGAAGCAAAAACAGAAAATTGCTAGTGAAATCTCAGCAGGTCTGGCAGCATCTTTGGAGGGGGAAAAGAGCCAATGTTTCTAGTCTGGATGACCCTTCGTCAGAGCCTGTTTGGGTCATCCAGACTAGAAACGTTGGTTCTGTTCCCCCTCCACAGATGCTGTCAGACCTGCTGAGATTTTCCAGCATTTGCTGTTTTGGTTTGGGCAGGAAGGAAGAACTTTTACACTTCTGAACTTTTACAACTTTTACAGATGCACCATAGAAAGCATTCTTTCTGGTTGTATCACAGCTGGGTATGGCTCCTGCTCTGCCCAAGTCCACAAGGAACTACAAAAAGGTTGTGAATATTAGCCCAATCCATCACGCAAACCAGCCTCCCATCCATTGACTCTGTCTGCACTTCCCGCTGCCTCGGAAAAGCAGCCAGCATAATTAAGGACCCCACGCAACCTGGACATTCTCTCTTCCACTTTCTTCCTTCGGGAAAAAGTTACAAAAGTCTGAGGTCACGTACCAACCGAATCAAGAACAGCTTCTTCCCTACTGCCGTCAGACTTTTGAATGGACCTACCTTGCATTAAGCTGATCTTTCACTACACCCTAGCCGTGACTGTAACACTACATTCTGTCCTCTCTCCTTTCCTTCTCTATGAATGGTATGCTTTGTCTGTATAGCACGGAAGAAACAATACTTTTCACCGTATGTTACTTGTGACAATAATAAATCAAATCAAAGTCAAACTGACTTGGTTTTGAGAAGAGCTGGCACAGTTTCGATGGGCTGAAGGGCCGCACTGGCTGTGCAAGAATCCTGTGTGTGTGACCCTGTGTTTATTGGGATGGTGTCTGTGTGTGTGTGAGACGCTGCCTTTCTGTGTTCATACCGTATGTGTGTTACTGTCTCTCTCTCTCTCTCATCAAGTTACACTGTCTCTTTAAATGGGCGCGTCTGGCTCGGGG
Source organism: Mustelus asterias (assembly GCF_964213995.1). NCBI lineage: Eukaryota > Metazoa > Chordata > Chondrichthyes > Carcharhiniformes > Triakidae > Mustelus > Mustelus asterias. The sequence goes on along the minus strand of NC_135822.1, from coordinate 67,299,902 downwards.
CTGGATTAGAGGCTGCGCGGGGGTAATGAGAACAAGTTGGCAAGAAAAGGAGGTTGGAGGAGGGGGTTCGAGCTGCGTTGGGAAGGAGCCCTGAGCAGTGCAAGGATTATCCCATTTCCTTGTCGGAGAGGAAGATGTGCTGAGAGAGAGGGAGATGCAGAGAGAGAGAGAGAACAACTCTGCTTCTTGCAAGGTTTTCGTTTAGCCACTAAACAATAGAGTTTGGAACATCTGGTGATATTTTTTTTAGCCTGGGACTGACTTCCCTACATCATTGCTCCAGCTTCCCCCTTCACTACTCCCTGTCTCCCAGCCGGGACCTGCACCCAACCCTGTCGATGCTGCCGTTTCGGAGATAAGTTTCCCGAGGATCACCCCCCCCCCCCCCCCCCCAAAAAAAAAAGACATCAGAACGAGAGACATTGTGGCCGCAATCCAGTGAACTCGGGTAAGGAGCGTCTGAAAGTGGCATTGAAATCTGCGATTGTACACAAGACGGATACAAACGCCGGGTCGCTGCTTGTTTCATAAATTGTAGCTCGTTTTAAAAGAAAACGATGTGTATCAAATCTTGCAGTTGCGGTAAGAATGGGATATATTTTGTTACAAGTAAGTAGTCTGCTTTTATCCCCCGCCCCCTATGATTGCCCCCCTCTCCTCCCCCCTCCAATCTTGCTTTAATTGTACCAGGACAATGTAACGCCATGGGCGAGACCTACATTCAATAACTGGACAACCACCCCACCCATCTTAATAAAGATGACCACGTCCCTCCAATATTGCAATTTGTTAGATTTTATAAAGAGATTGCTTTCACAGCAGCCCCTCTTTTTTTCCCCCCCTATTATATTTGCAGCGTGTTTTTTTTCTTTTAAAATACATGTGTTTGCCCTGTTTTTGGGGGCTTTGTTTGGGGAGGGAGGGTCCAGTTTCTGGAGACCCCCCCCCCAGCCAATTGTGCTGTGTCTCCTGTTTGCCTCTTTTGTTCTTTTGTAGGGGTGATTATTTTTGTGTGAGTGGGGGAATGCCGATCCCTCTAAATGCCAGAATGAATTTGGGAGAGAGAGAGCGAGTGGGTAAATCCAACCGATAAAATGGGGCGAGCGAAATAACAAATCCCAGACTTAATTACAGATTGATTAGATAAAAGGGGAGCTTGTGCAAGGGGGGAAAAATATTATTTTTTTTGTTGGCTCAGAAGGATTAACACGAGAGAGTTAGACCTCCCTTTGAGTGTGGCAGACTGTGCGTGCACCTGAATCCTGTGTGTGTGTGTGTGTGTGTAACACCTATTGTCCTGATCTACATAATATTTGTGAATCCAGCGAGCAGTCAGATGTAACAACACGGGAGCAATTTCCTCAACACGCACTCAACTCTTTTTTTTTGTCCATACACACATACAAACGGCTTTTTAAAATACACACACATACATATATAATAAAGAGCTTAGAAGGTTGTTATTAAAGGTTGTTTTGTGTGGAAGGAGTGTTGGGCTGTGTAGGAGGGGAGGATCCTTGTAACTTCAATCGGGCTATTTTGTTTCAAACTGTGTGTGACGCAATTTCATTTAAAGCCACAGTGTTGGAAGATTCTTCGCAAGAAACCACACAATACTGAGGGGGGAGAGAAAGCACAAGGTGCCATGCTAAATTGCCCCTTAGTGTCCCAAGATGTGCAGATCAGAGGGATTAGTGGGGTAAATGTGTGGGAGATTAGATATGGGGGGGCAGGTGGGCTTGGATAAGATGGTCTGTCAGAGAGTCAGTTGCAGACTCGATGGGCCAAATGGCCTCCCGCACTGTAGGGATTCTAATCCGGAGTGTGAGCAAAATGTGCTGCAATGTCACAGATGGTGTCACTCTGGCACCTGGTCAATAACTTGGTCCAAGAGAGTCTGTAAATGGTACAGTGGTTTAGCACTGCTGCCTCACAGTGCCAGGGACCCGGGTTCGATTCCCGGCTTGGGTCACTCTGTGTGGAGTTTGCGTGTTCTCCCCGTGTCTGTGTGGGTTTCCTCCGGGTGCTCTGGTTTCCGCCCACACTCCAAAGATGTGCGGGTTGGGTGGATTGACCCTGCTAAATTGTCCCTCAGTATCAGGGGGATTTGCAGGGTAAGTAGGGTTACGGGGATAGGGCCTGGTTGGTACTGTTGTTACAGTAAGAAGTTTAACAACACCAGGTTAAGGTCCAACAGGTTTATTTGGTAGCAAAAGCCACACAAGCTTTCGGAGCTCCACGCCCCTTCTTCAGGTGAGTGGGAATTCTGTTCACAAACAGGGCATATAAAGACACAAACTCAATTTACATGAATAATGGTTGGAATGCGAATACTTACAGCTAATCAAGTCTTTAAGAAACAAAACAACGTGAGTGGAGAGAGCATCAAGACAGGCTAAAAAGATGTGTATTGTCTGCAGACAAGACAGCCAGTGAAACTCTGCAGGTCCAGGCAACTGTGGGGGTTACAAATAGTGTGACATGAACCCAATATCCCGGTTGAGGCCGTCCTCGTGTGTGTGGAACTTGGCTATCAGTACTGTTGTTGGCATAGGCTCAATGGGCTGAATGGTCTCCTTCTCCCCTGTAGGGATTCTATGAATTATGAGAGAGGTTTTAAGAAGCGTGTGGGATGCTGAGGTGTGAAGCAGCTGAAGATCAGACCAGCAGTGGTGGGGCAGTTTAAAAATGGGGATGTGTGAGAGGCCAGAATTGGAGCAAAGTGGAGACCAAAGCCAGTTGTAGATCTCGGGGAGCGTACAGAGATTTGAGATTGAAACGCAAGCGCCAATAACTGGCAGAACTGAACCAGGAGCCAGTGTACGTCAGTGACCACAGGAGTAATGGGTGAAAGGGACTTGGTCAGAGTTCCAGTGTGGGCAGCAGAGGTTTGGAGACCTAGAGTAGAAAGGTGAAAATGAGAGACTGGCCAGGTAGTGCATTTTTGAATAGTCAAGTTTTTGGAAGGTAATGAGTGAGGGTTTCTGCAGCAGAGGAACTGAGGAGCGCAGAGTCGGTCAATGTCACAGACAGAGGTGACTTTGGTTCAGATATGAGGTAGGAAGCTGATTGTGGGGGTCCCTCATCAAGGTTATAAACAGCCTTGGTCCACCAGGGTAGAGGAAGGATATATTGGCCTTGGAGGGAGTGCAGAGAAGGTTCACCAGGTTGATACCAGAGATGAGGGGTGTTGATTATGAGGAGAGACTGAGCAGATTGGGTTTGTACTCGTTGGAATTTAGAAGGCTGAGGGGGGAATCTTATAGAGACCTATAAGGTAATGGAGGGGCTGGATAGGGTAGAGATGGAGAGATTCTTTCCACTTAGAAAGGAAGCTAGAACTAGAGGACACAGCCTCAAAATAAAGGGGGGTCAGTTTAGGACAGAGTTGAGGAGGAACTTCTTCTCTGAGGGTGGTGGATCTCTGGAATTCTCTGCCCACTGAAGTGGTGGAGGCTACCTCGTTGAATAAGTTCAAATCACGGATAGATGGATTCCTGATCGGTAAGGGAATTAGGGGTTATAGGGATCAGGCGGGTAAGTGGAACTGATCCACTTCAGATCAGCCATGATCTTATTGAATGATGGGGCAGGCTCGAGGGGCTAGATGGCCTACTCCTGCTCCTATTTCTTATGTTCTTAGAGGGATGGAGGCAGAGGCACAACAGTGGAGTTTGTGTCGGGGTCTGAAGACCATGACTTTGGTCTCCCTGACACTTAGATGCAGGAGATTCCTTGATAGTGGACAGGTAGCCAGGCACTGAGACAAAAGCCAAATACTGCAGATGCTCGAGATCTGAAATAAAAAGCGCAGCAGACCCGGCAGCATGTGTGGAGAGAGGAACCAAGTTAATGTTTGGACTCCAATCTGATTCTTCTTCAGAAGACTTATGAGTTTCTCCAGTGTGACATTTGAGTCCGTTAACTATTTAACAGAACCTTTTACAGTGCAGAAGCGGGCATTTGGCCCATTGAGTCTGCACCCCCCCTGTCCAGCCACGCTACCCTGCCCCATCCCCATCCCCATAGCCCTGCATATCCCCCCCCAAAAAAAGCGATCAAATTTCTCCCTCCCCTGAATACTCCAATCAACCCCACCCAATCACCCCCCTCAGAAGCCCATCCCACGTTCCAGAAATCATCTTATCCACATCGCTGTTCCTTAATTTGCCAATTATTCTGGATCTGTGCCCTCTGTACTTGTCCAATGCTCTCCTGAGCAGGGGGGTGGGGGGCAGCTTCTCGTCACCCACCCTGTCCATACCCCTCAGGATCTCAAACCCCTCCACCGAGTCTGCTCCCAACCTGTCCTCCACCCAAGGAAAACAGTCCGGACCTTCCCCACAATGTCCTCGCCACTCCAATCCTTCCTCTCTAACAGCAGTGTGGGTGTACCTATGCAGGGATGGCAGAGTCTCAAGGAGATGGCTCACCATCACCTGCCCAATGGGCAATTGAGGATGGGCAGTGAATGCTGGGTGAGTGAGCAGCACTGGCATCTGGTGAAAGAACACTTTTTTTGAAAAGTGGAAGCAACTTGCATTTGTCACTCCCCAGATGCTGACCGACCCGCAGAGTATTTAATATTATATTTTGTATTATATACACTGCAGTCTGGAAATTCGGAGATGGTCCCATTTAGCAGTTCCAAGTGCATGGGTCATACACAGAGCAAATCTATCTCCAGACTCCTCCCAGGGCAGGGACAGCACAGGTCAGGTACAGGATCCCAACAGTGCAATTGTACTCCAATCTCAGAGACCCATTGCTACCTGCAGTGGAATATTTTTACGCTTCCAACTCTATGGATCTCTTGATGAGGTTACTGGGCTGGGGCAGTTTGGTGCTTTGAGCCTGACCCATTTAGAAGCTGTGTTGAGTTCCTCCTGTGTCAGACCTTTCTGATTTGATTTATTATTGTCACATGTATTGGGATATGGTGAGAAGTATTGTTTCTGGCGCACTATATAGACATAGCATAACGTTCATAGAGTACGTAGTGGAGAAGGAAAGGAGAGGGTGCAGAATATAGGGTTGCAGTCATAGCTAGGGTATAGAGAAAGATCAGTTTAATATAAGATAGACTTGTTCAAGCAGTGGAGACCTTTACCCCAGCTCATCCATGCTGGTTTAAACCAATTTGGGGTGGGCACAGTGGTTAACACTGCTGCCTCACAGCTTCAGGGACCTGGGTTTGATTCCCGTGTTGGGTCACTGTCTGTGTGGAGTTTACACAGTAAGGAGTCGAACAATACCAGGTTAAAGTCCAACAGGTTTGAGTTTGCACATTCTCCCCATATCTGCGTGGGTTTCATCCGGGTGCTCTGGCTTCCTCCCACAGTCCGAAAGACGTGCTGGTTAGGTGGATTGGCCATGCTGAATTCTCCCTGTGTGTAGCCGAACAGGTATCGGAGTGTGACAACTCGAGAATTTTCACAGTAACTTCATTGCAGTGTTAATGTAAGCCTACCTGTGACACTGGAAAAATAAAATTTAAAAGCTAATAAATAAACAAATAGCACTTGCTTCTGACTATTGGCGAAGCAGAGCCTTGGGCACTTAAGCACCCAATCCGCTGTTTGAGTGTCGGAGACGCATGGTTTGGAGTTGAAACAAGTGTTCCTATTGTTCTTGGATAGGTGTGTTACCGCTCTGTGATGTGGTCCAAACTGAGATAGCTGGTGTTAGCCAATATGTGGAGATGCCGGCGTTGGACTGGGGTAAACACAGTAAGAAGTTTAACAACACCAGGTTAAAGTCCAACAGGTTTATTTGGTAGCAAAAGCCACACAAGCTTTCGAGCTTGTGTGGCTTTTGCTACCAAATAAACCTGTTGGACTTTAACCTGGTGTTGTTAAACTTCTTACTGTGTTAGCCAATATCCAGTAGATGTGTGTGTTATGTGTGCCAGTTTACTGGAAATGTTTCCTACGTTTGATGCCAACTCGTGGCTCTACCTGCTTGACTTAATAAATTTCCTCATTCTGATATCAAAGTCAGGGGCAGGATTTGCTACATTTGTCAGTGTCATTTGATTTATTGTCACGTGTATTAACATACAGTGAAAAGTATTGTTTCTTGCGCGCTATACAGACAAAGCATACAAAGACAAAACATAGCGTTCATAGAGAAGGAAATGAGAGAGTGGAGAATGTAGTGTTACAGTCACAGCTAGGGTGTAGAGAAAGATCAACTTAATGCAAGGTAGGTCCATTCAAAAGTCTGACAGCAGCAGGGAAGAAGCTGTTCTTGAGTCGGTTGGTATGTGACCTCAGACTTCGGTATCTTTTCCCCGATGGAAGAAGGTGGAAGAGAGAATGTGTGGGGTGCGTAGGGTCCTTGATTATGCTGGCTGCTTTGCCGAGGCAGCGGGAAGTGTAGACAGAGTGAATGGATGGGATGCTGATTTGCGTGATGGATTGGGCTACATTCATGACCTTTTGTAGTTCCTTGCGGTCTTGGGCAGAGCAGGAGCCATACCAAACTGTGATACAACCAGAAAGAATGCTTTCTATGGTGCATCTGTAAAAGTTGGTGAGAGTCGTAGCTGATATGCCAAATTTCCTTAGTCTTCTGAGGAAGTAGAGGCGTTGGTGGGCTTTCTTAACATGGGGGAGACCAGGACCAGCACGTCCAAGTGAAATTTATAATCTGATGAAGCATGTTCCAGACTGATTATTGCAATCTGGATTTAACATCATCATACTCTGGAAGATTTGACAATTCATTGACCTGAGGTTTGGCGATAAAAGCCGGGCACGGCAATGTTTGACCGGAAGTGTTTCCACCTGCACTGGTTACCTGTTGATGGGGAGTGCAGTCTCCAGAAGCATCAGCCTTGTTCACCAGCTACAGATTGGCAGATGCCCTCCCTGCATTAGATTGAAGGTCAGAATGGACGTACTAATTCACAACTTGTACTGCTGAGGGACATCTCCGCACAGAAACACATTATTGGCCCGACAGTTCCCTGCCAGCATTCATGCTCCACATGAATTATTGCTTTCTCCCTCATGCATGTATGTCGCTCTTGGCCATTCGTGTCAACTACTCCACGTGGTGGTGAATTTTCCACAACTTGTTGAGTGAAGGAGCCGCTCTGGAATTCCATATTGGAATTACTAGTTGATAATGGGGCAACCAGCAGAAATGGACACCACCCCTTCATCTGGGACTTGCAAGTGAATCCTTCTTTCTTTTCCTTCACTGTGCTTCCAAGGAACACCTTGGGGACGTTTTGTTACATCGACAGTTCTGTTTAAGTACAAGTTGTTCAAGGGCTGGGCATTATTATCTGTGTGGCTCAATAGTTGGTGTGTTCATCATCAACAATGAGGGGTTGTTTTCATTGGAACAGAGAAGACTGATTTGAGGGGCAGGGTGGATAGGGAGCAGCTTAGTTGAAGGGTCAGTTACAAGGGGACACAAGTTGAAAGTGAGGAATGGGAGGATTTGAGGGTGATGATGGTGTGGAGTGCACTGCCTGGGAGGGTGGTGGAGGCGGGCTGCCTCACGTCCTTTTAAAAAGTACCTGGATGAGTACTTGGCATGCCATAACAGTCAAGGCTGTGGGATTAGGTGGGCAGATCAGAGCATTTCATGCATTGCTGCAGACTCGATGGGCCGAAGGGCCTCTTCTGCACTGTAGTATTCTGTGAACAAGGGCCAGAGGCATCTTGTTGTAGAGAGAGTGGCAAGTGGTAACATATCTTGAAGGATACCACTCCAAATCAAACATGGGGCAAGGAGACAACCCTACACAAACTAACACTGTCGGTAGAGGGATTGGCACCATGTTGTTAGTCTCCTTCTGCACCACTTGCTAGCCAACTGAGCTAACCTACATCACCCTGGAATCCTCAGGAAGGCCCAACTTCCCCACATTACAGCGGTGATTACATGTGTAAAGTGTTTGATTGCCTGTAAAGTGTTGTGGGATGTCCTGAGGTTGTAAAAAGGCACGCAAATCTTTCTTTTTTTTTTCAAATGCCTGGTTGTGGCTCTAATAGCTTGTGTGAGCATTTCACTGTAAAAGATCCCAGATAATACTGTTGCATTTTATAAGACTTTTGTGCCATTGTTAGACAGAGTTTAAGAATGAGTCACTGGGTTCTGTTGATCCAACTGTGAATGTGGTTTTTAAATTACTGGATCACTGGTTTGTATGTGCTTCCTAAATCCCTGTGCCCCTCCAATCCAATAGCTGGGGGAAGGGACAGGTATGCAAGAGCATGTTGGGTTTGTGGGGAGAAGAATGGTGTGAGAGCAAGGGAGAGAAAGAAACTGGTGTACAATAGGCAGAGTGAGTGAAGAAGGTAATGTATGGCGCGGCGACTGGAGCATGTGGGAGCTTTCTCTAGATTGTTCCTGGAAGTACCCTGTTGATTTTCTAATTGCACGGAAGAAAATTGTGCTCTAAATGCAGGCATACGTCAGTCCCCGACTGTGGTAAAAGAAGCCCATCTAGTAGCATGACATAGAACCACTGTGTTTATATTATCGGCACAGACTCAGCTTCACAGGATCTTCAGCAGGGAACATTTTCCTAAACACTCAAAATATCTCCGCGTCATTGGTTCAACCCTGTGATTGCTTCCTTTCGTTGGAAATTACTGTCAGTGCTGTTCCGAGACAAACTTCTCATCTAATGGTACTTAACTCATCTCCAGTCCTATTTTGGGACAGTGTTGGCTCATTTCCTTAGCTCTTCGTCACTGGCAACATGGACCAAATTGTCTCCTTCTGTGCTGTTAAGATTCTGTGACAGTGTATCACCTCCTGTTCTGTTGGTTTTCACTGTCCCAGCATCTTAGAAGTGAATCTCCTTACCCTTTATTTTCACTCCCTTCTGCTTTTTTAGTCACTAATCACTGTTTGATTTATGTGCTCTTCTTGTACTCTCCTCTGCTCCCACCGCACCTTCAGTGCAATCCTAAACTCAATCTCTCCTGAAATGCAAATCCTGGTTAATAAGTGCTACCTAAAGTCCTAATAATTTACTCCCAAAGCAGATTTCACATGAGCAGGGATTGTGTCAATGCAAGTTTCGTTCTCTTGCTTGACCTGCCCAATGTTGAAACACTTGAATTTTTGCAGGGAAATCTGACCTGGACCTCTGGCAGCACAGTGCTGTCTTGCTCCGGACTTGTGTTGGCTGGGTATATAGTCAGATAGCCAATCCATCACAGTAGGACACCATTCAGCTTATCAGTCTATGCCGTCTCTTTGTCAATCACTTCAGTTAGTCCCATTGTCCTGCTCTGTCCCTGTAGCCCTGCGAGTTTCTTTCCCTTGTTCCCATCCAATTTCCTTTTGAAACCATGGATATTTTCCCCTTGGAGGCTTGTTTTGGATCACTGCCATTGCCTATACTTTTTAAAGTTTCTTCATCCCATTCCTCTCGAGCTTCTGATGCCCCAAATCTTTCTTTTGTGTCCCCTCTCATCCTTGTACCTAATTGTACACTTTATCTAAACTTGTCAATCTTATACAGCTCTCCAAACGATTTCTTTCTTTCTTCAGAGAACAACCTGGGTTTCCAAACCTAAACTCACCCCTCATCCCTTGGACTGTTCCAGTAAATTTCCTCAAACATCTCCAGGACCTGTATTCGTCAAATTTGGTGAGCACAAGATGAGAGTCATAGGGCAATACAGCACGGAAACAGGCCCTTTGGCCCAACCAATCCATGCTGGCTGTGGTGCCCGCCCCAGCTAGTCCCAAATTGCCCACATTTGGCCCATATCCCCCTTTGTTTCCCATCCAAGTCTTGGGTATCGTCACTGAATCACTTCACCTTGCTGCTGTCCTCCATTGTTGGTAGCTCAGACTGTCCGTAATAAGGAATGAACTCCCTGGGACTGCTATCGGCATGTTTTCTGCAGATGAGAGCAGGAGTGACTTGCGTCTGATAAAGTTGTGCCTTTTGGAGACATGTATTCTGCCTAATGAATCTGTGCACCCCCCCCCCCCCCCTCCCATTTTGTACAGTTCTACATACCCGAGTATGTTCAATGTGTATCACTTGGAAAGAGGATAGATATTTTGGCCTTGGATGGAATCCAATCCAGAGTTTACAGTGTGGAATGAGTCTGGGAATTAAAAGGTTAACCTTTATGTAACATAGAACATAGAACATAGAACATAGAACATAGAACATTACAGCGCAGAACAGGCCCTTCGGCCCACGATGTTGCACCGACCAGTTAAAAAAAAAAACTGTGACCCTCCAACCTAAACCAATTTCTTTTCGTCCATGAACCTATCTACGGATCTCTTAAACGCCCCCAAACTAGGCGCATTTACTACTGATGCTGGCAGGGCATTCCAATCCCTCACCACCCTCTGGGTAAAGAACCTACCCCTGACATCGGTTCTATAACTACCCCCCCTCAATTTAAAGCCATGCCCCCTCGTGCTGGATTTCTCCATCAGAGGAAAAAGGCTATCACTATCCACCCTATCTAAACCTCTAATCATCTTATATGTTTCAATAAGATCCCCTCTTAGCCGCCGCCTTTCCAGCGAAAACAATCCCAAATCCCTCAGCCTCTCCTCATAGGATCTCCCCTCCATACCAGGCAACATCCTGGTAAACCTCCTCTGCACCCTCTCCAAAGCCTCCACATCCTTCCTGTAATGTGGGGACCAGAACTGCACACAGTACTCCAAGTGCGGCCGCACCAGAGTTGTGTACAGTTGCAACATAACGCTACGACTCCTAAATTCAATCCCCCTACCAATAAACGCCAAGACACCATATGCCTTCTTAACAACCTTATCTACTTGATTCCCAACTTTCAGGGATCTATGCACACATACACCTAGATCCCTCTGCTCCTCCACACTATTCAAAGTCCTCCCGTAACAGGTTGCATAAACCTGACTTAATATTCCCTTGAGTTTGGAAGGCTGAGGGATGATCTAATCCTGTTTCAAATGCTGAAGGGATTCTCTGGGCTCCATCCATAGGAACACTGGTTGAGAACAAGGCGGCACAATCTTTAAATTGGAGTGAGGCCACTGAGGAGTGAAATCAGAAAACCCTTTTTCAGACCAAGACGCAGTTAAAATCAGGCATTCACTCCCCCAGCCCCTCATGCTGTGCATTCTATGTCGATTGAAGCTCTGGCGACCATGCAGTAAATCCTTGTTGGGTAATGATAGCAAGTGATATGGAGCAAAGCAGATCAGTGCATTTCAAGTTATGGGTCAGCTATGTGTTTGAACAAAATGAGTGACAGAAACTGGCCCACTGCTGTGCTGACCACAGCAAAGCCAATCTCAACCCACTGGGAGATTATCAAAATCATAGAAACCCTACCATGCAGAAGGAGGCCATTCAGCCTATCGAGTCTGCACCTACCACAATCCCATCCATACCTATCCCCGTAACTCCACATATTTACCCTGCTAATCCCTCTCGCCTACGCATCCTGGGACACTCGGGGCAATTTAGCATGGCCCATCCGCCTAACCCGCACATCTTTGGACTGTGGGAGGAAACCCATGCAGACATGGGGAGAACATGCAAACTCCTCACAGTGGCCCAAGCCAGGAATTGAACCCAGGTCTCTGGAGCTGTGAGGCAGCAGTGGTAACCACTGTGCCGCCCCAGAGATGGTGGCATCATGGTAATGTCACTGGACTCGTAGTCCAGAGACTCAGGCTTAACCCTTTGGGGGCATGGGTTCAGTTCTCACCGTGGCAGCTGGTGGGGTTGAAATTCAATTAATAAAACCTGGAATACAAAGCATGTGATATGAAACTATCATTGAATGTCATTAAAGAGCCATTTAGTTCACTCGTGGGTCTTTGGGGAATGAAATTTGTCAAGCTTGCCTCATCTGGCTCCACGTTGAGTCCGGATCCACACTGATGTGGTTGACTCTTGAGTGTCCTCTGAAATATTCACTTCAAGGGCAATTGGGGCCAGGGATGTCCACGCCCCCTGAAATAATAGATTAAAAAAGAACCTTGGATGCATGCATTTTCCAGCAGAGAGCACCAAACGATGATTAGGAATGCATACTCTGGCTTGAGACCCTGTTTACAACTCATTGCTTAGCACAGGGACGCTGAGATTAATTGGAGAACCCTGGTTAGGCATAGACCAGGAGTCCACCTTTTGGACCTTCGCAGTGTTCAGGTGAAAGGTGGGTAACTCTCCGACGAATCATGGGGTGAGCTGCTATTGTTTGACGATGGGGGAGGGAATGTGTCCTCGCTCAGCTGATGCTATCGTCTTTTTTTGTTTTGCTTGCCAAAGACGACCAGAACAAACTTCTAAACTTCAGGCCCACCTGTGCAGGAGCTCTTTGGATGCTGACTGCCCCCCCACCCCCCAACCCCACCGACTGCTTGAATTCCTTATGAAGATTACTGACAGAAAACCCCTTCTTAAATCTATGACTTGCTTTATTCTTCATTAATGGAACAGCCATTGCATACGGTAATGTTTAACGTGCAGATGGAAATGAAACAAAAGCCACCTTGTTGGGAGATGTCTGTAAGTAATCAGTCGGCAACTGGTTTGCTTTCATTGCGCTGGGATTTATGTGTGGGCCCGTTTTGAGACCCTTCCTTCTCTCTCTCTCTCTTTCTCTCAATCTTTCTCTCAATCTTTTTATTTACTCTTGTGTGTTTTTGATCAGGATGTTGAGCGTTCATTTCTTGCCTCGTGTTCAGACAGATGTGCGCAACAGCTGCATTAGCGTATGTTGAGTGGCTGAATGTCAAGTCAATTGCCCCCCTCCTGTGTTACTGACTCTCTGAGTCATGCCAGCTCAGTGCCTGCGCTATGTCCTCCATTCTCCTTTTACAGCAGCTGGCTTGGCTTTCTGGGTGAGTGGGTTGAAATGCATAATCGGACATGAGAGAAATTAAATGGAAGGAAAGGATCAACAATTCCCTGCAGTAAATGTTATCGGAGCGTTCACAAAACGGGCCGTCCTGCCCCTGAGAAGGGGGAATGTCTTTCACCAAATGATTGTGCAGCCGGATCATAATTCAACCAAAATGTTTAATAATGGAGTTGCTTAAAAGCAGGATTGAGTTCCAGGCTTGACTGTGGGACGGTTTATCTCGGGAGTAATGGGAGCGAGTTGGGAATCTGTCTGGGGTTCAGGGCATGTGTGCTGAACACTGGATTGGTAGGAGTGAATGGAGAGTTGATATTTTTATAAAAGTCTGGCTGAGTGTTTGGAAGGTAGATAGCTCAAAGAACCAAGGAGAAGACCGATCCACCAGCGATGCTGTTTGGATGGGGCAAGATGGGGGTTGGGAGGGGGGATGGGGAGGTGGACCCTGCCACTCCTGGAGTGTTGGAGAGTGGCGCAGGAGCCCCAATTGTCACTTCCTAGAATCCCTACAGTGCAGAAGGAGGCCATTTGGCCCATCGAGTCTGCACCGACCACAATCCCACCCAGGCCCGATCCCCATAACCCCACGCATTTACCTTGTCAATCCCCCTGACACTAGGGTTAATTTAGCAGGGCCAATCAACCTAACCCGCACATCTTTGGAGTGTGGGAGGACACCGGAGCACCCGGAGGAAACCCACGGGGAGAACGTGCAGCCTTCACGCAGGCAGTGACCCAAGCTGGGAATCGAACCCGGGCCCCTGGTGCTGTGAGGCAGCAGTGCTAACCCACTGCGCCACCCCAAATTCCGTGATGGAGTATGATTTGAGAAGCACTTTGTATGAGAGCGATAAATGGCTTGCTCTCGCGCTCTGACGTCACAACCTTCCTTCTGTAGCAGAATCCAGCAGATGTGAGAAATCTATCATTAAAAGCAAGAAATGTTCAGCTGGTCAGGCAGCATCTGGCTTACAACCCAGAGTACAATGCATTCTGTTTACAGACTAGCGCGTCCTGTGATACAAGAAATACAGGTTTGTCTGAAGCAACAGGTGCTGCAGGAGGCCAAGCTTGGTGTCCTGTCATTTGATTTGTTGTAAATCACATCAAAGCTTGATGTGTGGGTGCACACGCACACACATGACCTGGTTATGTTGTGGTAAGTGTGGCTTTGACCTCAATGCCCTAAGCTCTCCAAAGATGCCTATTGGCTGGGTCAATGAGTTCGTTGCCAAATATGGAAAGCAAGTGTAGACATCGCGAGTGGCTGCTGTATTGTTCCTGATCTTCCCTGTTGTGTTTTCCACATGGTGAGTATCCTTGCGTGCAACGCCAGACAATGAGTGTTGGTTGAGCATTCAACTACTCACCCCAAATATTGACATGTTTTGTGTCAAGATCAAAGCTTCCAGTATTGGGGATCTCGCCTTTTGTTCCTCAACTCTTCAATTGGGCACCTCAGCACAAAGCAAGGGTACAAACTACCCCATTGTTATTGGCTTTGGCCTCCTTGTCCAAGATGCGCAGGGCTGATCATTAGTTTATGGAGGTAGATTTGTGGTGCTGAGGCATGCCGGAGGGGTGGTCATGTTGTGTAGAGCTTTCTACTTGCATCTCTCCCTCCATTCCCCAATCAGATCAACTAGTTAATCTCTTTCTGGGCAGCGTCAAAGTGTATTAGAATAGTTCACTGACCCCGAACTGGGAATTGCTGACTTCAGTTACTGAGCACTTGCTGCATGGTGATCCCTCGAGCATAAAACAGGGACTGGTGATAATGTGTACACTCATCACACAAGTAGCTGTTGGAGAGCCCTGCATGTGACCAATTTGTACCACTGGAACCTGCCTAGTTAATTACGAGTAATTCCTTCCTTATCACCTTTCAACTTAACGAGGATAATCAACAATTGCACGTTGAAAAGTTTGGTGCACGCAATCCACCTCGGCTGACTTCACCCTTTATACTGACCCATCAGACACTCCCAGGACAGCTACAGCACGGGGTTAGATACAGAGTAAAGCTGCCTCTAACCGTCCCATCACTCCCTCCCAGGGCAAGTACAGTAAGGGGGTTAGATACAGAATAAATTGATAGAGTATAAAGTGGGGTGGCATAATAGTTAGCACTGCTGCCTCACAGCACCAGGGACCAGGGTTCGATTCCCAGTTTGGGTCACTGTCTGTGTGGAGTTTGCTCGTTCTCCCCGTGAGTTTCCTCCGGGTGCTCCGGTTTCCTCCCATAGTGTGAAAGACGTGCGGGTTAGGTGCATTGACCCAAACAAGCGCTGTAGTGTGGCGACTGGGGGAATTTCACAATAACTTCCTTGCAGTGTTAATGTGAGCCTTGCTTGTGACTAATGAATGAACTTTACTATAAATCTCCCTCTACACTGTCCCCATCAAACAAACACTCCCAGGGCAGGGACGGCGCGGGGTTAGATACAGAGTCATCTCGCTCGATTTATTCTAATCAAACACTCCCAAGGTGGGTACAGCACAGCCCCCTTGAATATAGCCGCAATAGCATAACTTGGTTCTAATTTTTGCTCCCTTGTCCACTGGTTTTCTACATCATTCATGCCATGTGATCTGAGACTTGAGATGCCGCACTAGGGATAATTTGGTGCTGTGCCTGTGAAGAATGTGTATGAGAATGCTTGAGCTCACTTTATTGAACTCCTTCATTGAAGACCTGTCAATAATCAGCCGCCTTTAATTATGGGCTAAATTTTGATTTCTATTTTTATTGATCTTTTGTATCAATTTTCTCAATGGGGTTATGAATTGTGTCAGGCACAGAAGTCAAACCAGGTGTAACGGAGGACATGAAGTGTGGATCTGAAGGGTGGGACAGCAGACTGAATGGAGTCACTTGTACTTTAATTACAACTGACTGGGTTCTTGATTGCTGAAAGCTGTAATTTAGTTTTATATTCTTCCTGTTTTCTTCCCTTCCGTCGTCGTTGATTGCTGCTGGATTTGGATTCGGGGTGGGGGGGGGGCGGGTGCTGACGATCATCTGGTACCTCGCACAAGGTGGCCATTCATCACGCACGAAGCTCGGGGGTAAAAGTGGTGACTGGTTATCCCACTACAGCAGTGTCTTTGTCAATGGAACCAGGGCACTGGGGAGGAGAGGAAATTGGAAGCAGAAAGAAGGGGGCTGGAAAATGAGGCTCTAAGCCTAAATTAAGGGTGGCCAGTCCTAAAACTGTCAAGTGTGAGATCCTAGGAGGCGGTGCCATTGATAAACCGTCGGGGCAGCACAGTGGTTAGCACTGCTGCCTCACTGTGCCAGGGACCTGGGTTCGATTCCCGGCTTGGGTCTCTGTCTGCACGTTCTCCCCGTGTCTGCGTGGGTTTCCCCCGGGTGCTCCGGTTTCCTCCCACAGTCTGAAAGACGTGCTGGTTAGGTGCATTGACCGTGCTAAAATTCTCCATCAGTGTACCCCCCAACAGGCGCCGGAGTGTGGCAACTAGGGCATTTTCACAGTAATTTCATTGCAGTGTTAATGTAAGCCGACTTGTGACAATAAATAAACTTTACTTTTTACTTCTCTATCCTAACTTGAAGCACCATCAGCTTACCTTGAGAGCGGCTGAGAGTAGGTTTAATCTCCAGCAATAATTTGCATTTATATTGCATCGTCAGCCAAGTACAACTTCCCAGGGTGCTTCACAGGAGAGGAGAATTCTCCAACAAGATTGGAGACTGACTAAAGGGGATGGTAGGTCAGGTGACCAGAAGGTTTGTGAAGGACATCATCAGAAATGACTGAAGAGAGGAGAGAGAGCAAATAAGATGAGAGGTGGGGAGGTTCAGTGAGGAAATCCAGATGTTCGGGCCTCTCCGAGACTGCCAACACTGCAGCAAGGAAAAGTGGGGATGAGTAAAAGGCTCGAGTTGGAGTCATAAAAACCACAACTCTAAATATCTTAGAATCCCGACAGTACAGAAGGAGGCCATTCAGCCCAACGAGTCTGTACCGACCACAATCCCACCCAGGCCCTATTCCTGTAACCCTCAGTTACCCTGCTAATCCCCCTGACACGAGGGTCAGTTTTAGCATGTCCAATCAACCTAACCCGCATATCTTTGGAGTGTGGGAGGAAGCTGGAACACCCGGGGGAAAATGTGCAAGCTCCACACAGGCAGTGACCCCGAGGCCGGGAATCGAACCCGGGTCCCTGGCACTGTGCTAACCACTGCGCCACCGTGCTGCCCCATATCAGTTGCTGAACTCCCTGCTATCATGCACAGATATGATTTTGAAGGGCTTGCAATATCTGGAACGAAACAACAGGATGAATCAGTTGCTTGAGGAGATGCTGAGGCCAGGAAACATTTTATAAATAAAAGTACTGATGCTGGTTTTAGTTTTGTTTTTTTTTCAAACTTGAATGATTGCTCTCATAAAATAAGGAACAACGCAGGCACATCCTGTGGGACAGCTGAAATGAGATTTTCTAAAGTCATCAAATGCGGTCTCTTGTTTGTTCCCAGTGATTAAATCTCGACTTGTCGTGATTTAGATAAGGAGCCTGGACGCAGTTCCCGCAGTCCTGGATGTGGCTGTGACACTAGTCCGGCCTCGGGGGACATCTGGTCTTGAGGAGGGATGTGCCACAGCCAACTGCTGATGGTACTTGCATGGGCTGAAGGCTGCTTACACGGCGCAGAGAAGCAGGCCATTCGGCCCAACGAGGCCATGCCAGCATGCATGTTACACTGGCAACAGCATGCTAGAGGCACGGGATCACACAGGACAACGCAGCCTGCAGGATTGGCACCCCATCCACAAACATTCACGCCCTCCTACCGTTGGCACAATGTGGCGGCAGTGTGTACCATGTACAAGGTGCACTGTAGCAACTCCCCAAGGATCCTTGCAGCACCTTTCAAACTCGGGACTGCTACCATCTAGGAGGGCAAGAGCAGCAGATACCTGGGAACACCACCACCTAGAAGTTGCCCTGGAAGCCACTCACCCATCCTGACTTGGATATATATCGCTGTTGCTTTATTGTGGCTAGGTTTAAAATCCTGGAACTCCCTCCCTTATAGCACTCTGGGTGTAACGATGCAGGTCCTGCAGTGGTTTAAGATGGCAGCTCACCACCACCACCTCTAGGGCAGTTAAGGGTTGGCAAGAAATGTTGGCCTAGCCAGTGATGCCCACATCTTGTGAAATAACTCTCTTTTTAAAAAAATTAAACGGTTGACCTGGGACGTTGCCAATCTGAATGGTTTTCTTGGCCACAGAGTATTTAACATGAAGCCACCAAGTAATTTCCCTGGTGTCCTTCACTTGGCGAGAGAGAGAGGCCACGTTGCTGAGTCTGTTTGGACGCACTCACTGCTCTTATGATTTAGAGAGTGATCGTGAAGTTAGCTTTGAGGATGGGGGCAGTGGCGACTGCTTTTTGGATCAAAAAGCAAATTACTGCGGATGCTGGAATCTGAAACCGAAAGAGAGAGTGCTGGAAAATCTCAGCGGGTCTGGCAGCATCTGTAAGGAGAGAAAAAGGTCAGCTTTGATAAAGGGTCATTTGGACTCTCCTTAAAGATGCTGCCAGACCTGCTGAGATTTTCCAGCATTCCCTCTTCTGCTTTTGCATCTGTTTGCTAGCAGTTGGGCAGTGGCGGGTGTGGGTGGTGCAAGAGACATTCTAAGTCTTGCTTTAAGTAACATTCTCAGATCCTGGGCACTCTTTTTTTCTCCCCATCTAGTCCAACCTTGGGGCTCCAAGTGCTTGTCCCCCCCAAAAGTCAGCGTGGTCAGATATTCACAAGTCATACTCTGTGGGTGAGTGATGGCCACTTGGATGGAAGTCCTGAGAGTGGCCAGCTGTCCGTCAAGAACTTGCTTGTTGATTTGAGGCAGGAATGGACTGCAGGTTGACAATCTCTCCTGTCCATGAACCTGCAAAAACGAAAGGGTTTGTGCTGTGTGCTGCATTTCCTGTCAAAAGCCAGTGCCGCCAGCTGGGGTATTGTGTTCACTCTTGGACGCTGCACTTCAGGAAGTAGGTTGAGGCCGTGGACAGGGGTGCAGAAGAGATATTTGCAGGAATGGTACCAGTCCTGAACGTGGAGCGATGTGGCAAGCTGGGTGTAGGAAATGCAATAACTGGTGACCACCGGTTAGCTAACAAACAACCACTGATTTATGAATCTATACAGGGTGCTACAATCAATGATCTCATTCTCGGCTCTGTGTCAATCTGGTTGTAAAAGCATGCGCTTTGCCCAGAGATCCCTGCACCTGTCTTCCATTGCACAATTGGGTAACGTGACCCTTCTAATACATGTCCCTGAGGACCAATTACTACACTGGGATTGTTCTCTCTCTGAAACCACAATGTTGACGTTCAGAATTATTCTGCGAGATTTTGATAGACTAAATAGGGAACAGTTTGCCATCAGCAGAAGAGTTGGTTATGAATGGATGCAGGTGGAAGATTACTGATGCATTGAGCCACAGAAGATCTCTGTGATAAATTAGAATGTACAATGCCCTGCCTGAAAGCTAATGGAAGCAGATTGAAAGGTGACTTTTGGAAGGGAAGTAGGACTTGAGAAATTTGTGGGACCGTTTGGGTCGATCTTCGTAAGATTAAGCGTGCGTGGCCAGGTCACTTTCTCCTGCACTGTATGGCTTTGACACTGACCCATTTGATGATCGGTTTGAAAGGGACTGCTTTCACATTGGTATTTTACTGCCCTGCTTGAGAAGGTGAGGAAAAACAAGTAGGAGGACCACAATTGGACATCAACATCAGCTAATCCATCAAAAATCCACTTGGGAATTCGGGAGGAGTGTTTTTGACCCAGAGAGGGTGAGAATGTGAAACCATAAGACATAGGAGCGGAATTAGGCCACTCGGCCCATCGAGTCTGCTCTGCCATTCAATAGTGGCTGATATTTTTCTCATTTTCCCCCATTCTCCTGCCTTTTCCCCATAACCCCTGATCCCCTTATTAATCAAGAACCTATCAATCTCTGTCTTAAAGACACTCCATGACCTGGCCTCCACAGCCTTCTGCGGCAAAGAATTCCACAGATTCACCACTCTCTGGCTGAAGAAATTCCTCCTCATCTCTGTTTTAAAGGATCATCCCTTTAGCCTGAGGCTGTGCCCTTTTGGTTCTAGTTTTTCCTACTCGTGGAAACATCCTCTCCATGTCCACTCTATCCAGGCCTCGCAGTAAGCTGTAAGTTTCAATAAGATTTCCTCCACCCCCCCCCCCCCCCCCCCCCCAATCCTTCTAAACTCCCAACGAGTACAGACCCAGAGAACTCAACCGTTCCTCATATGACAAGCTCTTCATTCCAGGGATCATTCTTGTGAACCTCCTCTGGACCCTTTCCAAGCCCAGCACATCCTTCCATAGATATGGGGCCCAAAACTGCTCACAATGCTCCAAATAATAGAGTCTGACCCAGAGCCTGATACAGCCTCAGAAGTACATCCCTGCTCTTGTATTCTAGCCCTCTCGACATGAATGCTAACATTGCATTTGCCTTCCTAACTGCTGACTGAACCTGCACGTTAACCTCAAGAGAATCTTGAACAAGGACTCCCAAGTCCCTTTGTGTTTCAACTGAGGGAAGAAATATCCTGGATGCATTTAAGGAGGGGGAGGAAGTGAGAAAGGAATCAAAGGAATAGCAGACAGCATCAGATGAAGTTGGGTGGCGGGAGGCTTGTGTGGAGCATGAATGCTGGCACAGACCAGTTGGGCTGAATGGCCTGTTTTGGTGCTATACATGTGATGTAACAATTAGCCGGTGGCCTGTGAATTTTATTTTGTGGCAAGAGTTTAGAATTCCCCGTGCTCGTTACCCAGCAGCTGATGTGGCCTGAGCTGTAACTCTCCGAGTGCTGGAGAAATTGCTGGCTCCCTGTCACAAATGTTGCCGTGATGTAATTGGGATCTAATTGGCCTGCATTACGCCATGGCAACAAGGGAGCAGGCCATGATCTAATCGGCCTGGATTACGCCATGGCGATGAGGGAACAGGCCATGATCGAATCTCCCTGCATTACGCCATGGCAACGAGGGAACAGGCCATGATCGAATCTCCCTGCATTACGCCATGGCGACGAGGGAACAGGCCATGATTGAATCTCCCTGCATTACGCCATGGCGACGAGGGAACAGGCCATGATCGAATCTCCCTGCATTACGCCATGGCAACGAGGGAACAGGCCATGATTGAATCTCCCTGCATTACGCCATGGCAACGAGGGAACAGGCCATGATTGAATCTCCCTGCATTACGCCAGGGTGGTGATAGGGTGAGACTCCGCTGGGAGCTACTCATCGTAATGTCAATGACACACAGTGCAATGATCTCACTGCTGAGGATTCACTTGCTGTGGATGTGAGTGTTCAGCTGGGATTTGTGATTGCTGAACTTGCAGTTGGAGGTTAACAGTGACACAGACCATGCCTGGTTGTCTGCAGAGCATGCACCTCTCTGTTAACTGTCCTGCAGAGTACTACACCACTGGTCAATGTTGTAGGCTTTGGTGACCAGCGTTATCACCTGGGGTGGCTCAGATCCACGCAGATCCAATTGGGTAAGTGAATTAATCGATGGCCTCTGTTGAGCACTTGTGCAAAGTGGCATACATGTCTGGCAACATTGGATGAGAGTCTGGAGTTGTCAGTCATATACCTAATGGTTGAATCATTTTGTGGTTCCCACTGGAAGATTCTTGGAAATCGTAAACCACCAAACATTGGGTTCTGAACAAGGCTCCCATTTCGAATTGCAACGTTAACTAACTTTCTGCCACAGATTGCTGCCAGACCTGCAGTTTTTCAGCATTTCTGTTTCTATTTCAGATGTGGGGAGGGTGGAAGCAATTGGGAGAAGCATCCTTGATGCATTTAAGCAGGGTGGGGGAAGAATGAGAAAGGAATAGCAGACAGCATCAGATGAAGTTGGGTGGCAGGAGGCTTGTGTGGAGCATGAATGCTGGCACAGACCAGTTGGGCTGAATGGCCTGTTTTGGTGCTATATTTGTGATGCAACAATTAGCCGGTGGCCTGTGAATTTTATTTTGCGGCATGAGTTTCTAGAAGCAGAGGGAGCGAGATCTGTGAGAGTCCTGGTTCGTATATGTAACACTACAACACAATGCAACCTCACAAACTTCTTCCAGTGGGAGATGAGATTCTAGGTAGAGTTATGCAGTTGGCCCGTCTGCTTTGTTCAAGCTGCAACTTTCGCACTTGTAGCACACCTGAACTAGTCTAGTCGGCTTTGAAAAGGAACTGGATAAGTTTATCACTGAAGGGGCACTTTCTCTCTATTGAAGGTAGGGGTTCCCAGTTGACAGGAACATGCTTTTCTCTTGAGTCCCAGCCTATACTCCCAGTTCTGTGACCCGTGCGATGTTCTGCACTTCCTCCAGTGCCTCTCCTGACAGTACGGAGATTAGAATTGTTCAGTTCTCCAGGTTCATGTAACTTTGTTGGTTTTCAATTCGAAGGTAGATTTTTGGTGTTGGGAACAGAAGCTCGCCCTACACTTTTTTCAAAATTGTTCTTCCATTTGAAAGGAGAATAATTTCTCTCCACTTGACTGAAATTACAAATCCCTGGTACCGTCTTGAGTAAGAGACAGGCCGCAATTACTCAGAGCGAGATTTGATCGATGTTTAACACAATTGAGAGTTTTGACCCAGTGGCTGGGGTGGGGGACTATGTGTTCACACTGGCAAGAGGTTAGCAATCAGAGGGCACAACTTTAAGATAATTGGCTGAAGAAATGTTGAGGGATTGTGAGAATTTTCAATTATTATTTGGAATGCGTTGCTGAAAGGGTGGTGGAAAGAGGACCAGCAGTAGTTTTCAAAAGGCGATTGGATATGTGTAAGCCTAGCCTGCTGGTTCCTGTACAAAGCTTTTCAATGAGTCCCCAGCTCTTCCATTTCCTTGTAAACTCAAGACAATAGGCCAAACGGCAAACATTCTACTCGATTGTGGTGCTATTTCCTCTTTGCAGCTCAGAAGGTATTGTATCTTGGTGGGATGTGGGGAGCAGGCTTTGGTTGGTTGGGCACGAGGCCACACTATATCTAAAATGTCATGTGCCTGATTGACCAGGAGTTGGCCTTTTCTTAACCATTTGCTCTTGCGCGGGTCTTGTGCTGTTTTCGAGTATCTGCTCATCACCCAAAACTGACATTGCTCAATAACCCTTGCAGTGGCGGCGAGAAAGTTGAAGATTTTGTGGCGGTCGGAGGCCTCGGACTAAGACGAAGACGTGACTGTGTTCTGCGAAGGGACAGGAGAGATGGCCGGTGGCAGCTCTTGCTTTTCAGTCTTCAACTTTGTGATCGTGACACTAGTGCAGCTCGCACAGGCCAGCGACTGGAATACAGTGCCTCGCAAGACAGTGAGCCACAGTGGTAAGTAGTCATCTCTCTCTCTCTCTCTCTCTCTCTGCATCCATTTTTTTTGTAAACCTTGGGAGGTGATCTCGTTCTAGGTGAATAAACTGGTGGTTTGGGCATCTGGGTTAGAAACTCAACTTGAACAAATCCAAGAAGCTGAGGCACTCGATGCAATACTTCAGCAAAGGTTATAAACAAGAGTGAGGATGACCTCAGAATCCTACAGTGCAGGAGGCCATTTGGCCCATCGAGTCTGCACCAACAACAATCCCACCCAGATCCTATCCCCATGACCCATGTATTTTAGCTCGTCCCCCTGACACTAAGGGGCAATTTAGCATGGCCAGTCCACCTAACCCACACATCTTTGGAGTGTGGGAGGAAACCCACGCAGACACAGGGAGAATGTACAAACTCCACACAGTCAACTGAAGCCGGAATTGGACCCGGGGCTCTGCTGCTGTGAGGTAGTAGTGTTAACCACTGTGCCACCGTGCTGCCCTGCCACCCTAAATTATTTGAGGTTGTGCTCCAGACCTGGATTTTAAAAACCTGTTGTTGTCGGGTGCAGTTAAGTGTGACTGAGTAAGAAGTTTAACAACACCAGGTTAAAGTCCAACAGGTTTATTTGGTAGCAAAAGCCACATAAGCTTTCGGAGCTCCAAGCCCCTTCTTCAGGTGAGTGGGAATTCTGTTCACAAACAGAGCATATAAAGACACAGACTCAATTTACATGAATAATGGTTGGAATGCGAATACTTACAGCTAATCAAATCTTTAAGATACAAAGATGTGTCTTGTCTGGAGACAATACACATCTTTTTAGCCTGTCTTGATGCTCTCTCCACTCACGTTCTTTGTATCTTAAAGACTTGATTAGCTGTAAGTATTCGCATTCCAACCATTATTCATGTAAATTGAGTTTGTGTCTTTATATGCCCTGTTTGTGAACAGAATTCCCACTCACCTGAAGAAGGGGCTTGGAGCTCCGAAAACTTGTGTGGCTTTTGCTACCAAATAAACCTGTTGGACTTTAACTTGGTGTTGTTAAACTTCTTAGTGTGTTTACCCCAGTCCAACGCCGGCATCTCCGCAAGTGTGACTGAGGCAGTGTTCTGGAATCCCATGAGTTGGAGAACCATACAATCTCTACGTTTCAGAATAAGGCCATCCGGCCCATCGAGTCATCACTGACTCTCCATAAGACCATCCCACCCAGGCCCTCCACCCTATCCCTGTAACCCCGCGCATTTACCATAGCTAATCCACCTAACTTGCACATCTTCAGACTGTGGGAGGCAACCAGTGCACCTGGAGGCAACCCACGCAGACACGGGGACAACATGCAGACTCCACCCAAGACCAGAATAGAACCCGGGTCCCTGGAGCTGTGAGGCAGCAATACTAACCACTGTGCTGCTGCTGAGATAGAGTGTAGGAAGCTCTGATTCCAACATGGGTAAGGATGCCTATAATGTGGAACATTGTGGGGGTTCAGAAAAGCACTGGCCAGTGCATCAATAAATGAGAGGCAAGAATGTGGGTTAGAGGGAAGAAAATGAAACCAATCTTGGGATGTGTAGCCTTGTAGCCGGGTGTCTGGAAATAAAAGAGGTTTCGGCGAAAATGTGACAGTGATATCCTGCAAGAATATCCTTGGATATGAGAGTAAGTTTCCGGTCTTGCTTTTACTTGGGCTTTTTCCTGAGTCATTGAGAAAGAAAATGTGGTCTTGGGCACAGTGGTCAAAATGGGAGCCCTTGAAAGCACTCAGATTGGAGAAAGAAAGGGAAGATGAGTGGGACCGACCATCTGAATATGTTGTTACACATTGGAGGCATGAAGGGGTAAAGTAAAAGTTAAAAGGAGCTTAACTGTATCCCCCTCCTCCAGTGAAATGGTTGCTACCTTTGATGAAGTGTCAGTCATGAACGGCATTCGCTCCCTTGTGCTGTCTCCTATGGGACTTGTGTTGCTGCCTTCAGTCACTGATGTCATCCTCAGTCAGAGTGTGTGGGGTGGGTGTGTGGGGTGGGAAAGGGGTGGAGTTATGCTGTCAGACAGTGTGGGAGAACTCAATTAACCAGGCATAATTTGAACGCAATCACACCAGGATCCTACTGGGTAACGGAGAGTATCTGCGGGCAGGAATTCGGCTCCCCCGACACGTCTAACTCAGCAGCTGCAATTAGCGCTCGCTGATTTTTAAAGAATGAGTGAGTGATTTTTACCAAACAGTGCAGTAAATATTGCAACACTGATGTGAAGTCCTCTCAAGATGGGGTATGGCTGCCAAGCTCAGCACACTGAATCTCCTGCCAAGTGGTATTCCCTTGCCTTGTACCTTACAGCAACCCGGTTCTGGAACCTTTTTACGCTCTGTGTTGGTGAAATATTTTGGTTCACCCTTTGCATCCCAACAGTATGGAGAAATGGCCATGACTTGTCTTTGTGTGGCTTGTTCCCTTCTCATAAGACATCAGAGCAGAATTAGGCAATTTGGCCCATCGCGTCCATTCTGCCATTCGACCATGGCTGATATTTTCCTCACCCCCATTTTCCTGCCTTCTCCCCATGACCCTTCAACCCATTACCAATTAAAAATCTGCTTAACTCACTAAATTTACTCACTGTCCCAGCATCCACCGCACTTTGGGGGAGCGAATTCCACAGATTCACAACCCTTTGGGAGAAGTAGTTTCCCCTCAACTCTGTTTTAAATTTGCTGCCCCTTATCCTAAGACTGTGACCTCTCATCCTAGAATGTCCCACAAGAGGAAGCATCCGCTCCACATCTACTTTATCCAAACCTTTTATCATCTTGTAAATCTCTATTTGATCTCCCCTCATTCTTCTAAATTCCAGAGAGTGTCGGCCTAAACTGTTCAATCTCTTCATACGACAAACCCCTCATCTCTGGAATCAATCTAGTGAACCTCCTCTGAACTTCCTCCAATGCCACCACTTCTTTCCTCCAATAAGGGGACCGAAACTGTGCACAATACTCCAGGTGCAGCCTCACCAATGCCTTGTATAGTTACAACAATACTTCCTCACCTTTTGTATTCTATTCCTTTAGCTTCTCTTTCCACTTCATGTTAAGCTCCCTGTCATGTGAAAATGCCCCTGTACGTACAAGCTGGCTTCTGAGGGTCGCTTAGCAAATGACCATGTTGTTGACAACTGATTGTTGGCCCATTGGAGAAATTGTCGCTGTGCCAGCCGGTGTGATGGTCTTACCATTTAAGATGGCAGCCATGGTGCCAGCTCGCCATTATACCGAGGAAGCAAAGGCCTAGTGGTATTATTGCCAGGCTAGATTAGCCCAAAAACTCAGCTCATGTTATGGGGACCAGGGTTCAAATCCCGCCACGGTAGATGGTGGAATTTGAATTTAATTTTTTTTTTTTAAATCTGGAATTAAGAATCTACTGGTGACCATGAAAGCATTGTCGATTTGTCAGAAAAACCCATCTGGTTCACTAATGTCCTTGCCCGGTCTGGCCTACA
The DNA here is from genome assembly GCF_964213995.1 of Mustelus asterias. Taxonomy (NCBI): domain Eukaryota; kingdom Metazoa; phylum Chordata; class Chondrichthyes; order Carcharhiniformes; family Triakidae; genus Mustelus; species Mustelus asterias. Next base: position 67,273,116 of record NC_135822.1, on the reverse strand, counting down.
TGCGAGTCCAGAGTCACAGCAATGTGTTGACTCTCAACTGCCCTCAGGCAAACCGGGATGGGCGATAAATGCTGGCCCAGCCAATGATGCCCATGTCCCATGAAGGAATAAAAAAATATGATGGAGCCCAGCTGGACATGGTTCCTCATTCCGTTGGGCTGGTTTTGAGCATCTCCCAATTGCCCTCACCCCCAACCCCACTTGAGTTATCAATTCATCTGATTGGCTCTGTAACCCAAGATATGGCCTGTTTGTTTTGCAAATACTTTGGTTGTCCCTCAGCCCGCAATGTCCGAGACGGCAGTCGCCATGTTGTGCCAACCCTAACTCTTCTCTTTGAGCTTCATCTGCAGGCTCCTTAACTGGCTGAACATGCGGATTTCCTGGATGAATCTCGCTTTGCTGAGATTGACGACCTTCTCCCCTCTGGTACTGTCCCCTTCCCTTCAGCTCTGCTGTCATTCCCCCACTGCTCTTTAATAAATATTACAAGATGCCCTTGACCCCTCCCGCCACCTCCCACCCAGCACTCCTTCTCAACTATCATCCCATCGCAACCTCCCATTCGTTGAACCTTCTGTGAACTCCAGATCTGTGCTATGTCTTTTCCCCACAAAGCCTCCCATTTGCATTCCTCCAATTGGATTCCTGCTGCTGCCCTTCAGTGACCTTGAAATGGGTCCAGCCATACAGCAAATGGTTGGAACTCGAGAACAAAAAAAAGTATAGCACAGGAACAGGCCCTCTGGCCCTCCAAACCTGTGCCGATCATGATGCCCTAACTAAACTTAAACCCCTTCTGTCTGTACTCAGTCCGTATCCCTCTATTCCCTCCCTATTCATGGACCCATCCAGATACCTCTTAAATGTTGCTAATGTGCCTGCTTCCAGCACCTCCCCTGGTAGCATATTCCAGGCACCCACCACCCTCTGCGTGGAAAAACTTCCCCCGCGCATCTCCCTTAAACTTTCCCCCTCTTGCCTTGAACCTGTGCCCCCTTGTAATTGACACTTCCACCCTGGGAAAAAAACCTCTGACTATCCACCCTGTCCGTGCCTCTCATAATTTTGTAGACCTTGAGCAGGTTTGGTAGCATCTGTAGAGAGAGAGAGAAAAACAAGAAATTATGTTTTGAGTCCGGTGTGTCCTCTTTGCAACTCAAAATGGAGGTTGGCACTTGACGGAGGTTGCAAGGCTTTTCCCCCTCTGAACTCTGCACCCCTGTGCTCGGCAACCAGTCCGTGCTCTGTGCGCACTGTTTCAGTTGAACGCAGATCCTTTTTCATATCTAATCTTCGGACCGTTGGAAATTATAGAGAGTCTCTGCCAATAATTATCTGCTATAATTAGAGCAGAGAATATAATTTCCTGTACACTCAAATGGTAACTGGATATCTGCTATCCAGCGTTTGTGGATTGGAGAGCAGTGGGGTGTATTTTGGCCTTGTGTTTGGTTGTTTGTCCAGCCCGAGTTGGAGTTGGTCTGCTGGGCTTGGTTTGGTGAGTGAGCTTCTGGTTAGGTTTCTGGGACAAATTCTTCACTTTTCTTTCAGAAAAATTCCTGAAACTCTGAATGCGCACGCACGCACGCCGCACGCACACACACACACCTTTGCATAGGAGTCCATTTGATCCATCATATCTGTGCCAGCCCTTTTGAGAGAGCTTTACTCCTCCCTTCTTCTCTTGTACCACACGGTGTTTGAAACCTTGGCATCATTTCCAGTTTGCCCCACACGTGCAGCCTCAGAAGCACCACTTCTCACACACCAATACAAAGTCAGTCGGAGGCAAGGGAGCTTTCAGGGCCAGTGATTTTTATTTCATTGAAGGGGAAGTCCTGATTGCGTCACCACCTGCCTGACCCTGGGACCTTTGCTTGGAAGAATTGGACACACATTGTGTGTTGTGCTGTTAATGAAGTTGCATGTGCTATTAATAAAAAGAACTCTATGCATGTTATCATTGTGAATGGCACTGCTCAACACTGACACTCAAAGGAAGCTAGGGATTTGATTTGATTTATTATTGTCACGTGTATTAGTATACAATGAAAAGTATTGTTTCTTGCGTGCTATACAGACTGTATGCCACTCAGTGAAGGAAAGGAGAGGGTGCAGAATGTACTGTTAAAGTCATAGCTAGAATGTATAGAAAGATCAACTTGATGGAGGTAGGTCCATTCAAAAGTCTGATGGCAGCAGGGAAGAAGCTGTTCTCGATTGTTTGTCCAGCTCGAGTTGGAGTTGGTCTGCTTGGTTTGGTGATCTGCTGGTGCAGATGGGAAGAAGGGTCAAGGTATGAGAATTATGTGGACTAGGTTTGTAATCATTGGAATGTAAAAGGTTAATGGGTAAGTTAGTTGAGCTTGTCAGGGTATATAGAGAGAGAGAGAAAAACCTGTTCCAGGAAGTGTGGGTTAAAGGGACATTACTTCTCGACCATTCTGGAGAGAATTTAATAGTTTTTCACAGAAAGTGCGTGAGAATGGTGGAATTCACCAACCAAGAGCAGTAGGTGCTACCTTGTAAATCTGGGATTGGTCGAGCTCGGCAAGCCAGGGCAGGTAAATCATGCTCTGATCTCTGACTCACAGAGCAGGGACTTGAGGGGCTGAACACCCTCTTGTTTCCCTGACTCTCCAGTAGAAATTGCACGTGAGGACGTGATTTTGCTTTGGCCCTCCACACTGTTAGGAAGTCACTTTTTTGGGATCACCATAATGGCTCTTGGGTGGGGTGCTGGAGAGGTCTGAGACTCGGACATTTACGTGAGTGGGAGTCTGTAAACAGGGTCAGTGCTGTGGAGTGGGGTCAGCAGGGAAAGCTAAACCATTTGTTGAGTTTTTTTTCCTGTGCCTTGGTTGCACTGTGGGAGCTGAAAGGTTTAACCAGGGTTCCAGGTGTGATTCCCTCCCGGAATACTGGTCAGTATTTTGGCTGGGTTTCCTGATTTCCCGGAGGTGTCTTGCCCACAGGGAATTCACTGGAGCTGGGATCGGCCTTGATTGAGGGGTCTCGGAGGGAAAGGTTTTGCTTCCTCTCCCTCTGCACTCTAGTCAGTACTGGGCTTCAGGTGACAGGGTCGTCTTCTTAGCAGAACTCTAAAGAAAGACTGCACCTCGCCAGGAAGAATTCACAAAAACTGACTAACAGTTTCAGAAAGCTGATAAAGTTTATTTATTCATCACAAGTAAGGCTTACATTAACACTGCAACGAAGTTACTGTGAAATTCCCCTAGTCGCCACACTCCAGCGCCTGTTCGGGTCAGTGCACCCTAACCAGCACGTCTTTCAGACCGTGGGAGGAAACCGGAGCACCCGGAGGAAACCCACGCAGACACGGGGAGAACGTGCAGACTCCACACAGACAGTGACCCAAACCGGGAATTGAACCCGGGTCCCTGTTGCTGTGAGGCAGCAGTGCTAACCACTGTGCCGCTCACACACATTCTCAACAGCCCTGAACGTAGATAATGACATGCAGTGACATTGAATACAGTGGCTTGCCACCTCTACCAGGCCAGAACAGTGGATGCAGAGTGTACACGAGAAGGATGCTGATCCCTCTGCGTGTGTGCGTCGTTCTTGCTCGCTCGCTCACTCTCTTTCCCCCACCCCACACACACTCCAAGTCCTTACCTGTTAGACTGGATTGAAAGTGGACGTGAGCCGTGAGAACAGCCATCTGACCTCCTGGCAATGTCAGCGCAAATATTACCACCCACTGGTCGCAGTGACATTCATCCCTCCTGTAAGCAGGAGCCGGGACTGGTGTTAATTTCCTGTCATTGAGGATAAGCTCGAAACCCCGCACTCACAGGTGGTTGGCAAGCACAGCCATGTCCTTCCTATAACACGGCCACACACTGGCCCAGGGTTGTACGTTCCCCCGAGTTAGCAAACATCTGCTTCCTGTCAAAGCAGACCAGCACTATCACAAGTCGACTATTGTAACAAAAGAAAACAACTGTGTGTGTCTTTTGTGGCCCCCAATAGCTGACGAGCGAGATTTCTGTGCTGCCCTGGGGATGTGGCTCCACTGGTACCATAAGAACATAAGAAATAGGAGCAGGAGTAGGCCATCTGGCCCTTCGAGCCTGCCCTGCCATTCAACAAGATCATGGCTGATCTGAAGCGAATCAGTTCCACTTACCCGCCTGCTCCCCATATCCCCTAATTCCCTTATCGATCAGAAAACTATCTACCCGTGATTTAAACCAAGGTGAGCAAATTATTCTCATCTGGTGTCAGCAAGAGGAGTGGTTACTCAGTCCTAATCCAATTCATCCCACTTCCCTGATCTTTCCTCAAAGCGCTTCTTTCTGAAATATTTGCCCAATTCCTTTTCGGCAGTTAGTGAATTTGCTTCTGTCACCCATTGCAGGTTGTAGTTTGGATCTTGCTCGCTGTCTCAAAATCAAAATATTTCTCCTTGTTGCCTTTGATTCTCTATCCAGAGAGCCAGGTGTGGGCTGCTAAGACTATCGGGCATGTCCCACTGCAGTTCAGGGTCACAAATGGGACTCTCCTTTTCTCTCAAAGCAAACCAGTGCCAGTATTGTGGCAGCACTGTCAGTGATACTTGCTCTGAATCATAGAATCCCTCCCAGTGCAGAAGGAGGCCATTCGGCCCATCGAGCCTGCACCGACCACAATCCCACCCAGGCCCTATCCCCATAACCCCACATATTTACCCTGTTAATCTCCCTGACACTAGGGTTAATTTAGTACGGCCAATCCACCTAACCAGCACGTCTTTGGACTGTGGGAGGAAACCGGAGCACCCAGAGGAAACCCACGCAGACAGAGGGGAGAATGTGCAAACTCCACACACAGCGACCCAAGCCAGAAATCGAACCCGGGTCCCTGACTCTCTGAGGCAGCAGTACTAACCGCCAACTGTATCATTTAGATTCTGGCCCTATTTTTCACCCACATTTTTTTAGAGTAATATCCAACTTTTGTTTATAAACTGCTGGGGAAGGAACCAAAGTTTGGCACGCAAGCAACTTAAAACTGCTTGAGAGAGAGTTTGAGGGCTGAAATTGTGATTCGAGGAGATGCTGTGGCCAAAAATGTCTGTGAATTGAGGAGAACCAGAGGGGGAGCTTTTGAATCAACTCTGATCCTTCTTGCCTTTAATGTGTCTAAAGTTAGAGTTTTTGTGTTGGATGAGAAACTGTTTCAGATATATGGTACTGACTATTTTTGAAAAAGGGAAGGGGGAAACTCTTGACTGTGAAATGAGGGATGTTTGGGAGAGGATGGTGTAGTGATTCAGCCATGGCACTGTGAGTGTGTAGTGTGTGGTCTAATGACAGATTGAAATCATCAACCAAAGGATGAATGGCTTTAGATGATGAGTGGAGGAGGAGGTTATTGATACGAGGAAGGAACAGAGTGTGGGAGAGCCCCTTGGGAATGGGAACATCAGATGCACTGTCAATGACAGCGCACAGATGGAGCAATAGGAGGGGAAAGATGATGAAGGCAATATGCTGGTGGTGTTTGGAAACGACTGAAGCCAGATGAAAGGTTTGTGAACATTGCAAAACAATGGGAGATGACTCATCAAACGGTTCGAGAGACGTGCGGCAACGAAGCAAGATTATCAGGAAGATGATCATGTCAAACTCCTCTCCTCCTCTTCAAATGCTCCTCGCAACCGACTTGTGTGACCATGCCAATGTCTCTCAACGGGACCTGGTTGCTCCAGTGTAGCAACTTTGGGCTTTCTGCTGGTTCGGTGCTTCATCATTGCCCATTGTTTTTTTTTGGTCGCAACTCGTCAGGCATTGGACCACCATCACAAAATCCTGATGTACAGCCAAGCGTGGGTGGTTTGAAGGGGGTAGCTGTGGTTTGCTTTCTCCAGGGTGACCGGAACATCTGTGATCGGAACATTTTTGAAAGAGGTTGACTGTGAGAGGAAAGAGAAGAGCAAGTTCAAGCCACATACTTCAAGGGAGAGATCAGAGAGGATTTCGTGGTGCCTTGGAGACAGAGGATTCGAGAGGGGAAAGGAAACATGCTGTTCGTTCACTCTCCTCCCAGGATGGTCCAGATGAGAACGAGAGCAAGAGACGTGACCTGAAAGGTCGGGCTTCTCTTGAAGGAGATATGACGACTTGTCATCAGATCGGCAAGGAGCTCCGAGCAGCTCTGCAAGGCCTGTTTGGCCAGGAACTGCAAAGGGAGCAGCAGGAAGATTGCAGGCTGCACATTTCTATTCCCTGCAAAGGACTTGGCTTGACTGCTCTGTCTGTCTTGGCCAGTAGTGTGCCTTTGTGGCAGGGCAGTGAGGATGGTCCAGCCATTGCCAACGTGTACATGTTGGTTTGGCATCTTCCTGCTGTATGAGTGACATAAAAACAACTGAATAATAGTCCAAACCAGTGAGAGCAGGTTTGTAACACAAGCAGAGACTGCCAGTCAGGTTTCTAAACTGTAACATCATACACAGCATGCAGAGTTCCTCGAGGGAAATAATATTTCCTGTTTCCATTATGGGAGGGTGGAGATTAATAATAGAAATGGGTGCGGAAGCCGAGGACTTTAGAAGAAAAACAGTTGTATGCATTCAAATTTTCTCTTGCATTTTGCTGTTTATGGAATTTGTTCTTGCTATTGTAAAATATTTTGATCAGCTGTAGCACAGGGTTAGAGTGAAGCTTCCTCTACCCTGTCCCCATCAATCACGGTAAGGAGTCCAACCATCAATCACTCCCAGGGCAGGTACAGCACGGGGTTAGATACAGAGTAAAGCTCCCTCTACACCGTCCCCATCAAACACTCCCAGGACAGGGACAGCACGGGGTCAGATACAGAGTAAAGCTCCCTTTACACTGTCCCCATCAAACACTCCCAGGACAGGTACAGCACGGGGTTAGATACAGAGTAAAGGTCCCTCTACACTGTCCCCCATCAAACACTCCCAGGACAGGTACAGCACGGGGTTAGATACAGAGTAAAACTCCCTCTACACTGTCCCCATCAAACACTCCCAGGACAGGTACAGCACGGGGTTAGATACAGAGTAAAGCTCCCTCTACACTGTCCCCATCAAACACTCCCAGGACAGGTACAGCACGGGGTTAGATACAGAGTAAAGCTCCCTCTACACTGTCCCCATCAAACACTCCCAGGACAGGTACAGCACGGGGTTAGATACAGAGTAAAGCTCCCTCTACACCTGTCCCCATCAAACACTCCCAGGACAGATGGATTGAAACTTTCTTCACAGAATGCCAGGAGGTCTTGTTGCCTTGGTTTGATTGGTGTGTTTTTGAGGGCACCTTGTGCATGAAGAAGAGGAATCGTAAGATTTATTTTCCCGTGCTGTTTGACTGAAGCTTAAATCGTTCAGACTGAGTCCAGTTGGCTCCTGCTTTGTGAAGACTGGATTGATCAGGTTCCAGGCATGTTCCGCAGAAGGCTTCAGTTGACCTGCAATGGAGGAACAGGGGACATCATTTAATTCACTCCCATACCCTGCCCTCGGCTTTCACAAGTCAAATTTGATCAGGCAGCCAATCTGCGTTTCACCTGCCCCCCCGCCCCCCCCCCCAAAAGCTCATTCTGCTTCTTATTCCAGAGGCTTTCCCCAACATTTCATGCACAATGATGGAGTAACAGCTGTCGTCTGTTTGAATACACCATAGTGCCATTTTTATGACGGGGAATAGTCAAGTTGGCCAAAGGCAGTCTGTGTGTGTTTCCACTACTGGGTCGTAATAAGAACAAAGTTACAGCACAGAACAGGCCCTTCGGCCCTCCAAGCCTGCACCGACCACGCTGCCCGACTGAACTAAAACCCCCTGCACTTCCGGGGACCGTATCCTTCTAATGCTGCTAGTGTTTTATTGATGTGTGGGTTAGGTTGATTGGCCATGCTAAATTGACCCTACTGTCAGGAGGATTAGCAGGGGAAATATATGGGGTTATGGGAATAGGGCCTGGGGTGGGATTGTGGTCAGTGCAGACTTGATGGGCCGAACGGCCTCCTTCTGCACTGCAGGGATTCTATGATTCATGTTCAGTTTTGAGATGTGGGTGTCGCTGGCTTGGCCAGCATTTATTGCACCATGTTGATTGTTCCTGTTTGTCCTTGATGGGTGCGATGGACTCTGAGCTCCACTGAATGGAGCACCTCTTGGCTGAACGTTATTTGGCTTGCTGAGGTGTACTGCACCTTCAGTCATCGGGGCAAGCAATCAAACTCTGCCCTTTTCAGTTGAAGGTTCTCAGTCGAAGCAGGTGGTGCCATGGCACAAGATCCACCCATTTTCCATCAACCAGGGACAAGAACCCTGACTGATGACCCCTCGCCAGTTGTCGAGGCCCAACCAGCTCCCTCGAAACAGGAGGTTAGCTTGTTGAAATAAATCCATTTCCTGCATCCCACACAGTTGTTAAGCTTGGAAAGCTTTATGAAGTCCATATTCACAAAGACTTTGAGATCCCCCTATCCACGTACAGAACTGTATAAGGCCACTCGGATGTTTGTGGGGCTCTCCTGTTATTAAATTGGCTCCTTGTTTGGCTGTGCCTCAGAGGGCAGCTGACTGACCAGAGGCAGCTTGGCATCTTCTCTCCATGCGTGTTGGCAGCACCTTCCATCTCCTGATGAGGTGGCAATCTACAAGTGAGTTGGCAGCTCGTTCCCTCTGTCAAGCCAGCTGCACCACAGTCCGCACACGTGAAGAAGGCACAGAATTGAGCGAGTAAGACTCCCTGATTTGTTTTCTAATGTATGCGGTGCACAGGAAGATCCAAACTTTTGACCTCCCTCCGCAGCCTCCAGTAGATACTGAGACCCAGGCAGCAGTGGAGAAAGCTACAATTGCTTCCATTCCAGAGCACAATCACGTGAGCATGGCTGGTGACTGCCCTCATATCGAGGGCAGGAGGCAGGGGGTGATTGCCCCTGCAATTGAATAGCTTACCAACACTGACTGACACACACACATGAATATGAAGAATGGCTTCTAACAATAGCTCTCCTTTATAACTGGATTCTAGGATTGAGAGTGTGCTGGGATTCTAGCTGGATACTAGGATTGAGAGTGTGCTGGGATTCTAGCTGGATACTAGGATTGAGAGTGTGCTGGGGTTCTAGCTGGATACTAGGATTGAGAGTGTGCTGGGATTCTAGCTGGATACTAGGATTGAGAGTGTGCTGGGATTCTAGCTGGATACTAGGATTGAGAGTGTGCTGGGATTCTAGCTGGATACTAGGATTGAGAGTGTGCTGGGATTCTAGCTGGATACTAGGATTGAGAGTGTGCTGGGATTCTAGCTGGATACTAGGATTGAGAGTGTGCTGGGATTCTAGCTGGATACTAGGATTGAGAGTGTGCTGGGATTCTAGCTGGATACTAGGATTGAGAGTGTGCTGGGATTCTAGCTGGATACTAGGATTGAGAGTGTGCTGGGATTCTAGCTGGATACTAGGATTGAGAGTGTGCTGGGATTCTAGCTGGATACTAGGATTGAGAGTGTGCTGGGATTCTAGCTGGATACTAGGATTGAGAGTGTGCTGGGATTCTAGCTGGATACTAGGATTGAGAGTGTGCTGGGATTCTAGCTGGATACTAGGATTGAGAGTGTGCTGGGATTCTAGCTGGATACTAGGATTGAGAGTGTGCTGGGATTCTAGCTGGATACTAGGATTGAGAGTGTGCTGGGATTCTAGCTGGATACTAGGATTGAGAGTGTGCTGGGATTCTAGCTGGATACTAGGATTGAGAGTGTGCTGGGATTCTAGCTGGATACTAGGATTGAGTGTGCTGGGATTCTAGCTGGATACTAGGATTGAGAGTGTGCTGGGATTCTAGCTGGATACTAGGATTGAGAGTGTGCTGGGATTCTAGCTGGATACTAGGATTGAGTGTGCTGGGATTCTAGCTGGATACTAGGATTGAGAGTGCTGGGATTCTAGCTGGATACTAGGATTGAGAGTGTGCTGGGATTCTAGCTGGATACTAGGATTGAGAGTGTGCTGGGATTCTAGCTGGATACTAGGATTGAGAGTGTGCTGGGATTCTAGCTGGATACTAGGATTGAGAGTGTGCTGGGATTCTAGCTGGATACTAGGATTGAGAGTGTGCTGGGATTCTAGCTGGATACTAGGATTGAGAGTGTGCTGGGATTCTAGCTGGATACTAGGATTGAGAGTGTGCTGGGATTCTAGCTGGATACTAGGATTGAGAGTGCTAGTTGGCTTCCATTGGATGCACCTTCATTCTAGCTTAATCCCACTTACTGTTGAGACTGGCATGTTTTCCTTGATTTGTAACTTGGAACAGCTCCAGATTGGTGCCACGTTCAAATACATCATCACTGGGAACCTGGAGTGCCTGCATCTCTGAGGACATGTCTCAGTCAAGCCAGCTGCACCACGATTCCCCTCCCACTGCACAACACACATCCATGTGAACGTGCAGTGTCCATGTTGACAACACCTGTTTCTTTGCCCTCAATTGTAGCATCATGTTAGAGAATTCTCCAGCATTTCTGCAATCTCCAGAGAGTCCGAAGCCTCAATGATATCATTCGTGTCTGTCTCTCTCTCTCTCTCTCGCCAGTTCGGTGACTGAGATCCCCCAGGTGTACAGTCTCTGAACAGTGTGGGAGCAGAAATATTGCTGGAGACAATTTGAGGAGTGTTTCCAGTTTCACATTTTCCCCGCTTGCCCTGAAGGTGCTGACTCTGTGGGTTACAGTTAGAGATGAGAAAACAATGGAATTGGGTGAAGTTGGGGGCTGAGAGGTTCATGTGGGATGTAAATAGAGACTGAGTGAGCAAGTTGGTATCATTCTGTGCCGCGCGTGATGCGTGATCTTCCCAGCCAATCCAATTAGCCACTCTTCAGCTGTGCGACCTGGCACTGAGTGCTGGCATATTCTCAGTGGTGTCGGAAATCACAGCACAGCCAGATTTGGGCTGCTAATGAACTCGACGTTTTCACCCTTCCAGTGCGGAGGCCAGTTGTCGCCCCCTCACTTGTTGGCCCCGTCCAAATGCTTTGACCCAGCAGAGGTCAAACCTCGACATTGGATAAAAGCAAATTACTGCAGATGCTGGAATCTGAAACCAAAAGAGAGAAGGCTGGAAAATCTCAGCAGGTCTGGCAGCATCTGTAAGGAGAGAAAAGAGCTGACGTTTCGAGTCCAGATGATCCTTTGTCAAATCTAGACATGGGATCAGTGATGAGCCAGTATGTGGGTGGTTGGAAGAGTTATTGCTGGGCCACCGCCAACAGGAATCGCTGGAGGGGGCACACTGAGCTATTTCCCCAATTGCATGAAGGATTAGCCATGAAATACATTAAGAAGAATTGCATTTGTACAGTGCCTTCACAACATCTAGCCATCCCAAGGTTGGCTTGAGCAAACTAAGCACTTTTCAAGTGTTGACACGGTTGTGATGCAGGAAATGTGGCAGCCAGTTTGTGCAGAGCACGTTTCGGCAAACAGGATTGTGATAATGATCAGATCACCTGTTTAAAGTACTGTTGATTTTACTCCTCAATGCTGTGCTGGAATGCCTGCCTTTTAAAGTTTGTACTCAACCCAGAGTGGGAACAATCCCACAACTGTGGCCACAGGATCAAGTCAGAGGTTGGGAAACCTGTGGCGAGAAACTTGCCTCCTGACTCCCCAAAGCCTGTTGGGAGTGCAATTGAATACTCTCCACTTACCTCAACAATCAGAGATTGACACCATCCAGGACCACGTAGCGCTCCAACCAACATCCTAAAAGGTTCACTCCCTGTACTACTGCTGCAGCAGGGGACAGCATCCAAAAGATGCACTGCAACAATTTGCCAAGCCCCCTTTGCGACCACCTTCCAAATTCATGACCTCTGCTGCCAAGAAGAACAAGGGTGTGTGAACGCCATCAACTGACATTCCCCTCCACGTCATCCTGACTTAGAAATATATAACCTTTTTTGTTTCATTCTCGCTGGGACAAAATCTTAACTCCCTCCTGTGGGCAGTACAGTGGCACAGTGATTAGCACTGCTACCCCACAGTGCCAGGGATTGCCGTGTCTGCCTGGGTGTCCTCCTTGGTGCTCCGGTTTCCTCCCACACTCCAAAGATGTGCAAGTGAGGTGGATTGGCCATGCTAAATTGCCCCTACCAAAGATGTGTGGGTTTAAAAGAAAAAAGATGGCGCTGGAGCAAGGTGACTTCTTGTGAGCTGACCCCAGCACACCCTCTAATTCCAACTGTTACCCCTGTTCTACGCTCTTAAAATTGAACCTCAACTGTAACTGCAACACTATATTCTGCACCCTCTCCTTTCCTTCTCCCCCTACGTACTCTATGAACGGTATGCTTTGTCTATATAGCGCGCCAGAAACAATACTTTTCACAGTATCCCAATACATGTGACAATAAATCAAATCTAAAAGCTTTAAGGGGATTAGCAAGGTAAAAGCGCAGGGTTGCGGAGATAGGGTGGGCATGGATAAGATACACTGTCGGAGAGTCGGTGCAGACTTGATTGGCTGAATAGCAGTCCTTGGGACGGCACAGTGGTTAGCACTGCTGCCTCACAGTGCCAGGGACCTGGGTTCGATTCCCGGCTCGGGTCACTGTCTGTGCGGAGTTTGCACATTCTCCCCATGTCTGCGTGGGTTTCCTCCAGGTGCTCCGGTTTCCTCCCACAGTCTGAAAAACATGCTGGTTAGGTGCATTGACCCGTTGGAGTGTGGCGATTAGGGGAATTTCGCAGTAACTTCACTGCAGTGTTGATGTAAGCTTTACTTGTGGCTTTAAACTTTCCTGCACAGTAGGAGTTCTACAATACTATGAATAGCGCTCTATACATGAACCAGCAGTTTACGTAAGTAGCTCACCTCCATCTCTGGAGGGCAATTGAGGATGGACCAAAAACCGCTGGACTTGCCAGCGATTTCCCACATTCCATGAAAGAATATTTTTAAAATAAAAAGCCTCTTTTGCTGAAGTGAGAGCTACCAACAGATGGCATAACCAAGACTGCATGATTCCTTTTTCATGAGAGCCCGTGTAGAAGGTTGAAGAGATGTCTGCCAGTCATCACGTTGGAAACCCAGATGACCCAGCATTGGTCTGGCTGATGAATCCTCTATCATGGGACAGTAGCTGAGCTGGGCGATAATGCAACTTTCTCACACGTATAAACTGATGGGCAGCAGCACATTTTGTCTTGCCCTCCGTTGCCAAACCCAAGTTGTGAATGATCTCATTGTGCGCTGTGTGAAATACCACATTTTATAAAACAAATGTGGTCAGGACTGTTCCACGTTGCTCCCACGGGGACTCGGCTGGTGAATGAATTGCCCTGTGTGGTCAGTGAATCACGCACAGCAAAGGCCGCTCTGCGGAGCCACTGACTCTCCATCAGGGCGGCAAGCTGTGGGTTCTGTTTGGCAGCCGGATCCTCGGGGTTGTGGAAGGGAGGGAGAAAGCAGCCAAGCTTCCAGCTTCTGGTCATCGTCCGGTTAAGTGGTCCATGTCTTCTCTCTCTGATTGTTCTCGGGTCTGAGATGATCAGAGAGGAACTTTGAAGAGTAATGAGTTCTAGGATTTTAATCTCTGCTGACGATGGGCTGGCCATCGTGTTTATGGGGCAGGATTTTGATGTCTGTCTGTTCTTGCGTGTTCCGCAAGTGCGCAGAGTCTGGATGATGCCCGATGTTTGCAGACTTTGACCTGTGTTGACTCCAGTTTCAAAGTCTGTGGGGTTTTTTTTTGGGACGTCCCTCGCTGAAATAGAAACCAGCTCATTTTTCCAGGAAGGAGTCGGTTAATTGGATTTCCTGGTTGCTACGTCAAAATCGGTGCTCAGGTAGCTTGTGAGGGAAAAGCAAGCTAATTGAGGTGAAAAATAAGCCAGGCTGGGAGATTGGATTTCAGCTGTTGGTCGGAACAGGGCAGGGAGTGGGAAGCAGTGTGTGGTGAAATCTGTGGAATACAATTTGCCTGTAATTAATTAATGTCAGTTTTGGTATGATCATAGTGAGTAAAAGATTCAGAAAGTTAAATCTTGTTGGTTTCTTGTATTGGGGTCATTTTGGAACTTGTATTCTTTGCGTTCTGGGTCTCCACAGAGACTAACAGTGCAAAATCAGATAAGGGCAAGATGGAGGGAAGTTTGCAAAGAACCAAACATACACACATATTGGGCACTAACATACACCCATGTGCTGCTGGAGCTGCATTGTGAATGAAACGGGCACCTTGAGGAGTAAAGTTTATTCATTAGTGTCACAAGTAGGCTCACATTAACACTGCAATGAAGTGACTGTGAACGTCCCCTAGTCACCACATTCCGGCGCCTGTTCGGGTACATTGAGGGAGAATTTAGCATGGCCAGCGCACCTAACCAGCACGTCTTTCAGACTGTGGGAGGAAACCGGAGCACCCGGAGGAAACCCACGCAGACTTGGGGAGAACATGCAGACTCCACACAGACAGTCACCCAAAGCCAGGAATCAAACCCGGGTCCCTGGCACCTGAGGCAGCAGTGCTAACCATCATGCCTCCCCCAGTATTGTTTAAGGGGGTCATGCCCTGAAGGGCACCTTATCCGAGTAGAAGAGTTGCCTTTAAGCGCTCGAGTTTTATTCTCCTGAGTCGCCTTTTCTTGCTGACGAAAACGGGCTGTGTGGAAAATCTGATGCAGACGATACTTAGATTTATTCCGAGGACAGCCTACAGATTACTTTTGGACTTCGAGTGGCAAGAGTTGCAGCCAAAATTGAGAGAGTCAGCTCTTAATACGGTTTGTAATCTGTGCATTTTCCACATGACAGCTGAGTAGCATCATAACCTGGCAGCGTTGTTGCTGGCCTGACCAAGTGAACTGGCACCAGGGTTTAGATCTTGATGCTGCCAGTAAAATAGGCTCAAAACTTTCAGTGAGGGATGTGCAAGGCTCCTGTACACTATAATGGATACCTGACGGGGATCTAATTCTGATCGGATGGCTTGCTTATAGAATACTGGATACCCGGGAATGAGTTATACGGTGGCATCTAATCAAGCGGTTAAGATAAGTTTATAAATAGAATAATAGATTATCTGGAATGAGTTGTGGACTGGAAGCTAATTTTGGAGTGATTGCAGGTTGAGTGTCAATTTGAGGGGGGGGTGGGGGAAAGCTGCCCAGTTGCTGCCTCAGCTGTGTTGTGGTCGCTCGATACCAAACCAGGAATCAATATCACATGAGCCTTGTCTCCAAGTCTCCACATGTTCAATGTTTTGGATTCGCAAGCAGATACTTTTGGTTTTTTTTGGGAGTAAACAGGTTTATCTGCATTTTGCCCCGTTGAAGGGAGGGGTTTTTTGCGAGTGGGATATCTTATCAAAAGCAGCACCTGGAAATACCCAAGCAGTGCAACATTACACTGGGAGAATGAGAAGCTGAGGAGGAAGTGTTTGTGCATTAATTTTTTTAAAAGGGTTACAATCTCCATCTGCCGTGGGGTCCACAAGCTGTGCATAGTCTAACAGGTCCTGGAGATCAGATCAAAATTCTGGAACATCAGCCCATATGACGTTGGAGCAGAATTAGGCCATTCAGCCCATCACATCTGCTCTGCCATTCCATATGTTTCTCAACCCCATTCTCCCGCCTTTTTTCCCCCAGAACCGTCGGTCCCCATACCAATCACGAACCTGTCTATTTCTATCTGAAATACAAAGTTTAAAAAGTTTGTCTATTAATCACAAGTGAGGCTTACATTAACACTGCAATGAAGTGAAACTGTGAAATTCCCCTAGCCGCTACAGTCCGGCACCTGATCAGGTCAATCCACCTAACCAGCACGTCTTTCAGAATGTGGGAGGAAACCGGAGCACCCGGAGGCAACCCACGCAGACACTGAGAACGTGGAAACTCCACACAGACAGTGACCCAAGCTGGGAATCAAACCTGGGTCCCTGGCGCTGAGAGGCAGCAGTACTTCCACCCATTGTTCAGTTGGGTAGAGTTTGTCTTACTATTGTATGAGGAGGAATTTTTTAAGGCCTAATATCACCTGGCCTCCACAGCCCTCGGGCAATGAATTCCACAGATTAACCGCCCTCTGGCTGAAGAAATTTCTCCTCCATCTTGGTTCTAAAGCGTCGTCCCTTTTATTCTGAGGCTGTGCCCTCGGATCCGAGTCTCTCTGACTGATGGAAACATCTTCCTCACATCCACTCTAGCCAGGCCTCAGTGTGTTGAGAACAAAATTGGGTCAGTCCATGTACAGGGCAGAAAGACTAAATTACGTTCATCCCATTCTTCCCATGACTTCATAATGCCCCCAGAGTGCAAACGCCCAATTAACAATAAATAAAATCAAATTACTGCAGATGCTGGAATCTGAAACCAAAGGAGAAAACGCTGGAAAATCTCAGCAGGTCTGGCAGCATCTGTAAGGAGAGAAAAGAGCTGACGTTTCAAGTCCAGATGACCTGTCAAAGCTCGCTTCTCCTGAAGTGGAGATGCCGGCGTTGGACTGGGGTAGGCATAGTAAGAAGTCTCACAACACCAGGTTAAAGTCCAACAGGTTTATTTGGTTTGGTCGCACAAGCTTTCGGAGCGCTGCTCCTTCGTCACCTGAAGAAGGAGCGGCACTCCGAAAGCTCGTGCTACCAAATAAACCTGTTGGACTTTAACTTGGTGTTGTGAGACTTCTTACTTTTCTCTCCTTAACAGACCTGCTGAGGTTTTCCAACACCCAATTAAAAATGCAGTCACCATTGTAATGTAGAAGAGGGATCCCACCATTGGAGAACAATGCTCCCGCTGTCGGGGCAGCTACAGTTGAATTCTGAGAGTGGATTTTGGTTGAGGCAGGATTGGACTGTAATAGCACAGGAGGAGACCATTTGACCCATGTCAGTGCTCGTTCTGTTGAAGAACTGTTGATTGAGTCCCACCGGCCCAGTTTTTCCCCTTTTTAGCTTTCCAGATATTTTTGACCTTCCTGTAATTATCTCATTCCCTTGTGCAAGTTGCTATTGATTCTTCCAAACAGTCATTTCAAGCAGTACATTCCAGATCTCTCAAACTCTGCATTTTCCTTACTAAGGTTTTGGGTCTGATTTGTCTGCAGTCATCTCTGTTCTCCGGTGATTGAATTATCTGCCACTAAAAAAAACAGTTTCTCCCTGTGCACTCTATCAAAGCAGTTGAGATGACTTTGTATTGGTGCAGCGAATCAAGCTTGGTGTTGGAGTGGTCTCAGATTTGGTATTTCCTGCTGCCAGAGTTGGGCCAGTGCTGCCCCATTCGCACACAACCAAGAACATCTTGTTAGTGAAGAATGTAGGGATGCCCGATGCCTGTGGCAGTCGTTAGCAGAAATGGGAAGAGAGAAATAAATAGCAGCAGAATTCACCTCGGGTAATGGATTGGAGAGGGGTGTGCAGGTTATCTGTGTCTCACTGTGAGCTGGCACTTAATCCAGAATCCTCCTCACACGATGAAGTTCTAGTTTCAGCACTGCTGCACTATTTGTGAAATTCACCTAATTTTCTTCATCCCTGGAGGAGAATGAACAATCACACCCTCGTACTCAACTGATAGAGGGCACGCTTTTCCAAAATAAACCAAAAGCAGCTGGAAATATGCAATAATAAAAGCAAAACACACTCGGGATGAATGCTGGATAACCTCAGCAGGTCTGGCAGCATCTGTCAAGAGAGAGAGAGAAACACGTTTCGAGTCCGTATGACCCTTCTACAGACCAGTTCTGTCCCACAGTCATACAGACATGAAATGATAACCGTCCCTCTCCACAGGTGTTGCCGGACCTGCTGAAGAAGTTCACAGTAGATCAGTACACATAAGGTCAGGCAACGTCCGTGGTCTAAGAAAAACAGAACTCGTATTTCAGGGCAACAGACTATCCTCACTGTTTTTGATAAAATCATAGAATCCCTCCAGAAGGAGGCCATTTGGCCCATCGAGTCTGCACCGACCACAATCCCACCCAGGCCCTATCCCCATAACCCCACATATTTACCCTGCTAATCCCCCTGACACCTAGGGCCCATTTAGTATAGCCAATCCACCCAACCCGCACATCTTTGGACTGTGGGAGGAAACTGGAGCACCCGGAGGAAACCCACGCAGACACGGGGAGAATGTGCAAACGCCACACAGACAGTGACTCGAGGCCGGAATTGAACCTGGGTGCCTGGCGCTGAGGCAGCAGTACTAACCACTGTGCTATCATGCTGCCCCGGTAAATGTAATTTGTTAAAGTTTATTTATTAGTCACAAGTAGACTTGCATTAACACTGCAATGAAGTTACTGTCAAAATCCCCCAGTCACCCCACACCGGCGCCTGTTCGGGTACACCTGAGGGAGAATTTAGCATAGCCAATCCACCTAACCACATCTTTCAGACTGTGGGAGGAAATCCATGCGGACACGGGGAGAATGTGCAGACCCCTCAGACAGTGACCCAAGCCGGGAATCGAACCCAGACCCCTGTCGCTGTGAGGCACCAGTGCTAACCACTGTGCCACCGTGCCGAATGTGCAGCCCGAGGGATCTTTTCCTCTTGTCGTAGCCCCTGGATCTACCCTGGAGGGCCTTAGCCACTGGCCTTTCTCTGCCCATAATTTTTAGTGTGCCCCTCAGCACCATTGCTTTGGGTGAGGAACGCATGGGCTGGAGTGTGGCAGGAGGGGGTTAATGGCCGATAGCTTCAGATGGTGGGCAGATTCGGCTCCATATCTTCGGTATTCTAGGCCAGCTGACACTCATCTATCTGTGGTATCTGGCAGGGAAATTGTTAAAAGATGATGCCATGGGTGGAGGCACCCGCAGCCTGGCTTGTGTTTTGCATCTTGGAAACTGGCGTAATTCCTTCCGAGAGTTGAGCTTGTGGTACTGTTTCTTACGACTCCTGGGGGAGCAGGAACACTGAACGCCAACTCCTATTGTGTCCCTGCTTTTCTCCGGTTAATCCCTTGAACCGCTTCCATGGGCTGTGTGACGTGAAACTCAGGCACTTTGAATATGCCTATGTTATAAAACAAGGGATTCTTTATTCCATTGGCTCCCAAATGTATAAACATTAATGGAAAAGCTTAACTTAGAAGGACAGGTTATTTACGGAGGCAGTTCGTGGCAGCCTGTTCCCTGCTGAGGGTAACCCCCCCCCCCCCCCCCCCGCCCCCCCCAAACAGGGTGGTCAGGGTTCTCTGTCTGCCACGCTGCTGAGGCAGTGACCTATACTGGCAGGAGCCTGGTGCCCCGCAGGGAATGAACCCTAGCACCCAGCCCCCCCCCCCCAGCCTCAGAAACCCTGTTCATCTCGCCTTGTGTGTTGAGCTCTTGAGACACTGCGTTCATTCAAGCTGCCCCGTGGAAAAGTACTGAATAGCCATAGGACTCCTTGTACTCCAGCCGTGAAGCCCAACTTCCTATGAAATCTCTGGAATAGCTGCCGCCCACTGATGGATCTTAAAGAGACGAGCGCACGCACAGTGGTGACCTCTTGCATTCTCCTGAAGGCGTTGCCTCCAGTAGAGTTACAGCTTCCTTCCACTATTTCGTTCCCCCATGGGATCCTTCATCTCTTGGCTAACGTGGGAAGTACCAAGCAGATATGGTGGGCGGCACAGTGGTTAGCACTGCTGCCTCACAGCACCAGGGACCCGGGTTGGGGGGGTGGTGGTGGGTGGGGTGGGTTGGGGGGGTGAGGGGGTGGGTTGGGGGGGTGAGGGGGTGGTGGTGGGTGGGTTGGGGGGTGAGGGGGTGGTGGTGGGTGGGGTGGGGGGTGAGGGTGTGCTGTGTGGAGCAGGGCTTTATATTACGTGTGCCTGGTACTCTTCCCAACCAGCAGTCACAGCCTGGTGCTGAGGAACAGGGACACGGGCTGTTAGTCTCCCTTCTAATTTGTAGCTCTCAGCTCCTTGGCTGCGCTCACCAGCTGAGGTGTTGGTAGAACGACGCACCAATAAGCAAGTGTGCCCTGTGCACGCGCCACCCTCCTGCTGCCAGCCTGATGGAGCACAATTAGAGTCCAGTGAGATGAGGGAATTCAGATAACCCCGGCGATGTGGATCGAGGCGAGTGGTGAACACCAGCGAGTGTGCCACCTGCTCCCATCGAAGGACGCAACACACTCTGCCTGCCTGCCTGGCCAGGATCTAGTTGACATAATTGAGCACTCCTTACATCTTGCTCGGTGATTCATCTTGGGACTTGTGAACCGAATGGAAAAGGAAGAGAGAGAGCTTCAGGTGTTTGAAAGAAGGACATGAAGTCGCAGCAGATTGGTCAGTGGCGGGGGTGGACGGGTTTCAGCTGTCAGTCCTTGTTGAGAAGATTTGCAGGAATGCCGAGGAGGCCAGTGTAAAAGGGGTCGGTTACAAGACCCCTTGAGCCATGGGTTAAATGTTCTTGCATTATCATTGTTTTGGTATAAGATTTGACCTGGGGCCTGCATCCATGGTCTCTGTGTCTTTATGCTGTTTCGCGTCAGTGGATTAAAAGCAAGCAGTTCTGAAGCTAACTCCGTCCACGCAGCAACGTTCGATAATTAAGTTGCCACACTGGAACACCAGCTTAAAAAAAAAACACCAGCTTAAAAAAAAGCTATCAGTCTTGTACCCTCGCGTGTTGGAGGCACAGGGAAGTGTAGACTCTGTGTCTACTCTTCCAGCTGCCTTGGCAAAGCAGCCAGCATAATTATGGACCTCACGCACCCCGGGCATTCTCTCTTCCACCTCCTTCCTTCGGGGGAAAAAGATACAAAAGTCTGAGGTCACATACCGACCGACTCAAGAACAGCTTCTTCCCTGCTGCCATTGGATTTTTGAATGGGCCTACCTTGCATTAAGTTGATCTTTCTCTACACCCTAGCTATGACTGTAACATACATCCTGCACTCTCTCCTTTCCTTCTCTATGAACGGTATGCTTTGTCTGTATAGCATGCAAGAAACAATACTTTTCACTATGTTAATACATGTGACAATAATAAATCAAATCAAATGTGCTGACATGACACCTTAGGGACATCCTTTTCCTAGAGGAAGACTTTCAGAATTGTAAAATATTGAGACCGTTTTTATTCAAAACCAACTCTCCTGACCCCTTTGCTCCTGGTTGCTGTTCTGGGCTTCCTTCAGGGTGCTTGGATACTTCCGTGTGAGTGGCAACAAACAGGGAGAACATCCGACTGCATGACTTCCTCGCGTTCAGTTGCAACATCAAAGTCACGCAGCAATTTACTCTGTTCCTAAAAGTCCAATATTCAATGTGACAGAATATTAAAGTTGAGCTTGATCCCATTCGCTCCCTGCGGTCTGCTTTCTAGTAGTGACATGGGCCTCTCGGCCCCCTCTCTGCTATCTCCTTGATCTCAGCTGTGTCGACTAGGGGAATGATGGGGGACAGGGGACGTTGGATACTTTGCCGAGCTCGGTGGAATATCTTGACTGCACTGAGCCTACGTTTCCCATTATCAGTGTGGTTGTCATAGAATCCCTGCAGTGCAGAAGGAGGCCATTCGGCCCATCGAGTCTGCACTGACCACAATCCCACCCTATTGCTGTAACCCCACATATTTACCCTGCTAATCCCTCCTGACATTCAGGTCAATTTTAGCATAGCCAATCAACCTGACTCGCTCATCTTTGGAGTGTGGGAGGAAACCGGAGCACACAGAGGAAAACCCACGCAGACATGGGGAGAGTGTGCAAACTCCACACAGACAGTGACCCGAGGTCGGAATCGAACCCGGGTCCCTGTCCCTGGCAGTGCTAACCACTGTGCCGCCCCTCCCACTGCCCCTCACAAAAGAGCCTCTTTTTAGGGCCTTTCTCTCTCAAAGGACTAGGTCAAATATGCAGCCTACACTGCCTTAAACTGCGGAACAGGACAATAATGGATCTGCCGCTTCCATATTGTTGACACAGTATTGAGATGTTTTAACACCAGGTGAAGTGATGATGGTTCCTGATCAGTCATTGGTTGTGGAAGCAAGCTTTGAAGGAATGATCAAACGCCGCACAAGAAAATATTATGTGACGTAAGAGTGTGTGTTGGGTTTCAAAATATGCAAATCCCTTCTCCTGACTCATCGTAGGACCAAAACGCACAGTCACCCCACTCACTGTGCAGCAGAGACACGGACTGGGGTCGTGTAAATTGTACTGGTATCCTGAGTGGGCAGGGAATAAGCGGATGAGTTTGAAAGAATGGGGTATCATTCAGCAGGGCAGTGTCAGATTGCAGTCACAGCCCCTCTCCCACTCCCTCGGAAACCAGGACAATGTGGGATTTAGAGAGTCATCGAACCCTACAAATCTGAGGGTAAGTGGTGGCTGATGCAAGCGCATGTGGCTTCCTGGCGTTGGCTGTTACCTATTTATAACTCCCAGTGTGTCTCAATAGGCAGGATGAGTTACGAGTGGTGAGATTACCGGAGAGAATAGGCACAATGCCCACAATGATTCCCCAGGAGCCTCCGCGAACAAACATTTGGGTAGCAATGAAAGCGTGCTTTGTGAAATAATTGGAAGCGATCCAGGTTGGATTGTTGAATATGCTTTGTGGTCTAAAACTGGATCCACAGCCTCCCTGCATCCCAAACCTCAGTTTTAGGGGCTTCCTAGCAAGGCACCGTCCCTCACATCGGGCTTGTTTGGTGGTCAGTGCTGGATTCTGGGCAGGTTTCGGTGAGGATTGATGCCCTCGTCCCTGGGTCAGGGATGGGAAATCCGCCATTTTCCCTTTGCTGGTGGGCACTGTTGCAAAGCTGCTTGTTGTGGGCATTGGCTGAGGACGGGCTTGGGGGTCCTGCTTTGTCAGCCTTTTCTTTCCTTCAGAATTTTCCAGCAGCAACACCATTTGTGGCATCTTCCTTCAGGAAAGGTAGCACACACCTGTGCAGGTATGGTTAGGATTTCACTGAGGTGGGCGTTTGAAATGCTTCTCCATTACAAAGAACAGTCCAGCACAGGAACAGGCCCTTCGGCCCACCAAGTCTGTGCTGACACAGACGCCTCTGTAATATAATTTTTTTTGCCTCTACATGGTCCATATCTCTTTATTCTCTGCCTATTCATGTATCTATCCAGATGCCTCTTGAGCGTTGTTCTAGAATCTGCTTCCATCACCACCTGCGGCAGCGCGTTCCAGGAATTCACCACCCTCTGTGTGGAAAACTTGCCCCTTGCATCTCTCTCAAACTTTCCCCCCTCACTTTCAACCTATGCCCCCAAGTAATTGACCCTTCGACCCTGGGAAAAAGACTCTGATTATCCACTCTCTCCAAGCCTGTCATAATCTTGTAAACCTTTTTGATTTGATGTATTATTGTCACTTGTATTAACATACAGTGAAAAGTATTGTTTCTTGCGCGCTATACAGACAAAGCATACCGTTCATAGAGAAGGAAAGGAGATGGTGCAGAATGTAGTGTTACAGTCATAGCTAGGGTGTAGAGAAAGATCAACTTGGTGTGAGGTGGGTCCATTCAAAAGTCTGACGGCAGCAGGGAAGAAGCTGTTCTTGAGTCGGTTGGTACGTGACCTCAGACTTTTGTATCTTTTTCCTGATGCAAGAAGGTGGAAGAGAGAGTGTCCGGGGTGCGTGGGGTCCTTAATTATGCCGGCTGCTTTGTCGAGGCAGCGGGAAGTGTAGACAGAGTCAATGGATGGGAGGCTGGTTTGCGTGATGGACTGGGCTACTTTCAGTTGTAGTTTATTAGGTCCCCCCTCCGACGCTCCAATGAAAATAATCCAAGTTTGTTCAACCTTTCTTCATAGTCCATATCCTCCAAACCAGGCAGCAATCTGGCCAATCTCTCTTGTCAGGTTGAATTTGGAGAAGGCACTTGGATATAATTCTGTTCTTGCGCCATTCCAGATTCTTGAGCTGAGTGACGCAAGGCTTCAATACAATCATAAGACATGATCACTCATTCACCCTGACAGTAAAGGTGTTCAGTGCAATTGTGTAGGATGTGCAGCATTGAAACAGGCCCATGCTGACGGAGCTTGACTTGAGCTTCCTCCCACTCTTCTTCATCTACTTCAATAAGCCTAACCCTCTATATTTTCTTCTTATGGTTGTCTTATTACCACTTCAATGCATTTACGCTGTTCGCTTCAACCGCTCCCTGTGTACGCAAGTTCCACAGTGGTCCCTCTCTCCGAATAACGGGGTTTCTTCGGAATTCCTGATGTGACTTCTCAATGAAGATCTCCTCTTGGTAGCCTCTTTCCCCACAAGTGAAAAGATTTCTGTCTGCACAATCAAAAGCATTCACGATCTTCAAGACCCCAATGAGATCAGCTCTCCGCCTTTCTCCTTTCCACATCAAGGAGATCCAGCCTGTCGTTCCTTTCCTGTTTGTATTAACCACGTATTTCCACTATCATCCTTGTCAATGTTCCCCGCATCCACTCCAATGCCTCTTTCATAATATAGTGACCACAACTGTGTGCAGTCCCCTGTAGTGTGGTCAAACACTTTGATACAGATCTGAAACACTTATCTACTTCTCAATTCCATGCCTCTGGCAGTATACACCAGACCTCGGCTTGCCGTTGTTATGACATTATTAACCTGCGTCACAACTTTGTGATTTGTGTATTTGTACTCATAGATTCCTTTGCTCTCCCAACACAGTTGGATTCAGTTAGGTATGTTACCTCCATCACTTTATTGGCACCAAGTGATTCCTCACATTTATTTATGCTCCAACTGATTTGCCAATTATACATCCCTCCGACAAAGTTTTTCGAACGTTTTCCTCCACCACTGCGCTTCTGTATTAGTGAGTATCGATCTGTCATCGTTACGGCAGCAGCAGGAGGGATTCAAGGTAATGAATTGAGATGATAAGACAAAGTGTACTTCTGCTGTTTGTTGTATAACAAATACCTTGTGATATATTGCTATCCAGATGTTCATTGAGCCTTGGAAGAATGCTCAGCTGGAGGTTCCTTTCTTTACCCCAGCAAGAATCGCATTTAGAAATGGAGTGCATCATGTTTAAGTGTGGGGTTGTGTCACTGTAGACTACAGGCGTACAGACCTGTGTGTTTCTACTCTGCTGGGATGTTATGACCTGTGTCTGTGCGTGTGTGTGTGGAGCTGCACGCGTGCATGTGCGTGTGTGTGGGCAGTGTGGTTCTCTCATCATGTCAGCAGGTGAGTTGTCCGGGGGAGGAGGGGGGAGCTTTTCATTTTGCAGGGATGATGCGAGTCTTGAGGTTTGCCCATGTGCCGGCGAGGGTGTTTACGCGTGCTGGCAGGAATGCTCTGGTCTTTCGGTCTCGATGTGCGTGTGCGGGCTTTGGCTACATGTTGACACAACAGCTGACTGTCACCCGGAAGCTAATCTCCCTCCTCTCTCCCTCTCTCTCTTGCAGCTCTGAAGGAGATGAAACGCTTCTCTAAACCCAATGTCTTCAACTACACCACCCTGCAACTCGATGAAGATGAGCAGGTTCTGTACGTGGGCGCTCGAGAGGCTGTGTTTGCCCTCTTCACGCACAATGTTACAGAGGTGAAAGAAGCGGTAAGGAACGTTTCTATTGGAAACAGCCTGCGTCAGATATGACGGTCAGTTAGGGTAACTTCGAGCTCCTCACCCACACGACCAGAGTATGTGCATCAGCCTTGATGGTGCTGGAAAATAAAACAACTGGGAAGCATCATCATCCTCTAGTTTAAAGGTGCAAGGCACAATGTAGCATAGCTATGTTGTCATACAGCGTAGAAAGAACCCTTCGGCCCATTAAGTCTGCACCAACAGTAACCACCGTTAAAATCATACGGATCCCATTTTCCAGCACTTCTCCCATATCCTTGAATGTTATGATGTTTCAAGTACTTTTTAAAGGTTGTCAGGTTTCCCGCCTCCACTTCCTTCCCAGGCAGTGCATTCCAGATTCCCACCACCCTCTGAGTGGAAAAAGCTTTTTCTCAAGCCCCCTCTGAATCTCCTGCCCCTCACCCTAAAACTATGCCCCCTCGTGATTGATCCCTCAACCAAGAGGAACAGCTGCTTCCCTACTCACCCTGTCCATACTCCTCATAATCTTGTCCACCTCAATCGTGTCCCCCTCCTCAGCCTTCCCTGCTCCAGAGAAAACAATCCAAGCCTACCGAGTTTCTCCTTTTATAGCTCAGATGGTCCATCCCAGGCAACATCCTGGTGAATCTCCTCTGTACCCCCTCTAGTGCTACCACATGCTTCCTACGGTGAGGTTGAATTTGGGCCTTGGATGGGATACTTGAGAGTTTGTGCATCCACCTGAGAATACTACTGCAGACTGCTATTTATAAGATCCACTCCTGTATCCGTACAGATATATTTGTATATATGAGGTTCCACCAGGTCTGTTATTTAAGCATGTGACATTACATCACAGCTCAGTAGTTACATCAGCATCAGGTGCTCCTGATAACCCTTCACTCTTCCATGGGACATGGGTGCCACTGGCTTGCCCAGCATTTTCATTGCCTATCCCAAATTGCCTTTGAGAAGGTGGTGGTGAGGCGCCATGAGAAGGCTGCAGTCCATGTGATGTAGGTGCACCCACCATGCTGTTAGGGAGAGTGTCGAAGGATTTTGACCTGGCCCCACTGATATATTTCCAAGCCAGGATGGGGAGTGGCTTGGAGGGGAACTTGACGATGGTGGTGTTCTCATGTCTGCTGCCCTTGTCCTTCTAGTCGGCAGAGGCCACGGATTTGGAAGGTGCTGTACAAGGAGCCGTGGGAGGTTGCTGCAGTGCATCTTGTCGTTGGTACACACGGCTGTCATTCTGCGTCAGTGGTGGAGGCAGTGGATGTTGAAGGTGGTAGATGGGGTGCCAGTCAAGCGGGGCTGCTTTGTCCTGGATGGTATCAAGTTTCTTGAGTCTTGCTGGAGCTTCACTCATCCCAGGCAATGCTTGCGTCGGGACGGACTGGATATCAAACATGGGATCTTCCCGGTTATTATTCCAGGGTATGACCTGGGAAGGTGCATTTAGCATCTGAGCCATAAAGGCGGCACAGTGGTTAGCGCTGCTGCCTCACAGCGCCAGGGACCTGGGTTCGATTCCTGGCCTTGGGTCACTGTCTGTGTGGAGTTTGCATGTTCTCCCCGTGTCTGTGTGGGTTTCCTCCGGGTGCTCCGGTTTCCTCCCACAGTCCGTAAGACGTGCTGGTTAGGTACGTTGGCCATGCTAAATTCTCCCTCAGTGTACCCGAACAGGCGCCGGAGTGTGGCGACTAGGGGATTTTCACAGTAATCTCATTGCAGTGTTAATGTCAGCCTAATTGTGACTAATAAATAAAGTTTAACAAAGAGCTCCAAAGCCTGGACTTTGTGAACTGGCAAGTTTGGACCAAAGCCCAAGTTTGCAAGTTGCTGCGTGGTTTAGAAGTTTCACTTGGTGAATATACTCGTGACATCTATTAGTAACCATTCCTTTGAGCGAACAGGCATTTGGACCTTGCTGCTCTGTCCAGCTGGCCATTGGAATGTAAGAACAGTTTTTAACACTGAAATATAACAGCTTTTCAGTTGGTATGCAGGAGAACATTGGGAGTGTTATCCTTGGAGCTTGTCATTCCCCCTGCCTGGCAGTCCATGGAGTAAAGAGTGGTTCCTTATGCTCTTTTGCTGGCAGCATCCGGCCAACCAGTACCGCCTGCCCAGTGTGTGAGACGTTGCATACTTCTCTCTACTGTTCATACTCATAGAATCCCTACAGTGCTGAAGGAGGCCATTTGACCCATCGAGTCTGCACCAACTCTCTGATAGAGTATCTAACCCAGGTCCCTATCCCCGGAACCCCACACATTTACCCCACTAATCCCCCTAACCTGTACATCTTGGGACACCTAAGGGGCAATTTAGCATAGCATGTCCACCTAGTCCGCACGTCTTTGGACTGTGGGAGGAAACCGGAGGACGCAGACACTGGGGAGAACGTGCAAACTCCACACAGACAGTCACCCAAGTCCGGAATCGAACCTGTGTCCCTGGCGCTGTGAGGCAGCAGCGCTGACCACTGTGGCACCGTGCTGCCCAAGCCAATGAAGGAACAGACGCAGTGAATAATTTGCAGCGAATCTAGTCAGCCAGCACGATTGATGCTGAAGGAAAGGTTAGTCATTCTGTAAACCGGTGCTTTCCAAACTGGTTTTCCTCCCCCAAGATGGCCCCATCTTAATGCCTCTGACTTTGTGTGACCCCTCCCCAGAGTCAAAACTTGGTGGGGGCAGTTGCGGAGGGGGTGGATGATGGGGGCAGGTGGAGTTAAAACTGCTGGGGGTTTGCCCTGAGGAATATGAGGACCTGACTTTTTATTAAAACAAGTGAGGAAAGACCCAGCTTTCGATCAGCTGTGGCTTTCGCAACAGTTGAGTCTCTGAGAACAGACAATTCAGTCATGTCCACCCACAGAAAGAAACCCAAACATGCAAAGGGGCAAAGGGGCTAAGCAGCGCCCCCCCCCTGCTGTAAACTGTTTCCACCACCGGGAATGAAGATGACAAACATCTGTGAGGATTTGCCATATGCCGAAAGGGCAGTGGAAAAGCAGATACTTTTCAGAAGGGATTTAAAGTTAAATGTTTATTTATTAGTCACAAGTAGGGCTTACATTAACACTGCAGTGAAGTTACTGTGAAATTCCCCTAGTTGCCACAGTCAGGTGCCTGTTCGGGTCAATGCACTCTAACCAGCACGTCTTTCGGATTGTGGGAGGAAACCAGAGCACCCGGAGGAAACCCACGCAGGCACAGGGAGAATGTGCAAACTCCACACAGACAGCGGCCCGAGCCGGGAATCGAACCCAGGTCCCTGGCGCTGTGAAGCGGCAGTGCTAGCCACCGTGCCGCCCCATTTTTGGGATTTGTGCCTTTGCATAATAAAGGCAAAGCTCTGTGCTGCCTTTGGGGCAGGAGGCGGCGAATGTGATGAATTGGATAGTGCAGGCATGGGCGTGAGGGGCTGAATGGCCTCATTCTCTGCTGTATGATTCTCCTGCAGTGAAGTGTCTGGTTTCCACTTGGCAGTGTTCCAGCAGAGCAATTGGTGTGTGTGTGTGTGCGCGTGTGCGTGCGCCCGCGCCCGCGCGTGTGTCCGCGTGTCCGGAGCCGGACCGCATGCTACACTGAGCTGTGTTGCTGCTTTCCCCGAGAAGACTTAGAGTGAGACGGTGGCTTTTAATGACTTACCCACCCCACCAGTTCGTGCGTCAGTGTCCCTGAAAGGTGACGAGAATTTTTATTCCAATAACCTCGCTGCAACCTATAGCAGGCAGCAAGGTTATGTAACCTTGCATGTTTACCTGCCAGAACACAGAGAGACACAACAGTGCCGTCAGGGGAAGAAAGGAGATTGGGTTTTAAATTACAGCTGAAGTCAGCTTCTCCATTCCCGCTGCTCGTTTGCTGTCTTATAAATATCTCCTTAATTACCATGTTTAATTTTAGTGACACTGGCTTGAATTCAAGGGCGCTATTGGATGAATGGAATTGCTCGCCTCATTAGCAAACTGGGTTGTAGCTCAATTTGCCATTCTGTTTGGCCCTCTGAAGCCTGAGGAAGGTGCGTGCGTGCGTGCGTGCGAGTCAGTGTGAAGGCGCGTGTGTGTGTGTAGGCGCCTGTGTGTGTGAGTCAGTGTGAAGGCGCGTGTGTGTGTGTGTGTGTGAGTGTGAGGCGCCTGTGTGTGTGTGAGTGTGAGGCGCCTGTGTGTGTGTGTGAGTGTGAGGCGCCTGTGTGTGTGTGAGTGTGAGGCGCCTGTGTGTGTGAGTGTGTGAGTGTGAGGCGCCTGTGTGTGTGTGTGAGTGTGAGGCGCCTGTGTGTGTGTGAGTGTGAGGCGCCTGTGTGTGTGAGTGTGAGGCGCCTGTGTGTGTGAGTGTGAGGCGCCTGTGTGTGTGAGTGTGAGGCGCCTGTGTGTGTGTGAGTGTGAGGCGCCTGTGTGTGTGTGTGTGTGAGTGTGAGGCGCCTGTGTGTGTGAGTGTGTTCTTTCCCGATTTCTGTGACCCGAGCTATCAGTTGGTTTCACACACGCGTGTCAGTGCCTCGATTAGAACGCTTCACATGTGCTGCTTCAGTCTCGCGATTTAGCAAGCGTGCTGAGACAGGCCAGATGAGAATGCCTCAGCTGCTTTCTCTCTCAATGGCTGGAACAGCTGGAGCCCTGATTCTCACAGCTCACATTGTTCTGGTGAACAATGCAAAATGTTGCACAAGCCACATCTGCCAGCAGCAGCAGCAGCAGCGTGACCTGGACAAAATAACTGAGCTCAGCTCCTGCAGGCTCCATGTCACCCTGCTCTGTGCTCAAATATCACTCTCTCCCAAAGTTATTTTAAAATTTGCACCTCCATTCAATCCTTGTGTGGACGCACACTGCTTGAAGACATCCACTGTGAAACTAATTCTTCTTCCCAAACACTTTCTACAGAAAGACGGGGGAAAAAAAGAGAACAGGATAAAGTCTGATAACAATTGAATCTCCTCCAAATCGTTTATTTGCTGTACCCTTATCGTAGAGTAACATAGAATCCCACAGTGTGGATGGAGGCCATTCAGCCCATCGAGTCTGCACTGACCACAATCCCACCCAGGCCCTATTCCTATAACCCCATACATTTGGCCGACACTTAGGGGCAATTTAGCACAGCCAACCCACCTAACCCGCACATCTTTCAGACTGTGGGAAGAAACTGGAGCACCCGGAGGAAACCCACGCAGACACGGGGAGAACGTGCAAACTCCACACAGACAGTGACCCGAGCTGGGAATCGAACCCGGGTCCCTGGCGCTGTGAAGCAGCAGTGCCACCGTGCGTTCAACCTTAATGAAGAGGTTTGCCATCCCTGTATTTTCCCCCACGGTAAACCACCTCCAGGTGGCAGAAGCAGGATGTGCTGTGTTATCTGAGTCTGATTTCAGTTTTATTCCTGCTCGTTAGAATCCGTCCTCTCTGCCACTGCCTGGTCGAGTTAAAGCACTGGCAAGTATGTGAGATTGCCAAACTTGGCTGCTTTCGTTCGTTAACTCTGGATCACTTTGGGATGATGGGTGGCACAGTGGTTAGCACTGCTGCCTCACAGTGTCAGGGACCCGGGTTCGATTCCGGCCTCAGGTCACTGACTGTGTGGAGTTTGCACATTCTCCCCGTGTCTGCGTGGGTTTCCTCCGGGTGCTCCGGTTTCCTCCCACAGTCCAAAAGATGTGCGGGTTAAGTGGATTGGCCCTGCTAAATTGCCCCTTAGTTACCCTGCTAACTGTCCTGACACTATGTGGGGTTACAGAGATGGGACCTGGGTGGGATTGTGATCGGTGCAGACTCGATGGGCCGAATGGCCTCCTTCTGCACTGCAGGGATTCTGTGATGTCCTGAGGCTGTGAGTCAGGCCAAGTTATGTCTGCACATCTCAAACAACAGTCTTCCCGTCCTTGACCTCCCCCTCAAAGAGTGGATGGCAGCTGTGAACGATGGAAGGAAGTGGGAGTTTCAGTGATTGGAAATGGGTGGATGCTGTTTTCCCCTTCTTCGAACTCTTTGGCAACGCCTGAACAGCAGTAGAAAGAGGATGAACAACTTCATAGAATCATAGAACCCTACAGTGCAGAAAGGGGCCATTCGACCCATCGAGTCTGCACCAACCACAATCCCACCCAGGCCCTATCCCCATATCCCTACATATTTGCCCACTAATCCCTCTAACCTATGCATCCCGGGACACTAAGGGACAATTCAGAATGGCCAATCAATCTAGCACGCACATCTTTGGAGTGTGGGAGGAAACTGGAGCACCCGGAGGAAACTCACGCAGACACGAGGAGAATGTGCAAATCACACAGACAGTGACCCGAGTCGGGATTTGAACTCAGGTCCCTGGAGCTGTGTCCCTAACCACTGTGCTACCGTGCCGCCCTTGTCCAACAACTTTTCCATTTGTCTGTTTCCTTTCTTCAGTTGCCACTTGCTCCCTGTTCCCACCCAAACGGTGTTATTGGAAACTCTCTTTCCCTGGTGTACGGTCCATCTCGCCTCTAAAGGGATGGTTCACACTCCCAGCCTTGATACTCAGGAGCGTGACGGGGCTCTGTATCCCTTCCACCACCTGCCCCCATTGTTGATGGATAACTCAGTCCTACCAGCACTACCAGGAAATCTGGAACTCGGCCTCCTGCTCTTCCTATTCTCCCTTCTCAGAGACCTCTTGAGGAGCACCACCTTGGACTACGGCTGGGGGTCATTTCGGCGGGAGTTATGTTCCCAGCTGCTGAACTGGGGTGTTGTCCTACCTGATGATGTTGCTGCTGTTAGCAGGGGCAAGCATTTTGTCGAGTGATTTTGGAGGTGGCACCTTCGCTTTGACCATGTACATTGATGAGCAAACATCAGTGTTGGGGCTTGGCAGGGAGGTCATTGGGTGGGATTCAGTTGCTGTAGGCAATAATACTGATCCAAATCAGCAAGACCACCAGTTAGCGGAACCCCGTCCGGCATGAGTCCTTGATTTGGCCACCGACACTCCGCAGAGTGGAGGGAGGGTTCCTGTCCCAGCAATCCCTGCTGTGAAGTGCAGGTCGGATACCAAGACTGGCTGGTGACCGACCCAAATAGGAACAGGCAGAGGCCATTCAGCCCTTCAAGCCTGTTCCGCCATTGAGTGGGATGTTGCTGGTTCCAGCTGTGTGGGCTTTGGCTGCACATGCCTGAATGCACAAGCTCGAAAGAATACGTCGACCGCTGAGGTATCCCTGCCAGGATTGGAGCGGAGTTGTACACTTGGACCACTGTTAGTGTGAAGAATGTTGCCTGACATCCTGCCCAAGTGGCCTGGCTCTAATTTTCTCCCAGATTTTGCATCCCCCTCCACCCACGCACAAGCTTATCAATTCCTTACAAAAGCCAACAGTACTCCGGGATATCAGCTATTAACCTTTCATCTTCCAGAGAATCCAAGCCTAATGTATGTAATCTTGCACATAATTCAATCCGCATGTCAGTACTGTACGGTGCTTAGGGTGGGGGGGGGTGCGACTGGGGTTGGAAGTGGAGGGGGGGGCGCATGTGCGAGGGACCCATTGCCAATAGAATTGGACCCCAGATAGGGCAGGAAAACGGAGGGTGTGGGACACTGACAGGGCCTGAAATGTAAAAGCCGTTTGTGCGGCTGAGTGAGTTTCATTGTAATTAGCTGTCTGTCTGTCTTTCTTTCTTTTGTTGTTGAAACAGATTGTTTGGGACGCCCCGGTTGAGAAGAAGATGGAGTGTGTTCAGAAGGGGAAAAATAACCAGGTAGGTTGAAGCGGCCGGCTGGGAGATGGTGGAAAGGGCTGTTTGCCTCCGTAAGCACAGAGCGAACGGTGAAGGGATTAGAGACAGGCATGCGAGAGGGCAGCCTCGGGTCACACTGCAGGCACGCACACCAGAGGCAGAGCGTGGCAGCCTGGACTATTCTCGGGATAAGCTTAGATGGTTTTTTTTCCCTTTCATCCTCTGGCTTGTGCAGGGCGGTTGCCAGTCTGAGAAACACGAATGTCATTTTCCCATGGGACACGGCAGGGTTTTGACAGCATAACCAGTGCTACGTATTTAAATAAGCACAGTGCGCCCGGAGACCGGCTGCAGGCTGGAGCAGCCTGGAGGAAAGCCACAGTGCCGCGCACGGTGACATGATGGACATTGTTCTCTAATCCCCCTCTTAAACTGAGGCCCATTGTTGCTGCACGCAACCAAGATTAGACCACCTGGGCCTGGCTGGTCCACAAACAAATCCTCATCCTCCGACTCGCCCTTCTTGTCTTTCTATCCCCTCCCCCTCTCTCTTTCCCCCTTCCTTTTCTTATTTACCCCAGTAAATGCCTTCCCTGCTGGCTTGTCGTGAGACGTCCCTGCCTCTCCTCCACAGTACTTCCTAAAACCGACCTCTTTGCCTGAGCTTTTAGAGAGTAGGAGTAGGCCATTCGGCCCTGCAAGCCTGCTCCGCATTCATTTTCATCATGGTTGATCATCAAATTCAATATCCTGATCCCACCTTCCCCCTCATATCCCTTGATCCCTTTAGCCCCAAGAGCTAAATCTAATTTATTTTTGAAATCAGACAATGTTTTGGCCTCAAC
The DNA here is from genome assembly GCF_964213995.1 of Mustelus asterias. NCBI lineage: Eukaryota > Metazoa > Chordata > Chondrichthyes > Carcharhiniformes > Triakidae > Mustelus > Mustelus asterias. The sequence continues at coordinate 67,239,002 of NC_135822.1, read as the reverse complement.
TACTTTCTGTGAGAGTGAATTCCACACATTCACCACCCTCCGGGTGAAGAAATTTCTCCTCACCTCAGGTTTACCCCTTATCCTCAAACTATGACCCCTAGTTCTGGACTCCCCCCACCATCGGGAACATTCTTTCTGAATCGACCCTGTCTAACCCTGTTAGAATTTTATAAGTTTCTATGAGATCCCCTCTCACTCTTCTAAACTCCAGTGAATATAATCCTAACCAACTTAGTCTCTCCTCATATGACAAACCCAGGAATCAGTCTGGTAAACCTTCGCTGCGCTCCCTCTGTAGCAAGTACATCCTTCCTCGGATAAGGACACCAAAACTGCCCACAATACTCCAGGTGTGGCCTCGCCAACGTCCTGTACAAATGCAGCAAAACATCCCAATCCCTATACTGGTCACCTTCTCCTGTTATCTTCTGATGCAAATGAGACGGCGCAGCCATGGATCATTTCAGTCTGTTAAAGGCACCACATAAATGCAAGTTGTTGTTGAGTGACTGGATAGTAACTCGGGAGTGATGAATTAGACAGTTAATTCTGCCTTCCCTGGTGAGAAATTCCTGTACTCAGTGGAGATGAGTTAGTCCGGGCCCGTCCGTGTGGCCCCGTGCACTCTTTGTGCAGTCGGCAATATGGACTCGGCCCTTTGACAGCTTTGTGCTATTGGTCAGCCTGTGCCTGAATCGTGCCAGTGGCTTTGTGAATGATTGACATAAAGTTGTTTGTTTGATCTCTCCCCGCAGACTGACTGCTTCAATTACATTCGTTTCCTGCAGAACTTCAACAGTACTCACCTGTACATCTGTGGGACATATGCCTTCCAGCCCAGGTGCACGTATATTGTAAGTTCCTGCATCAGTGAGGGTGTTGCCTCCCAATGTCCTCCATCTTGGCTTCTTCCACCACGGGGTGCTGTGGGAATGCTGCACTATCTTTGGGATGTTAAACAGAGGACACCCCCCCCCCCCTTTCTTGTCTGTAATGGGGTGCAGGGCAGCACGGTGGCACAGTGGTTAGCACTGCTGTCTCTCAGCGCCAGGGATCTGGGTTCAATTCTGGCCTCTGGTGACTGTCTGTGTGGAGTTTGCACATTCTCCCCGTGTCTGCGTGGGTTTCCTCCCACATTCCAAAGATGTGCAGGTCTTGGTAAATTGCCCCTGAGTATTCCAAGATATATAGAGGTTAGGGGGATTAGAGGGGTAAAATACATGCGGTTACGGGGTTGGGGTTATTAGGAAAGGGCCTGGGTAAGAGTTGGTGCAAATTAGTTGGACCGGATGGCCTTCTTCGGCACTGCAGGGATTCTGTGATTCAGTCGTAGAAGGAGCCATGTGAATGAGGACTGGTTTTTCATTTCGAAACATGGGATTATTGTGGGTGAGGCGTGGAATCCCAGTGCCCCTGTCATTTGCTAAAAATCACTCTACCCTCCCTAGTACGCACAGAGTTTGAACAGTAATGTGGAGACACTCTGGAGAGTTGGCCTTCTCTCCCTTCCTGATGTCCTGTACCCTTTGCTTGGCTCAATGTGCCTGCTATGGGTGGATTTTGGACGGGAGGAAAGGCGTGTGTGCATGCATAAGTACGTCCCACCTGCAGCGAGGAATGGAGAGGTTAATTAACCAGCCAGAGGGTGGGTGCGGGGATCAAAGTTGGTGCATTCTGGGGTATGATTGGTTGGCGAATTCCATGTCTCCATGGGAAGTGCTAGCTCCCAGATGATTCTAATGAAGTTTGGAAGAATGTCACCAGACAATGGAGGTGGATGATGTCTGAACCTGGGGTGGGCAGGGGGGGGGGGGGGGTTTTTAAATCATCTTTTCTCTGCGGAGTTGGCATGTTCTTCCTGTATCTGCGTGGGTTTCCTCCGGGTTCTCAGGTTTCCTCCTACACTCCAAAGATGTGTGGGTTAGGTTGATTGGCTGTGCTAAATTGCCCCTTAGTGTCATGAGATTAGCAGGCTGAATGCGTGGGGTGGTGGAGATAGGACCTGGGTAGGATTGTTATCGGTGCAGGCTTGATGGGCCAAATGGCCTCCTCCTGCACTATAAGGATTCTATGATTCCATTCAAAAGGTGCTCGGCGGGTGAGGTTTTCATCTCGGGTCCAGAGTCTGCTTGAATTAGTGGTGCTTCCTCCCAATCAGTGCTCTTGTGTATTTTACCTGCACCTTTAGAGGGAGGCGATGGCCTAGTGATATTATCGCTAGACTATTGATCCAGAAACTCAGCTAATGTTCTGGGGACCTGGGTTCGAATCCCGCCACGGCAGATGGTGGAATTTGAATTCAATAAAATCTGGAATTAAGAATCTACTGATGACCATGAAACCATTGTCGATTGTCGGAAAAACCCATCTGGTTCACTAATGTCCTTTTAGGGAAGGAAATCTGCCGTCCTTACCCGGTCTGGCCTACATGTGACTCCAGAGCCACAGCAATGTGGTTGACTCTCAACTTCCCTCCAAGGGCACCTAGGGATGGACAATAAATGCTGGCCCAGCCAGTGATGCTCACAAATGAATAAAGAAAATGCAATGCCTTCAGTGAAGGGAAAGGATTGAGGTGTAATCGTGACAACTGGGGATAACAACACCATTTTGTTCCTCATTTTACAGGAGGTGCGAAATTTTACTTTAAACAAAGCAGCCATGGAGGATGGGAAAGGCAAATGCCCCTACGACCCTGCCAAAAGTCACACTGGTCTAATTGTGGGTGAGTACCCTGGGGCCCTTAGTTGCAGGGTGTGCTTGTGTTTTCTGGAGCTGTGAGGTTCTGTTGCTGTGTCATTGGACGTGCTGGGGTGTGGAAGGGGGCCTCTAACTGGGACAGCTATTTTGTTTTTGTTGCTCCCTGCTTTCTGATATTTAAATAAAAAGACCAAGCCAGCTCTGTGCACCTGAAGGCAACATATTTGAATGTTGAAGCCTGGGTGTGGTGCTACTCTGCGGCTTCGGTGAGGTTTGAAGTGACAGTGGAACTGCAGTGTGACTGTGCCAGCGAGTGAGCCCCTTTGGTAAACCGTCCGCCTGTGATTCGAGCTGGACAATGGATTGAGTTCACACACACAAGCAGAATGTTTCCGCTGCCTCCTGTTTATTTTCAACTGGGGCGGCACAGTGGTTAGCACTGCTGCCTCTCAGCACCAGGGACCTGGGTTCGACTCCCAGCTTGGGTCATTGTCCGTGTTGAGTTTGCGCATTCTCCCCATGTCTGCGTGGGTTTCCTCCGACAGGTTTATTTGGCAGCACGAGCTTTCGGAGTGTCACTCCTTCATCAGGTGAGTGAGGAGTTCTGTTCACAAACAGGACATATACAGACACAAACTCAATTTACAAGATAATGGTTGGAATGCAAGTCTTAAAGGCACAGACAGTGTGAGTGGAGAGAGGGTTAAGCACAGGTTAAAGAGATGTGTATTGTGAGATTTTGCAAGCCTTTAAGACTTGATTACCTGTATAGACACAAGTGCTCGCTCACCTGATGAAGGAGCCAGACTCCGAATGCTTGTGTTACCAAATAAACCTGTTGGACTTTAACCTGGTGTTGTGAGACTTCTTACTGTGTTTACCCCAGTCCAACGCCGGCATCTCCACATCATGGGTTTCTTCCCACAATGCGGAAGCTGTGCTGGTTAGGGTGCATTGGCCATGCTAAATTCTCCCTCGTTGTACCCGAACAAGCGCCGGAGTGTGGTGACTAGGGGATTTTCATAGTAACTTCATTGCAGTGTTAATGTAAGCCAACTTGTGACATTAATAAATAAACTTGAACCTCAGTACTTTAGTTTCCCCCCTGGATATTGGCAGCACCCAATGAGGTACTGAGCCTCGCAGACCAGAGTCACTTGCTTCCTCCCCTTGTCCGCACTGAGTTTGTTGATCTGTGGGATGGGAGGCGGTGGCCAAGGCTGGAAGGCTGGGTCGATGCGGTTGGCCCCCACGTTCCCCAGTTCCCTCCGGTTATGAACTTCACCCATCGGCTCCCGCTAGCCACCGTGGGACGGTGGCAGGACTGGGCTTCGCTGCGCCGCCTCCTGCAGACCACCAGCTTTCCATCTCTCTCCCTCCTCGGGTGGCGAGGAGGTTCCCACGAAGCTCGTCGCCCAGGGTGCGCCAGTGCCTTCAGCTTTGGCTTGAGGACATGGAGTGAAGTGGGCCAGGACGGGTATCTGTGAGAGAATGGCCTGCATCGGGTTCACTGCCGAGTTCCTTCACCAAACGAGGGCCCAGAAAGCAGGGGAGGGAATGGTTTGTACAAGCTGGGCAGACGTGTTTATGTACCAGTTATCCTGTCTGCCGGTTCCATTTCCACTTGATTACTAAAATAAACTGATCTGTGTAAACATGGAGCGTGCTTTCCAAACACTGTGCTGCCCCCTCGTCCCCTGACCTCTCACTCCCCATAAACCATCCAAACACACACCGCCTGCCAACTCAAATACCACTGTCAGCAGAGTTCTCATCTGCCTCGGAGCGAGCATTCCTCTCCCTCAGAAGTAGCTATCTCTCTCCATCCAAAGCCCACTTATCCCACAAACTCCATTCCTGCCAGGGAGTTAGTTGTGTGTGTCTCTGTATTTCCCACAATGCGCAAGGCTGGTCTGATTAACGTGGGAGCTAGTTAGTTTTCCACTGAATAATGTTTGCATGGAAATGCGTAACAGGAAGTCGCAATACGATACGATAATTGTAGATGGAGTAGAAGTGCTCGATTGCTGTGTAAACCTTGCATGATTGACCTTGCAATGACGTCAAACTCTGTTATGTTTTGAAAGCTCTTTTTTCCCCCTCTGATCATTTTCTGCTTCTCATCTGAAGGTGCTGACTCCTGGCGGTTCTCCCTTTTACTCCCCAGTACACACTCTCTCTCTCCCTCTTTTAGCCGCTGGACAGGAAGATTACTCCGGGTAGATCAGTGGATTGGCATCGCGGGGGGGGGGGGGGGGGGGGGTGAGGGCGGGGGGGGGGGGGTGAGGGCGGGAGGGGCGATCCTGCTCGATAGCCGGCACGGGCTGGATGGCAAGAGTGACCTCCTGTCGCAATCTGCCTCCCAATTCACTGCGGGTCGGCTGGGCCAGAAATGTTGGCAGGCTGCCCAGCTGTCGATAGTGCGCATCTTTGATCCAATCCTGCTGCTGCGTCCTTCACCCATTCGCTGTGTACACAGTCTCCAGTGGGAGTCAGCTGACCCCGCTTGACAGTGGTGGCTCCTCAGGATAGGAAGAGTGTGGGAAAAGAGAGAAAGTAAATCCGTTGGGATTCCCAGTCCTGACTGCTCTTGTTAGGAAGTGCGTGTGAATGAAATGAGTCTTGTTTTTAAAAAAAAAGGAATTAATAAAATTGAATGTCATGGGAATATGTATGCCGTTCTTGAAGAATAGAAACTGGAGTTTTCATGAGAGAGGGAAAGAGAGAGAGAGATCAGACTAATGGGGGAGGCACAATGGGGCCAATGCTTAATCTTTTATTCATCTCGGTAAGTGACCTGGAATTCCGGATCCAATTCTACGCGTGTGGGATTTGTAGCTGGTTCTGAAATGGGGAGGCAGCCGGAACAAGAGGCTGTTCCTGCGGGAGGTGGCAAATAAAACGGAACGCCGTCGAGACCCGACATGTTGACGTTGGCTCAGAAAATAATGACAGATGGGCAGCGAAGGAACTCGCGTTGGCAGGAGGAAGCTCTGTAAAGGATCGAGGTGGGGGCGGTGGGGGAGGGGGGGGGGGGGAACCAACAGCAGAAACATGCTGCGCAAACAATAGTGTGTTTGATACGGAGAGAATGGGAAATGAATGGGATGTCGGGACGGGTGAAGCACGGGTTACACGGAGGCTGCGCGGGTGATTGCTCCTGAGAATTCTGTGCACCCATGGGCTCACGGTCCACGTCAAAATCCTGAAGGCGGGGAGAGATGAACTTGAAAGAAAGCAGCTTCAGAGAGGGAGGGCCCCTTCCGCAGAGTAACGTTTTCCACGGTCGCTGTGTAAACATTAACACGAAGGGGAATCGGGCCGGGGCATTGCTTTTGGGTCTAAACTGAATTGAACCGTCCACCGTAAACCAATCCCAAGTCCGGTTTGAGGACGAATTACCGACTGGACAGTGGATTGTGGGTGTTGTACAGGAAAGTGAATTGAGAGTGTCTCCCCTTCCCCCACCCTCCTGCCCCTCCTCACCCCGTCCCACCACCTCTTGAAGCACTGCTTTTCCTATTTGATCTTCTCTTTCTCATTACTGAGATAAATTGCCGGGAGATGTTTCTTGTTGTAGGCTGAGTCTTGAGAAGGTTGGCCGTGTGTGTGGCATGTGGCCTGGTCCCTTTGTAACAGACATGTTTTATTGGCCAGCTGAAGCAGAACTCGGATGGATCATGATCCTCTGCTCTCTCTCTCTCTCTCTTTTCAGATGGGGAATTATATTCTGCAACACTGAACAACTTCCTGGGCACAGAACCAGTTATCCTGCGGAATCTGGGGCATCACTACTCGATGAAGACAGAATATCTCGCTTCCTGGCTCAATGGTAAGGTCCTTTAACTACTTGTATCCCCAACATTATCAACTTGAGGAGTGCTGGGGAATGGAATATTTGGTACAGCAGGCATTGAATATTCGCATCAGATACAGCACAGATCAGATGGAGTGAAATTTTCTCCACGCTGTCTCCATCAAACACTTAGGGAGCAGGGAGAACCAATGTTAGTTACAGAGTAAAGCTCCCTTTACACTGTCCCTCATCAAACATCCCAGGACAGGTACAGCACGGGTTAGATACAGAGCAAAGCTTCCTCTACACTGTCCCCATCAAACACTCCCAGGACAGCTACAGCACAGGGTTAGATACAGAGTAAAGCTCCCTCTACACTGTCCCCATCAAACACTCCCAGGACAGGTACAGCACGGGGTTAGATACAGAGTGAAGCTCCCTCTACACTGTCCCCATCAAACACTCCCAGGACAGGTACAGCACGGGGTTAGATACAGAGTAAAGCTCCCACTACACTATCCCCATCAAACACTCCCAGGACAGGTACAGCACGGGGTTAGATACAGAGTAAAGCTCCCACTACACTATCTCCATCAAACACTCCCAGGACAGGTACAGCACGGGGTTAGATACAGAGTAAAGCTCCCACTACACTATCCCCATCAAACACTCCCAGGACAGGTACAGCACGGGGTTAGATACAGAGTAAAGCTCCCACTACACTATCTCCATCAAACACTCCCAGGACAGGTACAGCACGGGGTTAGATACAGAGTAAAGCTCCCACTACACTATCCCCATCAAACACTCCCAGGACAGGTACAGCACGGGGTTAGATACAGAGTAAAGCTCCCTCCACACTGCCCCATCAAACACTCCCAGGGCAGGTACAGCATGTGGTTTGAGATGAGAGTGAAACTCCCTTGACTGATGCTGATAAGAGCTGATGTTCATTGCGAACATTTCAGAGAACTTCTTGAGACAACAGAATTGTCAAGTCATAGATGACTGGAAAGTTTGTAACATTCCCCCCCTGCATTGTTCTGAGAAAGCTTGTCGCCTCCTCTTCGATCACATCTGCTGCACCGGTCCCATTCTTTCACGTCACCAGGGAACACTTGGTTTTAACTCATTCCTCTTCTGTTTCATTGGGTGCTGCAGAAGCCTTTGCAATCTGCCTGTGTGGATTGAAGCAGCAAATCGCTGCTGTTAGTGCAGCGGCTGCTTCGAGCTGAGGGACTCTCTCATTTCCCCACTCCCACTTGATTCAGACCCCTCCCCTGGGCTGTTCACTTATCAACCCAGGGATACAGGGACCGAGGGAAACAAAGTCTTGGCCACAGACCCAAGTGCAAGCCCCTGTCAGATCAGCGTCCCTTTTCCCCCCCCGAGCAGTGCAGAAACAGAAGGAAAGCTGCAGTTGTGGTGGGAGTCAGAGTGGGGAGGCCAAATCCATTCTGCTGCTGTGATTGCTGTCCACTGGCACTCATTGGAAAGTGTAATTGATGCCAAGGGCCTCTGTTGCACTGCTTGGATGTGAGGCCTGATTATTTGGAGATGACGGCAGTTCGGGTGGAAGCCAAACCCTCAGCAGCAATTGGTGGTTTGGAGAGAGTTGGGGGTGGGGAGGGGGTGCACAGATGGTTTGACAACCATCGGGACCCTCTGCAGCGTCCCAGAACGGTACCAGCCTTTTTAAAGCGAGTTTGCTCCCATCGTCTCCTCGGTCTGGCAGGTGGTGCAATCTCTCAGGAGCAGACCCCGTGCCAACGTGGGAAGAAGTGAGAGACTGTGCTCGGGAGGCAGCGGGGGGAGGGGGGTGGCAGCAGGGGGGGGGAGGGCAGAGGCAGAGCGAGGCAACCTCCTTTGCAACAACACGAGGCGGGGATTGGATAGGCAGGCGTCTTCACCATCTTGGCCCTCGATGGTGAGGGGGTGACGGTTGCCAGTGACAGCTGGGTTGGTTCGTGGTGAGGCAGCCAGTTTGGCGTCTGGAGCCAGTAACCCACCCGATGGGCCAAATGGATAAATTAAAAACAGTCAAAGCTCTCGCCTTTGGAGGAGTTGCCTTCCCGCTTCCCTGCCAATTTTTTTTTGTTGTTCTCTCCATCCGCTTCTGAGAGCGATATACCCTCTTGGAGGACACCCGCAGGGTGCTAGCATTGAGAACCCACCCAAGGGTGCGCGGACTGGGGCGTTCACAGGCAGAAATCTTGGCAAGGTGGAAGGACAGGTTGACGTGGCTGTTTTATTTTTAAACAGAAGGCGAGCAGGATCCTGGGATTTATATCCAGATAGAGAGTGAGTACAAAAACACAGAAATTGTACTGAGTGATTTATAAATGGCTGGCTCGGCCCCAGCTGGAGCTCTGGAGCCTGACTCTGGGCACAACACTTCAGAAGTGGACGTCAAGGCCTCCGCAAAGGTGCAGGAGAGATTTACTCGAGTGGTTCCAGGGATCATGTTACATGGAAAGACTGGAGAGGCTGGGATTGTTATCCTTCGAGCGGGGAAGGTTGTGGAGCAATTAAAAAGGGCTTTGGAAGGGAGAAAATAGAGAGAGAGAGACAGAGTTTCACTGGTTGGAGGGTTGCTCACCAGAGGGGATTAAATGAAAATAAACGGCAAAGGAGGGGGTGAAGAGATTGTACGCAGCAAGCGGTGAGGGTCTGGCAAGGGCAACCGGAGTGGGATTTGGAAAAAGGTCAAACATTGCGGGGTCATGGGAAAAGATCTCGCAAGTAGGAATAATTAGGCCACTGAAAGGGCAGTCACGAGAGGCAAATGCTACTCTTTGTGCTTTGGAATACCATTCATTGTATGTAAGCATTGGGAGTGTGTGCCAGGAGGCTATTCAACCCTGTATGCCTCACAGACAAACCTGGACTAGCTTCAGGATTTTTTTTTTTAAAAAAAGGGCAGCATGGCCAAGTTGGGCTGAAGGGCCTGTTTCCATGCTGTAAACCTCTGTGACTCTATGACGTAGATACACCTGAGCGAGCCAACTGGAGGCAGGCCATGAATTGAGACCTTTCCTGGTCTGTACAGAGTTAGTCACCGAGAGAGAGACAGCAGGGAAACAGGCCCTTCGGCCCAACTCGTCCATGCTGACCAGGTTTCCTGAACTGAACTCGTCCCATTTTCCTGCGTTTGGCCCCTATCCCTCTAAACCTTTCCCATCCATGTACCTGTCCAAATGTCTTTTTAAATGTTGTAATTGTGCCCGCCTCTACCACCTCCTCTGGCCGCTCATTCCATACACGCACCACCCTCTCTGTGAAAATATTGCCCCTCGGGTCCCTTTCCCCTTTCACCTTAAACCTGTGCCCTCTCATTTCGGACACACCTAACCTTGGGGGGAAAAGACCGTGGCTATTCATCTTATCTCTGCCCCTCGTGATTTTATAAACCTCGATGAGGTCACCCCTCATCCTCCTCCGCTACGGGGGGGGGGGAAAAAAGTTCCAGCCTCTCCTTATAATTGAAACCACGTTCCAACCATGTTTCCCAAAGTTAAAAGACCTTTAAAGGGAGAATTAATCTCTTTCAGCATCACAGCCAAGCAAGGCCTGGTCCTCAGCATCCTCAGAGTGGGGGTGGACCGACCAGCAGAGCTGTCTGCCTGGAGTGCTGACATCTGCTGGGAATAGTCCCACTGCTGCCTGGCCTGAACTGGGCTGTGGCAATTACTTATTCAGTCCATTTTGTCACTTTGTTGCCCCCATGAAACCTGGCCCCTCCATCAAACATGTGGATTTGCTTCTTTTTATATCTAAGTGGAGGCAACTTCAAGTGAGACCTCAGTTCAAATGAGATGATTGGCAGAATTCCACCCAAGTTGTTCACGTCACGGTGTTCCAGTGGTTAACGCTGCTGCCTCACAGCGCCAGGGACCCGGGTTCGATTCCCAGCTTGGGTCACTGTCTGTGTGGAGTTTGCACGTTCTCCCCGTGTCTGCGTGGGTTACCTCCGGGTGCTCCGGTTTCCTCCCACGCTCCAAAGATGTACGGGTTAGTTGGATTGGCCGTGCTAAATTGCCCCTTAGTGTCGGGGGGGGGGGGGACTAGCTAGGGTTAATGCATGGGGTTATGGAGATGGGGCCTGGGTGAGATTGTGGTTGGTGCAGTCTCGATGGACCAAATGGCCTCCTTCTGCACAGGAGGGATTCTATGTCCCTGAGCGAGATCTGTTACATGGCCGAAATATCCACTTGGGACACATCCTTGATGAAAACATCCAAACTCACACGTGTCTGAAGAGCAAGTTTGAAGCCCATTCATCCTGAGGTTGTTCTGGGGCTGTGACAGATAATGGGGTATCACAATTGTTCGGTGCGTGTAATCACATGAGGGGAAACAGGAGGCCACCAAACACTTCACTCTTGTCTGTTTATTCCAGAACCAAACTTTGTTGGCTCGGCGTACATCCAGGAAAGTGCCAACAGCAAGACGGGGGACGATGATAAGATCTACTTCTTCTTCAGCGAGAGAGCTGTTGAGTATGACTGCTACAAAGAGCAGGTGGTGGCGAGGGTTGCTCGCGTGTGTAAGGTGAGCAAAACTTGGACATCTGTCGGCTTGCCCAACTGGCCAGTCCAGCCAGGGTGGTCTTTAACTCAACGTGCGCACACTGAGGGGTGGCTTTTCCGACGGCCTTGATGCATGGAATTAGTAGCATGAGACATAACAAGTCTTGAGGACTCATTCTGAGTTGATGCTAAGTTTGTGACTGGGGAGTGGGTACCCTGGCTGTCTTTTAATCACTCTCCCTCGTTGGAGGACTGCTGAAATCAGTTCTCTTTCCCCAATCTATCTTTCTCTTCCCCCATCTTTTCCATCCAGCCGCTCTGGCTTGAGATGGGGAAATGGTTAGTTGGTTTTCTTATTGCTTCCATGCTTGCGTTTCTTTTGAGTGAGTCCTTTGATTTGATTTATTGTCACATATATTAACATACAGTGAAAAGTATTGTTTCTTGCGTGCTATACAGACAAAGCATACCGTTCATAGAGAAGGAAACAAGAGAGTGCAGAATGTAGTGTTACAGTCATAGCTAGGGTGTAGAGAAAGATAAGAGTTAGAATGAAGTTTTAGAAGCATAGATCGAGAGTATAAGATAGAATTAGAAGGTATGCTGGGCACAGCTTGCAAGAAGTCGCCACACTCCAGCGCCATCTTGGAAAAAACCCCGGTAGTTTTCAGACTTTTTACATTAATGTTGGAGCATATTATACCAATGTTCTGGCTCTGGACTTGTATGTGTGGATGTCCTCTTGCTTTACGTACTGTTTTCCTTGTCTTAAATCTTGCTTTCCGTATCAAAATGGGTTTCCTCTGTTGGTGTCAATGTACCCTGGTACACACATATGGTTACTTTGCTGGCATCTTCCCCAGGGTGTTCCACTTTCACTCCCTTTCTCCTCGCCTAATGTTGGTTAGCCTGTTTATCCCTTCACTTTACCCCTGACCACCCCTGTACCCCTGTTTATCGATTTTACTCCACCACCTCTCAAAAGGGGCGGCACGGTGGCACAATGGTTAACACTATAGGGTTAACTATAGGCATAACTATAGGGTTCATGGTGGGAGATATAGGAAGGATATCAGAGGTAGGTTCTTTACGCAGAGAGTGGTTGGGGTGTGGAATGGACTGCCTGCAGTGATAGTGGAGTCAGACACTTTAGGAACATTTAAGCGGTTATTGGATAGGCACATGGAGCACACCAGGATGGTAGGGAGTGGGATAGCTTGATCTTGGTTTCAGATAAAGCTTGGCACAACATCGTGGGCCGAAGGGCCTGTTCTGTGCTGTACTGTTCTATGTTCTACTGCTGCCTCACAGCGCCAGGGACCCGGGTTCAATTCCAGCCTCGGGTCACTGTCTGTGCGGAGTTTGCACATTCTCCCCCATGTCTGCGTGGGTTTCCTCCGGGTGCTCTGGTTTCCTCCCACAGTCCCAAAGATGTGTGGGTTAGGTTGATTGACCATGCTAAATTGCCCCATAGTGTCAGGGGTTTAGCAGGGTAAATATGTGGGGTTACGGGAATAGGGCCTGGGTGGGATTGTGGTTGTGCAGACTTGATGGGCCGAATGGCCTGTTTCTGCACTGTATGGATTCTAAGTGCAGCACTGCACTGATGCTTCACTCAAGTAACACCATTCCTCCATAGATTCTATGATTCTAAATCTGGTTTTGAACCCAGCCGTAAGCTGTCAGCATTCCGAAATGGCCATGAAAGGTCCCAGGGTCGGTATTTTGAACAAACCCTCCCACCGACATGACCAAAATCAGTACCTGAGAAAAGTAGCATTGGACCCTGAACCTTAACGCTAATTCTCTTTTTCTCTCTCTCTCTCGCTCTCTCCACAGCTGCGGCCAGACCTGCTGGGTTTTTCCGGCGCTTTCTGTTTGTATTTCAGATTTTCAGCGCCTGCCGTACTCTGTTTGTGTGATTGAGAGCAGATGATCTGGTCATTGTCACATAGCTGTTTGTGGGATCTTGCTGTGTGCAAAGGGGCTCCTGTGTTTACGACATTAGAACAAACAGTCACTACGCTGCCAAAGTAATGAATGGAGTAAAGCAAGTTGGGGATAATGACATTGTGAAAGATTCCACATAAAAGTCCTTTTCCTTTCTTCCCTTCTCCTCCACACTGCCCATTCTCTCACCGTTTCCATGAACTAGCAGTGCCTGAAGAGGTTTTGCCACCGTTGCACCTGTTCAGGTGTCTATCCAGTTCTGGTTGTCTCTGACAGACCTCAAGCCACTGACTGAAGACAACGTTTTTGTTGAATCCTTGTCCCTGGTTTCCCGAGACGGCAACAGATTTCTGCTAACCTCCCTCAGCCTCAATCCCTTGGCTTCTCATTGGTGCACCAAGAGGCATCATACTGCCCTGGTTTCTTAACACCACATCCAGGGTGGTTAGAACGCAGGAGGAGGCCGTTCGGCCCATCGTGCCTGCACCAGCTCTCTGAAGGAGCCTTTTGTCCCGTTCTTCCCACTGTGGCTTGGCTCACGTGAGCAGACGCGCTCCCATCCCCTGCCCAACCCTTCACCCTTCTGGAGTAATTGATGTTTTGGTGAATTCATTGCTCGAACCCACATCATTGTTTGAGCCACAGCTCTTCTGTTCCCTTCAGTTGCGGAGGTTTACAATCTTCCCGCTTTGTGTCTCAGGCTCCTGATGTGCAGAACATTGAGGAATCCTTTCTTCAGCACGATCTGTTGCTTTTCCTTTGTCTCGATTTGAGTGCGGCCCAACCCTCTCACATTCTGTCTGTCAGCGTCTCATCTCCGTTTCTGTGCTGGAACTGTCATCCCCCCTCACCCATCCCCCTTCCTCTTGCTCTGTCACATCTGGTCTCTGTTGCAAGCTTTCTGTTCCTTCCCCCCCCCCCCATCACTTCATTTCCTGGTCTAATCTTTCCCAATAAAATCTCCTCCGCCTCCATGCAACGGTCATCCAAAACCCAGTTTTAGCAGGGGTTTTTGTCTCTCTCTCTCTGAGGGGATGGAGATGGAAGTTATTATGGTTTACAACACTGCCTTGTGACCCCGGAGTCTTCATTTCCAATTCAATTAGCATCACACAAAGGTCTCCACGCAGCTGCTGAGGGCACCGACCAAGACATTTTTGGATTGCCTCTATCCGACTCCCAGTCGAATTGTTTTCCGCGCTAACTGACAGCGAGATTGGGAGAGGTCAGGGGTTTAAAATAAATCTCTGACACGCAGCGACCAGCTTTGTTCAGTCACTAACATTCTCATTACTGGTTCGAGAAATTTGAACCCACAGCCAGGACTAATCTAATTACCAGCAATCTATGCTGACACTTCAGTGCCGAGCTGAGGGAGTGCCACATTGCCTGGGGTGCTGCCTTTTTGCCCAAGTAGTTAAACTGAGGCCACGTCTCACTCCTCCTCCAATTCTCCTGTCTTCATTGTCACTGAGTGTAGTTGCTGCTCTGTCGGTGGTTGCGCCTTCGTCTGTTCAAACCCCAAGCTCTGAAACTTGCTTCCTCAAGCCACTGTGACTTTGCCCTTGGTCATGCGTCGAAGTATCTTTTATATGTGGCCCGTTACTAAAATGAATGTTGTTTGATAAAGTTCCCAGGTGGTGTCTTGGGAATTGCAAATGCAGCTTCTTGTTGCATGGCGTGGGATGATATGGGGAGGCGATGGCCTAGTGGTATTACCGCTAGACTATTAATCCAGAAACTCAGCTAATGTTCTGGGAACCCGGGTTCGAATCCCGCCATGGCAGATGGTGGAATTTGAATTCAGCAAAAGAAATCTGGATTTAAGAATCTACTGATGACCATGAAACCATTGTCAATTGTCGGAAAAACCCATCTGGTTCAGTAATGTCCCTTTGGGGAAGGAAATCTGTTGTCCTGACCTGGTCTGGCCTACACGCGAGTCCAGAGTCACAGCAATGTGGTTGACTCTCAACTGCTCTCCCAGGGCAATAGGGATGGGTGATAAATGCTGGTCAGCCAGCAATGCCTCATGTCCCACAAATGTATTAAAAAAATGTCAGTATTAACAGGACTGTCCGGGTGGAGATCTGTCGGTGATTTGACCAGCTTCTGTAGAATCCATACTGTGCAGAAGGAGGCCATTCAGCCTATTGACCCTGCACCGGCTCTCCAAAAGGCCATCTTACCCAGAAGCACCGCCTTGCACTATTCCCGTAACCCCACACATTTACCTTGACGAATCCACCTGACATCCTTGAACACTAAGGGGCAATTTAGGATGGTCAATCCATCTAACCTACACATCCTTGGACTGTGGGAGGAAACCGGAGCACCCGGAGGAAACCCACCACGGGGAGAAGGTGCAGACTCCACACAGATAGTGACCCAAGCCGGGAATTGAACCCAGAGCTGTGAGGCAGCAGTGCCAATCATTGTGCCACCGTGCCGCCCTCAGCTACGATGCGAAAGGAAATAGATTTGTTTGAGCAAAGGCCTCCTCGGTTGTTTTTATGCTTTCTTGTTGGGCGGGGTGGGGGGAGGGAACTGGGCAGGGTGAGGGAGAGACGTGATTATGTCCGAATGGGCCGCCATGTTTCGCAGATGCGTCAACGGTAACTGCGCTCCAGGAGGTGCTTGAATAATGTGAATTTGCTCTTTCCAACGACAGGGTGACATGGGCGGGGCTCGAACCCTACAGAAAAAATGGACAACCTTCTTGAAGGCCCGTTTGTTATGCTCGATCCCCGAGCAACAGCTTCACTTCAATAAGATTCAGACCATTTACACACTGACCGAGAGCAACTGGACCAAGACCTTGTTCTTCGGGATCTTCCGGGCACAGTGGTAAGTCCAGCAGTTCTGATTTCTTTCCTACTCTTCCAGTCACCAAATCCAGCTGACACTCAGCACAATATCTCTGCCAATGTCTGTGCTCCGCCTGCTAATGTTCTGGGGACCCGGATTTGAATCCTGCCACGGCAGATGGTGAATTCAATAAAACAAAATCTGGACTTAAGAATCCATTGATTCCATTGTCGTAGAACCCATCTGGTCCACTGACGTCCTTTGAGGGGAAGGAAATCTGCCGTCTTTACCTGGTCCGGCCTACACATGACTCCAAATCCACAGCAATGTGGTTGACTCTCAACTGCCCTCTGAAATGGCCGAGCAAGCCACTCATTTCAAGGGCAATTAGGGATGGACAGTAAGTGCTGGCCCAGCCAGCGACGCCCATGTCCCACGAATGGATAAAGAACCCTCATCTCAAGTGGTGGCCCATCAGACTGTCACTATTTAGCCATGAGCTCCCGTAGCCCACCTTCCGGGATTTGTGTCTGAATGGCGATTAGGTCCACCATTCCTGATTGCTGCCCATGCTCACCCCACCCAGAGGCACAAAGTCCTCCTCTTGGCAGAACACCAATCATCAAACCAATTTACATCAGAGCTCTGACGAAGGGTCACCCAGACTCGGAACATTGGCTATGCGCTCCCTCTCTCCACAGACCTCATAGAATCATAGAACCCTTGCAGTGCAGAAGGAGGCCATTCAGCCCATCGAGTCTGCACTGACCACAATCCCACCCAGGCCCTATCCCTGTCACCCCATGCATTTACCCTAGCTAGTCCCCCTGACACGCGGCGGAGGGGGGTGGGGGGTGGGTTGCAATTTAGTCTGGCCAATCCACCTAACCCGCACATCTTTGGACTTGCTGAGATTTTCCAGCATTTTCTGTTTGTACTGAGTGCCGAGGCGCCTGAATGATGATGATGTGGGGGAGGGGGAAGGATTCCATCAGCTGAAAGCGGAGAGTGAATGCACAGCTGGAGGCTTCCCGGCTGGAATCTGATGGACGTTCTGGGAAAGCGCTGAAGCCAGTCAGCAGTTTCACTATCGACCCAGCACTTTACACCGATCAGAACTCACTCTCCTCCTGACGGGAAGTTGCAACCTGCCTTTCAGGGAAAGCAGCATCAAGACTTTCAAACTTAGAAAAACATAAGTAGCAGAGGGCAGACCTCCCCCGCAATATAAAATCCAACAGAGGGTGAAGGTTTGCCTCCTGATCATTGTGTCGTTCCTGCATTTGAGGGGGGGTGGGGTGCTTGGTGTTGCTTGCCCGTCTCCACTCTCCTCCCCCGCTACCAAGCCAATAAAAAGTAATGAAACTAGACAGACCATCCAGCATCAACCTAGGCACATGAAACAGCAATGGCAAACTTATCCAACATTAACAGTCCTTCTTAACATCCAAAATTGGGGAAATATACACTGAAAGTGGGCAGTTTGGGAGGTAATGTATAGTCGCTGTCCTGCTGCTAAGTTAGAGCAGAGAGAGAGAGGAGGAGCCCAGGGGTCACTCTCCAGTCTGCCCGTGACCATCAGGCAGGGGAATTCCGCTCTGCTGCGATGTCCCCTGCAGTCAAACAGTCTGCCAGCACTCGTTGCAGCCTGGCACATTTGAAGGAGAGGCATCGCAGCAGAGTTGCCAGAGGGAAGCTGCCATTGCCTGCGGAACCGCACCTCAGCGAAGCTACGGCAGGGGGACTTGGGGGGTGGGGGGGAGCGAGGTGTGAGAGAGTGATGACTGAGAGGGGGGGAAGAAACCTTTCACCTTCTGCTCTATTGGCAAGGAAGCGGGTATAATCCAGGCGGGAGCGCTCTCGCTGCCAGTACGTGAAGGCACCAACTGCGGGTAACCGAGGTTGCAAACTAAGAGTCGTGCGGGAACAGGCTGCATCAGCGAGATTTCCCTTTATTTAATTGTCCCCCCGGAGGATTGCCACAGCTTTGAGATGTAGATTCTTCCCTCGCTGAGAAGATGAGAGAGAGAGACTGCAGGTTGTGCCTGAGCGGTGGCTTGGGGGGGATGGGGAGAGAGCGAGTGGGGGGGGGATGGTGGTGTTGTGAGTGATGAGACCATCTGGTGGGTGCAAGTAGTGTGCTTTTGCTCTTTGCCAATTGGCAGGAGTGACACATCAGCTCCGCAGACAGAGCAGTCTGATTTAATGTCCCCGCCGATGTGTGTTCCATTCCCACTTTTTAACCCAAGAAATGCTGACTTTGAAAGGATAAGTCACTGACTTTCACACTACCTTGGGACAGGGGGTGGGGGGAGAGTTCAGATACTTGGGGCTGTTGTTGACTCAGGAATATTTTCCAATCCCAGGCGACGCTGATTGGGGCAGTGTCCTCTTGTTATTTGGCAATGGGTTGCAGAATTTATTTCCTCCTTTTCAAAAAAAAATCTACTTCATTCCAAATGTGGGGATGACACTTGAAGACAGGGGTGGGGGAAACGGGCAGAGTGACAGAGGCGAAGGGTTTCGATTTGATTTATTATTGTCACACGTATTGAGAGACAGTGAAAAGTATTGTTTCTTGCGCGCCGTACTGACAATGCATACCCTTCGTAAAGTACATCGGGGAGAAGGAGAGGGTGCAGATTGTAGTGTCACAGCCATAGCTCGGCTGCAAGGTCCATTCAGAAGTCTGACGGCAGCAGGGAAGAAGCTGTTCTTGAGTCGGTCGGTACATAACCGTAGACTCTTGTATCTTATTTTCCCGACGGAAGAAGGTGGAAGAGAGAATGTCTGGCGTTGCGCGGGGGGGGTCCTTGATTATGCTGGCTGCTTTTCCCAGGGGAGGTGTGGGGTGAGCGGGACGAAAGGTGAATCGAAAGTTTAAAAATGAGTCGCGTCTCCGTATCCGACAGCTCCAGGTGTGTTCTGATCGGGTTGAATTTGGAACAGAGCAAAGTGAACCCGGGACCCGGTCAAGAATCCACAAGTTCAGATTTGGAGGCGGGGTAAAGATATCTGGGCTGTGGACAAGAATGCTGATGAATGTCTGAAAGTCTGGGCTGTGATCCAGACCAGGTTTTGTTTTTTCCCCCAATGCAGCCTGCTGTCAGCATCACACTGACACTTGTGCAAGTTTCCACGTCAGTTGAGGATTTTTTTCGGAGTCTTTCTCTCGACATTTCCAGATGTCTTTGGCTGTAGCCAGTGGCTGGAGAATCCGCCATCTCGCGAACACGTGCGGGGTTGCAGTGCTCAGTGCCAGAAAGGTTGAGCTTAGCCAGTGTCCCGTGGCATGGGACTGCGTGGATTTGTGAAGGAATAAAGCTCCCTCTATGTACTTGGACCGAAGGTTAAGGGGCAGGAGATTTAGAGGGGGATTTGAGGAAAATCCTTTTCCCCTCAAGTCATACAGTGCAGAAAAGGCCCTTCGGCCCATCGAATCTGCACCGACAATATCTGCCACTAAAGTTGCCCATTTTCCTGTCCCATATCCTTGGATGTTATGATGTTTCAAGTGCTCATCCAAATATATTTCACGCACCCCGGACATTCTCTCTTCCACCTTCTTCCTTCGGGGAAAAAGATCCAAAAGTCTGAGGTCACGTATCAACCAACTTAACAGCTTCTTCCCTGCTGCTGTCAGACTTTTGAGTGGACTTACCTCGCATTAAGTTGATCTTTCTCTACACCCTAGCTATGACTGTAACACTACATTCTGCACTCTCTCTCTTGTTTCCTTCTCTATGATCGGTGTGTTTTGTCTGTATAGCGCACAAGAAACAATACTTTTCACTGTTAATATATGTGACAATAATAAATCAAATCTAATTCAAAAATATTTTCAAGGTTGAGGTTTCCAGCCATGGCTATCTTTACAGGCAGTGCATTCTAGATTCTCACGATCCTCTTGAATGAAAAGGTTTTTTCTGAAATCCCTTCTGAATCTCCTACCCCTTACCCCAAAATTATGTTCCCTCATGATTGACCCTCAACTATGGGGAACAGCTGCTTCCCTACTCACCCTGTCCATACCTGTCATAATCTTATCCACCTCAATCATGGCCCGCCCCTCAGCCTTCTCTGCTCTTTAAAAAAAAACAATCCAAGCCCATTCAGTCTCTCCTTATAGCTCAAGTGGTCCGTCCCAGGCAACATCCTAGTGAATCTCCTCTGTACCCCCTCTAGTGCTACCACATCCTTCCTCTAGTCGGTTGTCTGGGATGGAGCATTTGAGCTATGAGATGTGCGGGTTAGGTGGATTGGCCGTGCTAAATTGACCATAGTGTCAGAGGATTAGCAGGGTAAATATGTGGGGTTACGGGGATAGGGGCTGGATGGGATTGTGGTCGGTGCAGACTCGATGGGCCGAATGACCTCCTCCCGCTCTGTCGGGATTCTACGATAAGAGGATGGTGGGAATCTGGAACTCGCTGCCTGAAAGGCTGGTCGAGGTGAGGATCGTCACTGAAGAAATATTTAGATGAGCACTGGAAAAGCCATAGTGTACAAGGCCACGGACCAGGTGCTGGAAAATGGGAGGGGAATAGACAGGTGTTGGATGACCAGCACGGATGTAATGGGCCGAATGGCCTCTTGCTGTGCTGTAATTATCACTCTGTGACTTGGTGAATTGTACACCATTTGGCTTGATGGGTCAAATGGCCTCCTGCTGTACTGTTGGGATTTTGTGATTCAATAATCGAGTGTTGTAATCGGTTGCTCTGTGCGGAGAAGCGGGCTGAAAACTGAGGTTGCTGGATAAGGAGCTGGTTTGTCGCCTATCTCCACACAATCAGAGCGAGAATGTTGAAGGATGAGGCCCCAGTTGAATCCTTCCTTGTCGAGCTATCTGGAGTAAAATCTCCCAGGACAGTCCAGGGTTAGACATGCTTTAACAGATGGATATCTCGCAGGTATGCGTACTTTTTCTTTTCGCTGCCTCTCTTGCATGATGTCGGGAAGATGAGCTCCAACATATCACTTCAAACTTTGGCAGAGGAGTAGTGAAACAGCTTGAAGCATTTCTGATAAATGGGATAACCATCTGTAAGCGCCAGTTGCCAAATGCCGCGTGTGGAACAGTGCTGGGGCAAGCCAGTGATGTGTCAGTAGATTTGCGATGGGAAGTGGGAGCTTGACTGGGGGATCAGTGGGAAAGTTGGGTTACCGGCCTAACCGTTTGCCTCCACCTTCTGTCTGCTCGCAGGGCTGACGTGGACGTGTCTGCTATCTGCCAGTACAGGATTGAAGACATCCAGCGGGCCTTCGAGGGACCCTACAAGGAGTACCGGGACCAGGCGCAGAAATGGGGCCGATATTCTGACAAAGTGCCAAGCCCCCGGCCTGGAGCAGTAAGTCCTTCTGGGGACAGACCTTCATTCTGTTCCTTTCAATGGCAAGAAGTTCTCATTTCGACATCTTCATAGGATCCCAACTAGTGCAGAAGGAGGTCATTTGGCCCATCAAGTCTGCACCCACACCAATCACACCCAGGTCCTATCCTCGTAGCCCCATGTATTTACCATGCTAATCCCCCGATACTGAGGGGCAATTTAGCACGGCCACTCAACCTAACCCACACATCTTTGGCGTGTGGGAGGAAACCGGAGCACCCGGAGGAAACCCACGCAGACACGGGGAGAAGGTGCAAACTCCGCACAGACAATGACCCGAGGCTGGAATTGAACCCAGATCCCTGGCGCTGTGAGGCAGCAGTGCTAACCACTGTGCCGCTTCCAGCTGTGAACTTTGGCAAGAAGTTAACACCCTCCTCACCCTAAATTCTCACTTGTGGGGGGAGTGCTTTCCCTTTCAGTGCACTTGTACCATGAGTTCCACATTCTCACCACTCTACGGGTGAAGAAGAATCCTCGCAATGCCCTGTAGGACCTCTTGGTAACTACCTCACTGAAAAAAAAGAGATGTTTTTGTCAAATTCCTTTCCAAATCCTAAAAGGAACTCTCATCAGTTCACCCCTTAACATTCAAGTTGAAGAAATTGACAAGGAAGCCCTTTGGCGGCACGGTGGCACAGTGGTTAGCACTGCTGCCTCACAGCGCCAGGGACCCGGGTTCAATTCCCGGCTCGGGTCACTGTCTGGGTGGAGTTTGCACGTTCTCCCCATGTCTGCCTGGGTTTCCTCCGGGTGCTCCAGTTTCCTCCCACAGTCCAAAGATGCATGGGTTAGGTGGATGGGTCTTGCTAAATGGCCCCTTAGTGTTAGGGGGAAGAGCAGGGTAAATGTGGGGGGGGTAGGATCTGGGTGGGATTGTTGTCGGGGCAGACTCGATGAGCCGAATGGCCGTCTTTTGCACTGCACGGGTGCAATGATCCTATGAAGTGTTTTGGGGAGTGCTTCAAGGAATTCAGCTGCGCTTTCCATGAGACTTGGGTTTTCACAGAGACACTGTCCAGCAGGAGTTGGGACTGGGAACCCCAGTGATCCCGTCCCATCCCCCGCCAGGCCGCCACCAATCAGCACGAGGTGCCAGATTCTAATATACAATCCCAATCTTGCTGGAGATTGATTCGCCGTCTGTTCACCGTGCGCCTGGGACCTTCCTGTGCCGCAGGGCTCGATGTCTAGCCGTCAGGGGTAATGTTGTTAGAAGCTGACGCACGCGGTTGGTGGGTTCCAGAAATACTCTTCTAGTTCCTAACGGTGGTGATATATTTTTTCCCTCATTCCCAGTGCATCACAAACAGCCACAGAGTGAATGGCTTTAACACTTCGCTGGAGCTGCCAGACAACACCCTCAACTTCGCCAAGAAGCACCCACTGATGGACGATCTGGTGCAGCCTGTAGGCCGCAGGCCTCTACTGATCCAGAAGAATGTCAACTACACGCAGATCGTGGTGGACCGGGTACAGGCTGCAGACGGGAATCGGTACAGCGTCCTGTTTATCGGGACAGGTCAGTCCTGATTCAGACCCGGGCATGGTTCTAAGTGGGAGAGGGCAGTGCGTTGCGTCGGACACTGGGTTGAATCATAGAATCCCTGCAGTGCAGAAGGAGGCCATTCGGCCCATCGAGTCTGCACCGACCACAATCCCACCCAGGCCCTATCCCCGTAACCCCATAGATTTACCCTAGCTAGTCCCCGAAGGGGCAATTTAGCATGGCCAATCCATCCTAACCCGCACATCTTGGAAGTGTGGGAGGAAACCCACGCAGACACGGGGAGAACGTGCAGACTCCACACAGACAGTGACCCAAGCCGGGAATTGAACCTGGGTCCCTGGTGCTGTGAGGCAGCAGTGCTAACCCACTGTGCCACCGTGAGATACAGTTCATGTTGACGGCTCCTTGCAAATTGAGGTTGGGTCAGTTCCTAACTCAGTGTACCCAGTGGCTGGTGTGCACTGGTGCAAAAAACAACCAGATCTCCCGTCTGTTTGGGCAGGACTTTGGAATTGCTTGATGCTGCCACTTGACATCTTCAGCTGTCTGTTGCTAAAGCCCTTTATCTGGATAGAGTGCAAGAGTTCCGAAAAATAATTGCTTCAAAGATGGGGACAAGAATTATGCCTTTATGAAACCTCGCTTTACGTTAACTTTGGCATTAGTTTGAAAGGGTTGGACGCTTGTGCTGTGGAGAAAATGAGAAGACCACACGCTGAGTGCTTCAATTCCTCTTTGTTTAAACTGATTCTTTTGTGGGATTTGGCCATTGCTTGGCGAGATTTGTTGCTCATTCTTTTCCTTGGACCGAGCTCTAGCTTGGCTATTTTCAGAGGGCATCTAAAAGTCCACCACCCTGAGCTCTCAGAGTCAGAGGTAGGCCAGACCGGGTCAGAAAGGCAGATTTCCTTCTCTGAGATCCTGGGCTTTATTTAGACTAAACAATTTTGGGACCCAGACTCCAGAAGCACCTTTTTCTTTTGGAAATGGAGAAACGGGAGATGAATGACGTCGCTACGATTTAAGCAATGTCAAGTTTGGTGTTGAAAATTAGAAGAAAGGAAAACATGAGGAATTCCGCAGTGTGAAGGGTCTGGGAAAGACTGGAGTTAGAATGAGCGATGGGTGATGTGTCTTAATGTTAGTCATTGAATCCCTTCAGTGCAGAAGAGACCATTCGGCCCATCCAAGTCCGCACACACTCTCTGACAGAGTACCTTACCCAAGCCCTCTTCCCCACCCTATCCCCGTAACCCCACACACTTCCCATGGCCAATCCACCTATCCTGCACATCTTTGGAGTGTGGGAGGGAACTGGAGCACCCGGAGGAAACCCGCACAGACACGGGGAGAACGCGCAGACGGTCAGAAGGGGGAAATGTGTTGGGAACTGGGTTTTATTTTCATTCTTTAGAGAATCAGGGTGAGACCAGCATCTAATACCCACCTGCACGCAGACAACCGCGTGGCTTGTTCGACCCGTATGAGAGGGCAGTTAAAAACCAGTCAGTGGTCTGGAGTCACTGACTGAGCAGGCAAATGAAAGGACAGCAGGTTTCCTTCTCTAAAGGGTCTTCGGTCTTTTGGACAAGCTGGAGCTTTCATGGTCAGTATCACAGATAACACTTTCTGTTCCAGATCTATTTAAGTTCCCCGGTGGCCGTATGCACCTGTGCTACTTGCACTCCATGCTGGGGGAAGCAGATAAATGATTTGCCAGGGTGTTAATTTAATTATGGCCTGACTGCCCAGGTTAGGGAGCGATTGCCTGTAAAGCATTGGTCAGAGAAACAGCCCGAGACTGAAGGCAGCAAGTGTGGGCATCGCTGGCAGGGCTGGCGTTTATTGCCCATCCCTGAGGGTATTTAAGAGTCACCCACATTGCTGTGGGTCTGGAATCACATGTAGGCCAGACCAGGCAAGGACAGCAGATTTCCTTCCCTAAAGGACATTAGCGAACCAGATAGGTTTTTTCCGACAATGGTTTCATGGTCATCAGTAGATTCTTAATTCCAGATATTTTTTATTGAATTGAATTGAAATTTCACCCGGCGGGATTCGAACCCTTGTCCCCACGGTTTTACCCTGGGTCTCTGGATTACCAGTCCAGTGACAAAACCACTGCCTCCCCTTAAAAAAAACCAAGTAGGTGAGGGAGAGTTACAGTGAATTCATGTTCTGCCTTTCTCTGTACAACAGGAGAAGGAAAGCAGCACTGACCAGGAAAAGCCATTGAGTAGGAGTGACTGACTGCTTGAGGAATGTAGGCCCCAAGACCTCTCTACTTAACATTCCCGCTGTGGGAAAGTCTACCCTCTTGAAGCTGTGCAGCCAGATTTAATTCCATGTTACTGACAACAAACAGTGAAACTGCAGGGGATCATGACCGATTAAATGTATGATGCTCGCAGATGGTTTGTTTTGAAAGGCTTTTATCGACATGTTTGACCCCTCCATTCATCTGGGAAAGACACTCCGATCTCAGATAGCTGGGAGGCATGATAGAAACATAGATGATAGGAGCAGGAGGAGACCATTCGGCCCTTCGAGCCTGCTCCACCATTCATCACCATCATGGCTGATCGTCCAAACTCAATAGCCTGATCCTCCTTTTTCCCCATCACCTTGGTTCCCGTTTGTCCCAAGTGCTCTTGAAGCAATGATGCAATTATTGCTGATCTTCAGTGGAGTCACACGCCCCAAAGCACCTCACCAGAGCAATGTGACACCAAGCCACTCGGTGGGGGGGGAAATGGGGGCAGGTACGGAAAAGCTTAAGCTCGAGCAGTATCGTAGATAAGGAGAAAGGGGGAGGGGTTTCAGGATGGAAATCCAGAATATAGGGCTATCCCTGAATATATGCTGTCCCTGGCAATGCTTTTCCTCCTGCGGTCTGCACTGGAAGAAGCCGAGGCCAGGATGGGAGAATATAGGGAAGGGTGCTCCGGTTTCCTCCCACAGTCTGAAAGACGTACTGGTTCAGTGCATTGACCCAAACAGGTGCCGGAGTGTGGCGACTAGAGGAATTTCACAGTAACTTCATTGCAGTGTTAATGTAAGCCTTACTTGTGACTAATGAATAAACTTTACTTTGAGGCAGCTGAAGGCTTGGCTCCTAACTCAGGCGGGTGGGTGGGGGAAACGAGAGGTGAGAGCATGGTCATAGTCACTCCGTGGCAACATGGCGTGATCTCCTCCTCAATCAGTCTGTCCCAGCCAGGAACGAGAGTCAGGCTCCTCCTGTCCCTCTTCTTTTCCCCCTACGGTCTGCACTGTTGGAAGACGGGGCCAGCCTGGAAGGAGAGAGAAAGTTGACTGTTGTTGATGGGGCAGGAGCACTGCTGTGACTTGTTGCTCCTGTGTGGGGGGGCTGGGAGGATGGGCTTGGCCTCCGGAGACCTGATCACCAGCTGGGTGGGGGGGAAGAGAGTGGAGCAAACTGACCCACTACTTACACAGTCCGCCCTTCCATTGTGGTCAGTTGAACATCAGACTGAGACCAAGAAGGTGTCTGCTTGTGTTCTTGTCCACACTGAGATTAGTGGATCTCAGCTGCTCTAGCAGCGAGCTTCACATCAGTGGCCAGGCAGCCGTGACGAAAGGAGGGTGAACTTGGCTGGCAATCCTGGCATCTCCACAGTGTGTGTTCAAATGACAGGGATAGATTTGGTGGTGATGACTCGGGGTACATCACTCGCCCATGTTGGCGCCACAGACCTGGCAATGCCTCGATTTTAATCTGGTTCTGCTTGTTTTCAAATCCCTCCCTCCCTCCCTTCTGCCACCTCCTCCAGCCCCACAGCTTCACAAGGTATCGTGCTCATTCTGGCCTGTTGTGCACCCCCTGATTTCCATCGCTGAACCATTGGTGTTGTGCTTTTAGGACCCACGTCCCTCAGTAGGCCTTTCGTTAATCCCTTCATGATGTTGCTTTAGAATGTCATCCTTCTACTAAGCTTTTGGTCACTTCCCCTAATGTAGCATTGGGCAGATTGGGGTCAGACGGTGGCACAGCGGGTTAGCACTGCTGCCTCACAGCGCCAGGGACCCGGGTTCGATTCCTGGCTTGGGTCACTGTCTGTGCGGACTCTGCACGTTCTCCCCGTGTCTGCGTGGGCTTCCTCCGGGTGGTCCAGTTTTCTTCCACAGTCCGAAAGCCATGCTGGTTAGGTGCATTGGCCATGCTAAATTCTCTCTGTGTACCCGAACAGGTGCTGGAGTGTGGCGACTAGGGGATTTTCACAGTAACTTCATTGCAGTGTTAATGTAAGCCTACTTGTGACACTAATAAAAAAGACTTAAAAGCTAGATGTTATTTGCTGATGCCCCTGTGTAAGACCGGGGTGGTTTACCATGTTGGAGATGGTATAGAATTGCAAGTTGTTGTTGCATGGCGCCTGTTGAAGAATGGATGCTTGAGAGGGAGCAAAGACTGCTCCACGTTACATCCATGAAGTTCACACAGATAAAGGCTTGGACCTTTGGGTCCCTTTGGAAACGGTCCGCTCAGCTAAGAGAGCAGCTCTCGGCTGTTGACCTGGGCCCAGATTGGCTGGGCTCGCGGTTTTCCAGTTGGCAGGGAAGCATTTCAGTTGCTGGGCCCTTTATTTTAAACTGGGTTTTACTCTCAACCAATAGGAGGAGGCTGGCTGCACAAGGCTGTGGTGATTGGCTCCCGGATACACATCATTGAAGAGCTCCAGCTGTTTGAAACGTCACAGCCAGTGGAGAGTCTGGCCATCTCCAAGCAGAAGGTAAGAGGCTTCTATCCACTTGCTCAGCAGGATGGCAGCCTTGTTAGACTTGATGCAGCTGTCTCTGAGAGTCAAGCTGTTGTGGCCCCACGTTTCCTCTATCTGAGTTCTCCCCGACGGGATGGTAGTGCATCCGTCATCAGATAATCAATGGGCATTCACTTCCCAGCTCTCTCTCTCAGACCATCCCTCAACCAGCCCAGTGTGAGTTAATGGGTTCAGGAGGACCATTGAATGAACCAGAGGCATGCTGTCTTCAGAGGGAGATGTGGGCAAAAGCTAACTCGCAGATTTGATTGTGGCTCGCTGTCGAATCTTGTTGTAAGGCACCTTGCCATGTTATTAGATGGTTAGGGTTAGATAGATGATTCTTTGGCAAGAAAATCCAAAGTTATCAGGAGCAGATGGGAATGTGGAATTCAACACAGAGAAATCAGCCGTGATCTTAATGAATGGGGGAACAGCCTCCAGGGGCTGAATGACCCAATTCTGCCCCTATGTTGTGTGTTATCCAAGTTACTGTTGTGGAGGAGATATTCCAAATGGGGAAGAGTGTCGCACAAGTGGTACCGCTGATCCCTGACGTTTTCCCTCGTTCCCACAGAAGCTCCTGTTTGCCGGGTCTCGGAGTCACGTCGTCCAGGTGCCCTTTGCAGAGTGTGAGAAGTACAGAAGCTGTGAGGATTGCGTCCTGGCGAGGGACCCGTACTGCGTCTGGACCAAGTGGGCCTGCATGAGGATCGAAGGGCTGAGGTAAGGAACCGGGGTGCGGGGGGGGGGGGGGGAGGGGAGAGAGTCTGGAGTAGGCCGTGTGAGCGGAGTGGCTTACTGCTGCTGCTATTTCTCTCAATCTTTTATTTATTTATTCGTCTCACAAGTAGGCTTACATTAACACTGCAATGAAGTTACTGTGAAAATCCCCTAGTCACCACACTCCGGCACCTGTTCGGGTACAACGAGGGAGAATTTAGCATGGCCAATCCACCTAACCAGGACTGTGGGAGGAAACCGGAGCACCCGGAGGAAACCCACGCAGACACGGGGAGAACGTGCAGACTCTGCACAGACAGTGACCCGAGCCGGGAATCGATCCCTGGTGCTGTGAGGCAGCAGCGCTAACCACCGTGCCGCCCTAATTATGACCGTAGCTAATTAATTCAGAAGAGAGGACCATGAGGTTCGTTAATAAAGTGATTGAAACCATTCACAAGCTCCAGCGGGGAGAAAATTGAAGCAAACTTGATTGGTGAATCTGTGGAAACTGAAAGAAAGGTTCTCTGAGAAATGTCATTGCGCTGGCACTCCTGGAGACTTTTAGTTGCTTTATATTTCGTCCACTTCCAACCAATATCCAACGGTATGGCGCTTCCTTACAGGAAGAGAGTGTTGAGGCTTTGAATTGTGGGGCGTCTTCTGTTTATTGTCAGCCCACTGGGACCAGGGCTTTGTGTTTGAAGGAAACAATTGCTGGAGACGTGAGTCGCACAAAGGGGTCACTGCTGATCTTCGATTCCTGGCACTCCCACACCTTGTTGTCTTTGGATCTCAAGACATTTCCTTTCGCAGGAGTGGGGAGGGGTATCCTGAGCTACTTGGTAAACTTGTTGGTTTTGGAATTGGCCAGTGACACTTGAGGACGATGCGTGGCGCATTGCGCATGGACAGCCAGGTGTGGGCAGATGCCCCGAAAATTCAGAGATTCAATTTGGCTGCTGTTGTGTTGTTCAGGTGTGTGTTTCTGTCTGGACTAATCCCATGCCACTCTTGTGCTTTTCCTCAGGGATCTGGATGTGGGCCAGGATGTAGAGTTTGGAGATACCAGTCTGTGCCATCCCACTCCAGGTAACAGGAGTTCCGTGCCTTGGGCAGGGTGGGCGGTCAGGCAATTGTGTCTCTTGGCATTGGCAAGTTGCCAAGCTTACAACTTGGGACTCCTGCCAGCAAGCCGCTGTTACTGAGTTTGCAAGCACTGGGAGGAAATAACAGCTTTAAACCCCGGTTGTGCTCTGTGAATTGGATTGTTTGCTCCTTTCCCCCCCCCCCCCGAGGTCATTGTGGGCATCACTGCCCGTGCTGTGTGTGCCTTCCTCATCGGGGAAAACTGGCCATCAGTGGACCCAGCCAACTGCTTTCCTTCACCGGCTTGACCAGGGGTCCTTCCCTAAGCCAAAGGTCTCTGCTGAGATTTTCTAACTCACCACAGGTCATGGGTTAAACCTGGGACATCCCCCTTATTGTTCGAGTGTGTCCTTGTCCCTGTTGAGGCCAGTCAGGGAGCTTGGCCAATACTTTGCTCCAAATCTGCGGGTGGCTTGTAGCTGAGTTACAGTGGTTGCATTTCTCCCTCTGGGTTTGGACCCCACTCCAAGGAATGGAGCATAAAATCCAGGTTGATGTTCTGGTGCAGTACTGAGTGAGTGCTACACTGCTGGGAGGTGTCATCTTTCAATCCAGGTATTAAATTAATGGCCTTTCTGTTCTATTGGACAGAGAAAGATCGCTACAACACGATTAGGATGAAGAGCCTCTGGAAGTCTCCCTGGCCAATAGTTATCCTTTATTTTATTTATTAATCACAAGTAAGGCTACATTAACACTGCAAAGAAGTTACTGTGAAATCCCCCTAGTCACCACACGCCTGCTCAGGTCAATGCACCTAACCAGCACGTCTTTCAGGATGTGGGGGGAAAACCAGAGCACCCGGAGGGAGAACGTGCAGATTCCGCACAGACAGTGACCCGAGCCGGGAATCGAACCCGGGTCCCTGGCGCTGTGAGGCAGCAGTGCCAACCGCTGTACCACCCATCCCCATGATGATCAGATGATATGGTCATTTATCATGTTGCTTTTGGTGGGAGCTTGCTGTGTGCCAATTGGCTGCCACGGTTCCCAGGTTGCAATAGTGACTGTACTTCAAAAGTATTTCATGAGCTGTAAAACGCTGAGATTGTCTAAGCTGCCGTTTACATTTATACATGCAAGTGTATTCCTCTCCCACTTGCCAATCCCTGTGCTGTTTGTGTGGAGTAAAGGTTGACTGGTCTTTGTTTCTCCATTGCTCTTTTCAGTTGAGCTGAAGATGGAGAACCTCACTGTTGTAGCTGGCACGAATATCCTCCTGCCTTGCCGTCTAATCTCCAACCTGGCTGTGCCCAAGTGGACCTTCCAGCAGCGAGACCTTGCCCAGGTACCTGACGCCAACTACGAGGTGCAGCCCAAAGCCTTGTTGATCTCGGAGGTGGAGCCACAGCACGGCGGCAGCTACAAGTGTTACTCGGAGGAGAAACGTGAGCGCTTCCCGGTGGGCAAGTACTGGCTGAAGGTGGTTTCCAAACCGGCCATGGCGTTGGAGCGCCAGATGGCGGCGAGTAATGTGGAACTGGTCTGGCTGTGTGTCTTTGTCCTGGGGGTGGTCTGTCTTTGCTTGTTAGGAGTGGTCATCTACCTGAACCGCAAGCTGAAGGAGCGGTTGGAGAAAAAGGCACCAAGCAAGGAAGCTGAGCGTGTTACCGTGTACCCCACCGAGCGCATCCTGCCCAAGGAGCTCCCCAAAGGCACCCAGTTCATCCCCAGCCAGACATCGAGCTCGGACGAGAAGCTGTGGGAGTCGCCCTCCTATTATTACTCCGACGGCTCCCTGAAGATCGTGCCCGGGCACGCCCTGTGCCAGAATGGCAGCTCGCCGTCGCACAACGGCACCGCCAACGGGATCCCCGGGCAGCCCCTGCCCACTGCCGTCCAGTCGCCCACCCGCCTCAACCTGGCCAACATCCGCGGCGGCAACACCAACGGCTACATCCGGCTGCAGCTGGGCGAGGAAGGGGTGGACCCTTTCTCCGAGGAGCTGAGGAAGAAGCTGAAGCAGCGGCAGATGTTGCCAGATGCAAATCCGGAGGAGTCCTCGGTGTGAGGGACTGTCGGCGGCCCTCCATTCACCACTCGGCTACCTCACCCTTTGTGTAAATAGGACAGAAGGAAAACAAACACTGAAGCCTAAACTTTGTCAAGATTATGTATATATTCCACGCTTCACCTGCATTTAAAACATAAAGATTTAAAGTCCCCAACCAAAAATCCCTAAATTGTAACACATCTAACTTCACACAGACTGTCTATATACACTGTACCCACCATCTCTCCAGCCAAACTTGTGTGATACTGTGAACAGGAAGAGAAGCTCTGAACTGGGATACTTTTCCCCTCCTCGCTGTGGTTCAAGGTGGACGCCAGGTTGTCAGGTAGGTGTCAGTCTATCTCTGGTGTTGAGGGTTTTTGTCCTGCGATGGGTCATGCTTCTTCATAAACTACCTTTTATTTCTTTGTTTCGATTCCACACACAATTCTCCACCAACAACCCAGTGCCACCTGCAGCCCCTTTGTATATCAGTGGCTTCTATTGGATACTTGACATCAAATTGGGACTTAATTGGAAGGTCCGTTAACCCATTGCTAACAGGCCAAGCTGCAAGGACCCTCACCCTCTCTCCGCAAAAGCAACCAGGCTGAGGTGACCCTGCCCACCAGCTGCCGTGGGGCATTTGGAAGCCAAGGAATTGCAGATGGAACTTGAGAAGATTAGTGGTCTGGCCAGCTCTGATCACAAGTGGGTCTTGCATAAGAACTAGGAGCAGGAGTAGGCCATTTGGCCCCTCGAACCTGCTCCGCCATTCAATAAGATCATGGCTGATCTTTTTGTGGACTCAGCTCCACTTACCCGCCCACTCACCATAACCCTTAATTCCTTTACTGTTCAAAAATGTATCTCCTTGCCTTAAAAGCATTCAATGAGGTAGCCTCAACTGCTTCACTGGGCAGGGAATTCCACAGATTCACAACCCTTTGTGTGAAGGAGTTCCTCCTCAACTCAGCCCTAAATCTGCTTTCCCTTATTTTGAGGCCATGCCCCCTAGTTCTAGTTTCACCCGCCAGTGGAAACAACTTCCCTGCTTCTATCTTATCTATTCCCTTCATAATCATATGTGTTTCTATAAAATCTCCCCTCATTCTTCTGAATTCCAAAGAGTATAGCCCCAGTCTACTCAGTCTCTCCTCATAAGCCAACCCTCTCAACTCCGGAATCAACCTAGTGAATCTCCTCTGCACCCCCTCCAGTGCCAGTATATCCTTTCTCAAGTAAGGAGACCAAAACTGAACACAGTACTCCAGGTGTGGCCTCACCAGCACCTTACACAGCTGCAACATAACCTCGCTGTTTCTAAACTCCATCCCTCTAGCAATGAAGGACAAAATTCCATTTGCCTTCTTAATTACCTGCTGCACCTGCAAACCAACTCCTTGAGATTCCTGCACAAGGACACCCAGGTCCCTCTGCACAGCAGCATGCTGCAATTTTTTACCATGTAAATAATAGTCCATTTTGCTGTTATTCCTACAAAATGGATGACCTCACATTTACCAACATTGTACTCCATCTGCCAGACTCTCACCCACTCACTTAGACTATCGATATCCCTTTGCAG
Source organism: Mustelus asterias (assembly GCF_964213995.1). Classification (NCBI taxonomy): domain Eukaryota; kingdom Metazoa; phylum Chordata; class Chondrichthyes; order Carcharhiniformes; family Triakidae; genus Mustelus; species Mustelus asterias. The sequence continues at coordinate 67,206,082 of NC_135822.1, read as the reverse complement.
ACTTTCAGCGTCCTCTGCACACTTTGCTCTTCCACCCATCTTAGTGTCCTCTGTGAATTTTGACACACTACACTTGGCCTTGCAGTCCCTCAGAGGTCCCTGGGGAATGGGCTCGGGCTGTGTCTGCCTCAGTTCTCCGGTGGACACGTTGCTAAGTGATGAAGTCAGCACAGCTGGTATTCCCCTCCACCTTGGCCTGTTGATGTAGGCTTGAGTTCAATCCAAGGATTTAGATAGTCGCAGTGTGGGCCATTGGCTGCAATGCTGTGCTTGTAGCTTCAGTCGGCAGCTTACACCCCAAGCCCCCCCACCCCCCAACAGCTGATGTTAGAGGTGGATACTTTGGTGATGCACAGTCTTGATCTGGCGCAACATCGGAACTATTCCCCGCTTCCAATTGTAAGCTGTCTTCTCCCCTCAGTCCTTTAGAATATTTTATTTTTCCACACTAACTCCTTGACCAGTGGTTTAGCACTGCTGCTTCACAACGCCAGGGACCTGGGTTCGATTCCCAGCCTTGGGTCACTGTCTGTGTGGAGTTTGCACATTCTCCCCGTGTCTGTGTGGGTTTCCTCTGGGTGCTCCGGTTTCCCCCCCTCAGTCCATAGATCAGGTTGATTGGCCAGGCTGAATTGTCCCTAGTGTCAGGGAGATTAGCAGGGGAAATATGTGGGGTTACAGGAATAGGGCCTGCGTGGGATTGTGGTTGGTGCAGACTCAATGCGCCGAATCTTCTGCGCTATAGAGATTCTATGACCAGGGAGACCTGCTGGCCCAGGGAGGTCATGATGTGGAGATGCCGGCATTGGACTGGGGTAAACACAGTAAGAAGTCTCACAACACCAGGTTAAAGTCCAACAGGTTTATTTGGGTAACCGCTTTGCTACCAAATAAACCTGTTGGACTTTAACCTGGTGTTGTTAAGCTTCTTACTGTGTTGACCCAGGGAGGGCCATGTGTCCAAGAGAATAAGATTCTGACCTTGGTGTAGCATCAGAAGGAGCAGTGTCTGCCCTTGCTCTCCTTCCCCGGCTCCTCACTCCCACCCTCTGTATAACTCTGCCAATGTTTTTCCCACAGTGTTTACCATCAGTGGAACAACGGTCGCAGTGAACCCATCAGATACGCTCTTCAGATATGACAATGAGCGCCTTCCATTGAGGCGAGTGCCCAAGGTGCTGAGGCGAATTGCGTGATGCAGTGTCGCGACGAAATACTCGTCTGCTGCTCTGGAGCGGAACCGTGCAGACTGAGGGGGTGCACTCTCTGACCACTGGTTGTCCTGCCTTCTTCCGCTCCCCCCCCCCCCCCCCCCCCTCCCCAGCTTGCTGAGAGATGTGATTGGAACTGGCAGATGGCTTGACGCTGATGGCACGAGCCATTGTCATTGGTCACGAGAACCAGTTCTGCTGTTGGACATGGCTGAATCGTTGAGGAATCGGTGCACTCAGAACTCTGAGCTCCAGGCAACACATTCATGCTTGACTTCAATCCAAGGCTTCGGATGGTTTCTGTCTAGTCTGCTGGCTACTTGGAGTGCTGCTTTTAGGGAAGGACTCAGTGTGTGGGTTTGGGTGGCTCCCGTATCGAATATCATGAGAGTTGTTTTGAAAACAGTTTCTAACAAATTGAAAGGTGTTTTTTTTTCCAAGGCCACATTTGATGGATGTTGTCCCATCAGGTGCTTGCGTGCCGCTGGAAGATTAATGGTTGCCAAGTAATGACTAAGCTTTGAATGATTGTTAATTGGCAATTAGTGGGAATAACTATGTTTGTACAGGATGTGTAAAATATGAGCAGAAGGAAGTTTGGTTCTCTGTCTCCTGATCTATTGGTCTTCTGGGCAGTCTGTTTGTTAGTGGAGAACCCAGCTGAAGACATTGGAAGACAAATGTTATAAAAGTGATGCTTTGTTTATTGGATCATGTGTTGAGCTGTTGTACATTGTGTGGGGAAAGCTGATTAGGATGTCTTGAGATAGGCAGAGGGGCAGACAATGGTGAAGTCAGACTGTTTCACTGTTGATACCACTCATGGTCCCAAATCAACCACGTTCCTTGTATTTTTGGAATTGACCTTAGTTTCAGATGAAGATCCTACACGTGTGAGTACATAATGGAAAGATGGAGAGCATGTTCGGCAAAGTGTGGCACTCTGGCCACACAGGAGTGAGAGAAACCCAAGAGTTAATCTTGTGTGGTATGAAGAGAGAATCCTGCAAGTACACTGGAGGTCAGACAGCATCCGTGGAGATATAGAGAGAGCCTGAGAGAGTTCAAATTTCGGGGCAATGACGTATTGTCGGGATGTGTGTGATTGGCAGAGGTGGTGGGTGTGAGGAGCCGAGACTAGGCGTGCCACCCTCAGCGACCAGCTCCCGTGGCGTCACATTGGAACGAGCAGCTCCAGCAGGGAAAGGGTCAGGGCCGAAGGAATTGCCGATTCTACCTGACGGAATTGGGAATGTGGAAAGGGAGGGATTGGCGGAAGGTGCGTCACGGGGAAGTGAGTAGGCGGGTGGGTGCGTGAAGAAGACGTCATGCAGCAGTATTGTTACATGGCAGGAATATCCATAATCCCAAGTGAATCGTGGGCAGAATACATTTAGCTGAGGGTTGGGCGAAAGCAAATAGCCAACGGTGCTGACTGGATTCAGCTGTCCTGGAGTCAGTGGCATGGAGGAGAGGATGGGAAACAACTCCTGTGTGTGTTCTCCATCTCTCCCACACTTGCTCCTTCAGCAGAGAATGGAGGGGTAAGAAGAAGAGGGGTTAGATGATCTGCTGTTGATCTGTGCGGGAGGTGGCTGTGTCTAATGTACTTGAATCAGTTTGCAGGTGGTATTTACTTTATAATGTAACTTATTGAACTCAGCATGTAATTTAAATATTGTACAGTCTCGCCGAAGAATATTTATGAAAGTATTTTTATATCAATTAAAAAGGATTAAAATTTAGTAAATGCATACAGTCTCCGATTTTATTTGTCTCAGAGGGTTGAGTGGCTTCCAATGTGGTCCACTTCAGAATGTGGTCATTTGTTTTGACGGTGCTTCAGTTGACTGGATTGTAAGTTGACGTCCCTTCTACCTTGACTTGTTGGTTGCACTCTGAACTAGAGTTTGAAAGTTCAACTTCAAGGGCACTGGCGCAACAACGTAGGCCACCCCACCCCCCGCCGCCTGCAGTGCAGTATCGAAAGAGTGCTGCACTGTCAGGGGTGCGGCATTCTGGATGACATGTCAAAACCGAGGGGACAATCTCCCCTGTAAAAGATCCCGTCACAGTATCTCTCTGAGCAGGGGAGTTGGTCCCTTTACCAATATTTACGCTCAACCAGGGAACAAAAGGGTTGACTATTTGCTGATTGATGATGTTGGTGGAAAGTTGAGTGTAAAACCAGGAGCTTCATCTTGGATGATGTACCAGTCACTTTTTCAAAAGTATTTGATTAACCGTGATGCAGTTGAGATATTGAAGCCATTGGACAATCTCTGGGATTTGGGTTCCAACTCGGGTGAAACGTTTCACCACTGTGTGTAAGGGTCATCAAGTTGAGAACAGTTGTACATGATTTCCTAGTGGGTAGCGGGGCCTACAGGACTAAACGGACAGTAATTCAGCACCAGGCTTGAGTTCCACCCAGGCGGAGCTGAGGTTGCTGGATGTGGGCAGTGTAAAATGTCACTGCTTTGTCACTCTGTCAGCGAGGGAGCAGAGACACAGTGGCCAGATCTTGACTGTCCTGACCTGGGAGTCCTTGTTGAGAGTGCAGTGTGGAGGGAGCTCTAGTCTTGGCATGATTGCATCTGAACTGGGAGTTATCGGGGCCACCCATATTGGGGAAAGATGCCTCATCACCCCAGTGTGACTTTACAGTGCATCATTCCCCTTAGCTGCTAGCTGTGCTCTTGGCAACTGAGTTCAGGAGCCGCCTGTAGATGTAGGAGCTGCAGTGTGTATTGCAGCCTTGTTAAGATAGGCTCAGATACATGATGTTGATGAGTCTGACCCTGGATGAAGAGGTAAGTGACTAATTAATTAATATTGATAAGATCTTCAAATCCATATCTGTGGAGCTCAAGGCTGAAGTATCAGAGTTTGGTGGGTTACTGCAATCGAGTCTCACTGTGGTATCGTACATCAGTACCTTTATCAGCAGGTTCCCAGATTGCCACACGTGGTAAAGTCACCGTGTCAGCTATTGGACACACGTGAGGCAACATGAGGAGATGAAACTGGAGAGCAGAAGCTCCTGTTGAAAAAGGTAAGGTTTCAGTCTCTCTCTCTTGTTTCCTGCTGCTTTCAGGTGGCCTGTGTGGTTCAGTCAGCAAAAGGTAGCCCTCTTTCTCTCTCCCTCCTCCTCTTCCACCTCTATCTCCCTCCCTCCGACCCTGTGTACTCCTTCTGCTCACCTCTCGTGCGCCCTCTCGCCCCCGCCCCCCCGGCGCGCCCCCCCTCGCCCTCTCTCTTCACCCCCCTGTTCTCCCTCTCTCTCTTCCCTTCCCCCCCCCCCCCTGTTCTCCCCCTCTCTCTCTCTTCCCCCCCCACCTTGCTCTCCCTCTCTCTTCTCCCCGCCCCCCCCCCGTTCTCCCTCTCTCTCTTCCCCCCCCCCCTTGCTCTCCCCCTCTCTTCTCCCCGCCCCCCCGTTCTCCCTCTCTCTCTTTCCCCCCCCCTTGCTCTCCCTCTTTCTCTCCCTCCCTCCTCCCCCCCCCCCCCGTTCTCCCTCTCTCTCCCTCTCCCCCCCCGCCCCCCTCGCCCTCTTCTCCCCCCCCCCCCCCCCCCCCCGCCCTCTCTCTCCCACCCCCCTTCGCCCTCTCCCCTCGGGCAGTATTGCTCTCTCCCTTGCGCTTGGTCCAAGTGCTCCAGCTATAGGAGAGGAAAGATATTCGTTGGCTGCTTGGATGAGTCCCAGTGAAAGGTTATTCAACCCCTGAATCCTGATTTATTTTTCTTTCCATAACATGGTGCAAAGATCCAGTCGGAAACATTCCAGTGCAGCGCACCGCACTCGTGCAGAGGAGCCTGCAATTGCCTGGCAGAGATGCGAGGCCTGGAAGGTATCCAGCGTCTCTCGCTGCTTTATATCAGGAGAGGTCAGGAGGGGTGCTCGTGTGGAGGAGATACAGAACCAGAACACAAACATTTCCTTAAATGGTTGGAGTTGTGTTTGGGGCCAGAAGAGGCTCTGTTTAGAGATTGAGTCAGAACATCCATCACTTTGACAAGTTGAAAATGCTTTGGAATAATAACACTCTGTTCTTTCTTGAGGAGAAAGAATTAAGGATTCTTAACGAGACAAGCCCATCTCATCTACCTCACCCCACTCCATTCCACCTCCCCATCTTCTCACCAAGTCCCTCCCTGTCCTGAGCTCCCTTTACTGAAAGCGGTTGTCTCTTGAGTCTGCTTTTGACTCTTGCATTGCCGTGGCAGTGTCTGGGTGCTGAGGTATATCAGTGTGACTCCACTTTGCAACTCGCTCTTCTCCTGGCAGCACCACCCCAGCAAACCCTCCCAGGGCAAGTACAGCACAGGCTCCATACAGAGAGTGAACCTTTGAAAAAAACACAACTCCCAGGGCAGAGATGCCAACTCTGTATTTTGGGAATCTTCAGTTGCACACCTCCTTGGTTAGACCATATCTGGTGTAAGCGTGTTTAGTTTTTGGCACCGCTTCTTGGGAGTGCTGTATAATTTTTTTTATATTAATTCGTGGGACATGGGTGTCGCTGGCTGGGCCAACATTTATTGCCCATCCCTAGTTGCCCTTGATCAGAGGGCAGTTGAGCGTCAACCACATTGCTATGGCTCTGGAGTCACATGTAGGCCAGACCGGGTAAGTACGGCAGATTTCCTTCCCTGAAGGACATTAGAGAACCAGATGGGTTTTTCCGACAGTCGACAATGGTTTCATGGCCATCAGTAAATTCTTAATTCCAGATACTTTTTGTTGAATTCAAATCCCACCATCTGCTGTGGCGGGATTCGAACCCGGGTCCCCAGGACGTTAGCTGAGTTTCTGGTTTAATAGTTTAGTGATAATGCCACTAGGCCATCATGGAGTGCAGAGCTTTGAAGATTGAGGCCTTACATTTTTTGGGGGGTTTTGTCTGGATATTTAAGGGTATGGAGCTGAAGGTGAGTGAATGGAGTTGAGATGCAGAGAGCCATAGTTGAATGGGAGCCTCCTGCTGGACTTTGGCCAGGTTACCAGAGCTCATATCCCGGGAAAAGGTGACCTTCCGTGCAGGAGTGGGAAAGGGAAGCTATTGGAAGGAGCACTCTAGTGCGTGTTGACAGTTCTTTTGTACGTCAGACATTAGCAGCTGGTAATCTGCATTTCCTCACATTATGTGGCACACAATATCAACTGTGTGGGCACCATCTGGAGTACCCAGCTTATTTCAGGCTTCTGCAGCCTAGCCCAGTTGCTATAATTATTGCAGGCTGAGTTGTGGGATTAGAGTCAAAGGTTCATTAATCGGATGCGAGGCAAAGACACACACACACACCACGTCTGCAGTCAAGGCTGTTCTGGTGGCTTGCTGAATCTGCTGGAGTGATGTGGACTAGATGGATCCTGGTGATTGTTGAGTGCATGGTGCTGTATCATTGTTATCCTGAGATGGGAAGGAAAGGTCCCTTGGCCTTTATCCTTGCTGAAACCTACCGTACCACTGTTACAGCTCAGCTTGGGTATGTGGACCAAGCACCAGAGGGTTTCCAGTACCCCAGAATAACGTAGCACCGAGAGACAGAAGTGGAGGGCAGTTTGTGAACTGAAAAACCACAGCCTGTGCCTCATGGGTTGCTTCTTGAAGCAATTTGCTTCTTAAAAGGGTGTTTGTATTTTTGCTGGAGTCCATGGGGTGACACTGGCAAGACTGCCTTCATTGCCAGTAGCCGGACACCCTCAGAAGATGGTGGAGTTAGAGACTGCTTTGGAGCTTGGCAGTTTGTGGTGGTGGTGGTGGTGTCCCCACACTGGGTTATTTTGGGAGTTCCAGGATGCTCGCTTGGGGAGGGATTACTATGTCCTATTTGGGATGGTGGGTGATTTCCACTTGATGTGTTGCCATGACAGTGCTGCGAGGAGAGATGGGCGCTGTTCCTCAGTGAGCAGACAAACCACTCTGCTTGGTGTTGAGCTTTGAGTGTCGATCGCCATTTGGGTAAGTGACAAGAATAATCCATCACACTCCTTACAAACTTAGAAACATAGAAAATAGGAGCGGGGGAGGCCATTCAGCCCTTCAAGCCTACTCCATCATTCACATGATCATGGCTGATCATCCAACTTAATAGCCTGATCCCGACTCCTCCCTGCCCGGATCCTATGATTCTCTTTGTCCCCAAGAGCTGCATCTTACTCCTTCTTGAAAACATAAAATGTTTTGGCCTCTACTACATTCTGTGCCACCGAATTCCACAGGCTTACCACCCTCTGGGTGAAGAAATTTCTCCTCTCCTTGGTTCTAAAAGGTTTACCCCTTATCCTCAAACTATGACGCCTAGTTCTGGACTCCCCCCACCATTAGGAACATCCTTCTTGCATCTACCCATTTGTCTTGTTGGAATTTTATAGGTTTCAATGAGGTTCCTCCTCATTCTTCCTGACCAACTCCAGTCTCTCCTCATATGTCAGTCCCACCATCCCAGGAATCAGCCTGGTAAACCTTCAGTGTACTCTCTCTCCATAGCAGGAACATCCTCGGATAAGGAGAACAAAAGTGCACACAACATTCCAGGTATGGTCTCACCAGGGCCCTGTACAATTGCAGCAAGACACCTATGCTCCTGTACTCGAGTGCAGTAAAACATCTTTATCCCTATACTCAACTCCTCTCGCTCTGAAGGCCAACATAACATTTGCCTTTTTTAATGCCTGCTGTACCTGCGCGCTTACCTTCAGCGACTGGTGTACGAAGACACCCAGGTCTCATTGCACATTCTCCCCTCTACATTTCTAGCCATTCGGGTAATAATCTGTCTTCCTGTTTTTGCTACCAAAGTGGATAAGCTCACATTGATGCACATTATGCTGCATCTGCCATGCATTTGCCCACACACTCAGCTTATAGATGCTGCAAAGATGAATCAACATGTGGGTCCCTTTTATTGCAGGAGGTTCAGTCTTTACTGGAGTCTTGTACCATTCATGTGGCTAATGCAGTGCAGCCACTGATCAAGGGTAAACTCCAAAGACATCTCGGTTGGGGAGCATGGGCTCAGTTATTATTGAAGGCCAAGGGCAGTGTTGAAGGCCAAGGCAATGGTTAAGCCTCTCAGGGGAGTCGGAGATTTAAGATGCAAGGTGCAGTTGCGAGCAGTGAGACTGGCCTTTTGAGGTGCATGGGGAGGGTTCTGGGCACTGAGAAGGGCCATTGTCTTGGTATGTCAAGTTGACACCTGTGCGGCCTTGGAGAGATGCTGCATGGCCGATAATGGTAGAAGTCCAATCTCTGACTGAGCTGTTGGATGAGTGACTTGGCATTGGCTTTCTTCGCTGGTCATGTTGAGTTAGTGGAGTTGCTGCTTCGGAGAACCTGAACCGTTCATACAGTGGTCATCTTGGCTGGGGTTTAGAGCTGGCGAGGCATCTTGGGCTGTCAATCCTGAGGGGAGTTGCAAAGAGCTCCGAAAGGCATTGGGGCTGTGTTGTGGCAGTCAGCTGCTAACTCATATGTTCCTCTGTTAATTGTATTCTTGGGATGGGTCAGCCAGACCACAGGGGCAGAGTGACAGGGGCCCAAAGTTAGTGGTCATAAGTATGAAATAGTCAGTCATAAATCCAAGAGGGGATTAGGGAGAAACCTCTTTGCTCAGAGGGTGGTGAGTCTGTGGAAATCCATATTCCCCCCGGGAGTAATTGAGGTAAATAGCATGGATACCTTCAAGAGGAAAGTAGATAAAAACATGAGGGAGAAAGGAATAGAGGGGACAAGAGTTTAGATGAATCAGGTGGGGAGGCACAGTGGTTAGCACTACTGCCTCACAGCGCCAGGGACCCGGGTTTGATTCCCGGCTTGGGTCACTGCCTGTGTGGAGTCTGCATGTTCTCCCCATGTCTGCGTGGGTTTCCTCCGGGTGCTCTGGTTTCCTCCCACAGTCTGAAAGACGTTCTGGTTAGGGTGCATTGACCCGAACAGGCACCGGAGTGTGGCGACTAGGGGAATTTCACAGTAACTTCATTGCAGTGTTAATGTAAGCCTTACTTGTGACACTAATAAACTTTAACTTTAAAGTTTTTCTGGAGCATAAATGCCAACAAATGGAGTCAACGTTCTTGTTAGTTTGCTGTCAGTACTGAAATGATGTCCATCATTGAGGAAGGAGAGAGTGTTACCAGTTTTAAATAACCCAGTTGCTTCGTGGCCATTTAGAAGCAGGTCTTGTGTGAAAACATTCTGATAAGTGAGCCAAACAATAATTTGGGGAAATTGAGGGGTAATTCTGGGAAGAATCATAGAATCCCTATGAAGAGCTGCTGTCGAAGCAGCTTATTTGAGTATTGAAGGGGGTCTCATAGCTGGTGAACTGTGGTGGGCCTGTACATCTCTTGTTGTTGCAACACCATGAGAATGGAGCTTGATGGCGGGGGGGGGGGATAATCCATCAGTGAAACAGGGACAAATGAGGTTAGGTTAGGTATGAGAATAGATTTCCTTCTACAACCTGTTCTGAATAATGATGCGGCCTCACAGAATGGTGCTGGATAAGCTGCTGGAATTTGAGGAACTTTGGGATTCCCAAGTGGTGGTGAGGGTGGGATGATTGAGATCCCTTGGAACTTGCTTGATCATCTTTTGGCTGAGAGAGGAATTGGAGAGAGATGTTCCGTAAATGAGCCTAAGGGTGTTTCTCTATTTATAGGCTCGAGGAGATTGCATGGTGAAGGGCGGGGATGATTTAATTAGTAATTCACTTGGCTGTGCTATGTTGAGGCAGGACGGGCCCTGTGTATGTTTGTATGTCAGAGCCAGGGGAAACAGCTGAAGAATCGGCAGAATGTCACATGTTTCCTGAAGGTGCTGAGTGTGGCTAGGAACGCCATCTTGCATTTCACCAAAGCGACTCATTGATTCCGGTGAACCAAAGCGATGAGTGTTCACATTTGGGGACATCAGACTGAAGCTTCATGCTATCCTCTCTCACACTCGGCTAACATGGTGGTGGAAAGGGAGCAGAGGAAGCATCCCGGGCTTGATTTATTACCCCGCCTCCCCTCCCCCAATTCCCCACCTCGGTAATTGGGGCACCACTAGTCAGTGTGCATGGTTAACCTTCCAAATCCAAGATGGCTCAGACAGTGTTTGGGAGCGCTGTCATCCAGTTGGTAAGCTGTATCTCAAACGTCTCCTCTGGGATTCCCCTGTATCTGGGCCAGAAAACCTTGTTGTTGAGCTATCACGAGTATTTGTGCAATGCATGGTCACAGTTGAATGACATTTGGTAAAGACGCCATTGCACAAGAGATCATAGTGCGTGATTCAGTATGTAAATATGTGGTCTGGTTTACAAACGAGGTCAAGTGGACCACCGACCTTTTGAGCAGACAATCTCTGGGAATGAGAGGGGAGATTACAGAACAGATTTTGGATTGACTGAACTGTTGGAACACTACAATTGGTTTTAGGAATAGGCATGGGGAAGAAGTAGCTAAGACCTCTGTGTTGGCCTCCAGTTATCGCTGATGTGAAGCTGGATAAGCATAAGACTGGGGTTGGGTTTAATAGGCTCTTGACGGTTGCTTCTATCTGCTCTGTACCAATACAGGCCTGGTCACTCTCGCCTCCCAAGGGAAAGACCATGGTTTTTGTATCTGCTGCAGTCATTCACAGCATCTCTCCAACTTTCCAGAGATTCACCACCCAAGAGGGTGTTGAATCTCTGGAATTCTCTGCCCACTGAAGTGGTGGAGACTACCTCGTTGAATATGTTTAAGTCACGGATAGATGGATTCCTGATCGGTAGGGGAATTAGGGGTTATAGGGAGCAGCAGGTAAGTGGAACTGATTCACTTCAGATCAGCCATGATCTTATTGAATGGCGGGGCAGGCTCGAGGGGCTAGATGGCCTACTCCTGCTCCTATTTCTTATGTTCTTATGTTTCTCTAACAAGGAAACGAAGAACAACTGGATAATCAAAACATGCCGAGGATCAAAGCCATAGCTCTACCTGGGCGGCCTACCTCAGTGCTGCAACTGAGGGAGGGGCGTGCATTTTTAGGCCCAGCCAAGGAGGCTCTGATCACGGGAAACGTGACATCGTCAATGGGCAAACAGGCCAAGGTTGTCAACCCTCCAGGAATTGGCGATTCAATCTCCAAGATACGGCTGTGTGCAACCTTGGAGAAAAAATCTCGGCATTTAAAAAAACAAACAAACATGTTTTTGTCATTTGAACGTTTCTCTTTAACAATCCTGTGGGTGGCATAGTGGTTAGCACCACTGCTGCCTCACAGCGCCAGGGATCCGGGTTTGAATTTGGCCTTGGGCCACTGTCTGTGCGGAGTTTGCTCGTTGCCTGCATGGGTTTCCACCGGGTGCTCCGGTTTCCTCCTCCAGTCCAATGATGTGCAGGTTCGGTTGATTGGTCATGATAAGTTGCCCCTTAGTGTCGCGGAATTAGCAGGGTAAATACATGGGATAATGGGGAAAGGGCCTGGGTGGGATTGTTGTTGGAGTAGGCTCGATCCGCCAAATGGCCTCCTACACTGTAGGAATTCGATGATTTTGTGCACAGGTTAGGCGGATTGGCCATGCTAAATTGCCCCTTAGTGTCCCAAGTTGTGTAGGTTCGGGGAATTAGCGGGGTAAATGCATAGGGATAGGGGTTGGGCCTTGGTAAGATGCTCTGTCAGTGTGTCAATACAGATTCGATGGGCCAAATGGCCTCCTGCACTGTAGACATTCTATGAAAAACTGGAGGGGGTGGGGGGTGGGAGCGTTGTTTGGCCAGTAGGCAAGGAGCATTGAATTTGGGAATGAGTCTTTTTGCTTACCAATTGCCGTAGGGAGGCAGTACGTCATAAGGATGTAAGTGTTGGCTGACTAATAGCTGGAGCATCGGGGGCAAGTCATGCAATGAAACCTCCAGGAATGTACTTGATCACAGTTAACAACCCTAAAGCAGGCTGGGGTTTGAGCTACCATCCAGTCACTAAGCAGTGTGGTGATGCTCAGAATCGCTAATCTAAGGATAGAGTGCATTCTTCTGTTCAATGATTTTCCACTTGATCAGAGCAGTCTTGAACTACCTTGTCACCTCTCTTGCCTGTTCCACCTTTGAAGGGGATCACAGCTCATCTGTGGCCTGACTTAATATCATCCCCTTTCTTGATCTCTGAAGACGTTTAGGTCATCTTTCTTGGATTCAAAATGAGCAATTAATCTACCATTGGCGGAAGAGAATTCTGAAATCATACCGGGTCTGCCCATTGCAAGGTTAACAGTGTTCTATGTTTTATTCATCTGATTTTCAACTTGCCTCCACATCACCTTGGGGCGGCACAGTGGGTTCGCACTGCTGCCTCACAGCGCCAGGGACCCGGGTTCAATTCCCGGCTTGGGTCACTATCTGTGTGGAGTCTGTACCTTCTCCCCGTGTCTGCGTGGGTTTCCTCCGGGTGCTCCGGTTTCCTCCCACACTCCAAACATGTGCGAGTTAGGTTGATTGGCCGTGCTAAAATTGACCCTAATGTCAGTGGGGTTATCAGGGTAAGTATGTGGGGTTACGGGAATAGGGTCTGGGTGGGATTGTGGTCGGTGCAGACTCGATGGGCCGAGTGGCGTCCTTCTGCACTGTAGGGATTCTTTGATCCTATGATGATGATTGGCTGTTGCTGGGGAACAGTTCTGTAATGGCGTGCAATGGCCGCATCTCTCGTACCTTGTGTTGTTGCTAGTTCCCCGCAAGCGGGTGTTTCTCCTTGGTCTGTGATGTGAAGGCGAGAATCACAGCACAGCACAAACTTCAGGTCTAAACCGAGAGTGGTGGGTTCTCTCCCACACTGACTTTGTCACCCATCTCTTCTGAAACAGCTGGATTGGGTTTGTAGTTTGTGATGTTTGCCCCTGATCTTTAAGCAGTAGAGAGTTTGGGAAAAACAAAGGGTAGTTGAGTTATGATGCAAAGCTCTCCATTTTGGTTGATGTTCCTTCCTGAAGCTCGAGATTTGGAGAGAGGCAGGCCCCAGGCAGGAAGCTGCCTCCTCTTCTGTCTTCCTGCTTGGCACAGAGCTTCCCTTTTCCCCCTCCACCCACCTCCCTCTCGTAACCTGAGCTTCAGCCAAGCAGTTACTGCCCTGTGACTGAGCCGGCTCAGATTTACACCCGTGTTTGGGATGTTATTATTGCTCTCTAGCTTCCTCCGAGCTGTGTCACGCTAACTGAGGCCCCCTTTTTCTTGTAAATCGACTGCGCAGAATCTTTTTACTGCCGATGATTGATTTGGTTTTGTGGCTCAGGGCAGCTGTTTAATTTTGATGTTTGCATATTTTAACATGGGGGTGAAGAGTGGATAGGGCCGTACAAACACGAAGAGGGATAGTGCTTCCGAGATCTGCCGAGCACTGAGAAAGAGGTCTCGGTCAGTGTGCTGCTTTGCAGGGTGTTCGGTTATAGTTAAAGTTCATTTATTTATTAGTCACAAGTAAGGCTTACATTAACACTGCAATGAAGTTACTGTGAAATTCCCCCAGTCGCCACACTCCAGCGCCTGTTCGGGTCAATGCACCTAACCAGCACGTCTTTCAGAATGTGGGAGGAAACCGGCGCACCCGGAGGAAACCCACGCAGACACGGGGAGAACGTGCAAACTCCGCACAGACAGTGACCCAAGCCGGGAATTGAGCCTGGGTCCCTGGCGCTGTGAGGCAGCAGTGCTAACCACTGTGCGACCGTGCCACCACATTACGTGGGTTAGATAAGCAAAGCTCTTTCTGCGCTGTCCCCATCAAGCACTCCCTTGACAGCTACACCTTAAGTCAGGCACAGACGAAAGCTTCCTCAGTCCAAAGATGTGCGGGTTAGGTTGATTGGCCATGCTAAGTTGCCCCTAATGGGGTGGGGGGGGAATGTGTTAGCAGGGTAAATATGTGGGGTTATGGGAATAGGGTCTGGGTGGGATTGTGGTCGGTGCAGACTCGATGGGCCGAATGGCCTCCTTCTGCACTGTAGGGATTCTATGATTCCACTTGCCGTGCTGATTCAGCACACAGATGTAACCAGAAGCGTACAAAAGGCAGTTCAGCTTTCACTTGGAGCTCTGGCCAGGATGAAAAGGCAGTGCGTGTCTGAGAGCCTGACCTTCTGCCTTCATCATTCATTCTGTGTAAATCCTGGAACTGGCATGTTTGCTTTCGTCCTGCCTGTGTTGGTGCTGTAGACTCCATCCCGTAAACATAGCTTCTTCCCATAAACTATTCTGTTCTCCTGCAGATTAACCCCTTCAAGAAAACTGCAGCCTCCCCTCAAAAACAAGCTTGTGCTGTGTGTTGTTTCTGGTGGTCTCCTGAGAGAGTAGATCCTGCAAGGTGGTTGGGATTCTGATCAGACAGATGCCTACACATTCCAGTAGCCAGTCTCGGGCAAACAAGTGGCAGATGGAATGCAATGTGGGAAAGTGTGAGGCTATGCATTTTGGTAGGAAGAATAGAGGTGTAGACTATTTTCTAAATGGGGAAAGGCTTTGGAAATCTGAAGCACAAAGGGACTTGGGAGTCCTGGTTCAGGGCTCTCAAGGTTAATGTGCAGGTTCAGTCGGCAGTTAGGAAGGCAAATGCAATGTTAGCATTCATGCCGAGAGGGCTAGAATACAAGAGCAGAGATGTCCCGATGAGGCTGTATAGGGCTCTGGTCAGACCCCATTTGGAATATCATGAGCAGTTTTGGGCCCCATATCTAAGGAAGGATGTGCTGGCCTTGGAAAGGGTCCAGAGGAGGTTCACAAGAATGATCCCAGTAATTAAGGGTTTGTCATATGAGGAATGGCTGAGGAGTCTGGGTCTGTACTCGATGGAGTTCAGAAGGATGAGTGGGGGGAGATCTAATCTGAAAGGCCTGGATAGAGTGGACATGGAGAGGATGTTTCCACTAGTGGGAGAGACTAGAACTTGAGGGCACAACCTCAGAGTGAAGGGATGCTCCTTTAAAACAGAGATGAGGAGGAATTTCTTCAGCCAGAGAGCGGTGAATCTGTGGAACTCTTTGCTGCAGAAGGCTGTGGAGGCCAGGATATTGAGTGTCTTTAAGATAGCGATAGATAGGTTCTTGATCAATAAGGGGATCAGGAGTTACGGGGAGAAGGCAGGAGAATGGGAATGAGAATCATACCAGCTATGATTGAATGGCGGAGCAGACTCGATGGGCCGAATGGCCTAATTCTGCTCCTGTATCTTACGGTCTTATCTAAGCACAAATGTTGATCGTCGACCATTTTGTTTGCCTTGGTGCAGGACCAGTCGCAGCTCTGCCCCCAGCATGTGGATCTCTGGAGCCTGTCCACTTTATTTTTTGCCCCTGCCCCTCGCCTTCTGATGTGGATTGAGCCAAATGGACTGAGCTCTGTGAACATAGTGTTGACTGGGGCACCTGTAATACGAAAGGATAAATATCCAGGGTAGCCTAGTTGTGTGTCGACATGTCAATTCCTGTTGGTGAGTTTTATGAAGCAGTGAGGGAGGATACTATCCGTGATTGACCACGATGTCAGAGGAATTCTTGTGAACCTCCTCTGGACCCCCTCCAAGGCCAGCACATCCTCCTTTAGATACGGGGCCCAAAACTGCTCACAATACTCCAAATGGGGTCTAACCAGAGCCTTACACAGCCTCAGCAGTACATCCCTGCTCTTGTATTCTTGCCCATGTTACCTCCGAGGTAATATGGACAGGCAATCTCTGACTTCCCATTGCCTGCGGGAGACAAATGGCTATTTCTGGTCCTGTTTAGTCCTCTGTCGTCAAGGTGATCAAGTACATTTGGCATCCATGGCTCAGATGGTCGATCCTCTCGCATCTTTAGTCAGAAGGTTGTGGACTTGAGTTCAATTCCAGAGTTTTGGACAAGAACTGGAGGCAGACAAGCTGGAGTGTCGTACTGAGGGCATGTGGCAGCCAGAGAGGCGTAGCGTTTCTGATGAGGCATTGAATTGAAGTTGTTTTGTGCTGGCCTGAGGTGGTGGTAAAGATCCCACATGTGAAACACAGGGTAGTTCAGCCAGTGTGATTTATCCATCACCCAGTATTAGTGAAACAGATGATCTTGCTGTTGTGTCACTGCAGGTTGTAGAGCCTTGCTTTGTGAGAATTGGCCCGTCACGCTTTTCACAACATCAGAACATGACCGGACTACAAATGGGCCTTGGCTGTCTGAGAACTTTTCATTTATTCATTTTATGGGCTGTGGGCGTCATTGGCTGGGCCAGCATTTATTGCCCATTTCTAGTTGGCCTCCATTTGAGAGGGCATTTGAGAGTCGACCACCTATTGCTGTGGGTCTGGAGTCACATGTAGGCCAGACCAGGTAAGGACAGCAGATTTCCTTCCCTAAAGGACAAACCTTTTTAAGACTGGAAGTCGTGGGGACAGAAGTAGGCCATTCAGCCCATCGAGTCTGCTGTGCCATTCTATGAGGTTTTGACTGATCTGATTTGGGGATGTCCTGAGGTTCTGAAAGATGCTCTTCTACTCCCTTGATATGATGGGAGTTTGGGTCAGGTTAGATCTGAATTTTGGGTGTTTGCTCTGGGGTGAAATGAAGTCTCCTGGATGTGGTTGGTTCGGGTTAGTCCCAAGGAGAAACTGAGGGGGAAAACTTCCAGGTAACTGGCCATATTTTTATTATGGCTGGTCGGAAGCCAGGCAGAAGGAACTCCATTTGTTTGAGCTGAAGTCGGGTCATGGGCAGTGCGAGTATGGATGGGTCTTTTTCTGTTCGTAACTGCAGGAGTTTGAAGAATATTTCGCCCCCAATGCTACTTTGAAGAGTCTCAGAACAAACTAATCTCCCGGAGGAAGGGGTTAATAATTCATTGCCACTCTGAGGAGTTGGATGCAGATATCTGAGTGGGAGAATGAGGAAAGTGTTAATAAAAACATTGAATAATGGCAGATATCGGGACTGCAGTGATTTTCCCAGTAAATGGGCTGATAGAATCCACGATAGGTGGATTGTCATCGGAATGGTTTGAGGTACAACTAAACTTCACATCATGCCAACACAAATGGAAGTAAAGTTAGAAGCAATTCTGCACTGTAGGGTTCTATGATTCTATGATTCTACAATTCATGCCTCCTTGATTCTTTGATAACTGCCGTCGTGAGCCCTGCCCCTGCTCCTGCTCCCACTCCCCACCCCCGAACCCTTTGTCAAGAAATCTTTTGTTGAGGATGTTGCAGAGACGGCCGGAGAGGGCTCCTGTTACGCTGAGTAACAGGCTGCCTTTGAGTGTTTCTGTGGTCCTGATTTACTGGGCTCAAAGCCTGCATGAGGCATTCTCGTGGTAGATTGGGAGCTGAGATGACGTAGGGTTTTTTTTGCACACTGCCCCCGCCACTCTGTGGGAACTGCACACAGGAAATGAAGCAGATGGTCCCTGGAGACCAGCAATTATCCTGTGAGTCAGAGGGCAGAATTGCTTGAGATGAGAAAGTTATTGATGCAAGATATCGACAATGTTGTTGATTCATCGGAGCATTAGGAGCAGGCTAATAGATCCCACAAGTATCCGTCCTTATCATCAATTAGTGCAAGCTTTTTGGCTTCTAACTACATCTTTCAATCTCCTAACTCACTGCAATTGCATCTCAATCTGTTTTGAATGTTTTTAGTGTTATTAAATGTGGAAGATTAATGTTATTGAATGCTTGCAGAATTTGGGGCCATTTAAGCTCTGAGCTCCTTCTTATCTGAGTGGTCGAATGGTTCTCAAAGTAAGTAGTCTCACAACACCAGGTTAAAGTCCAACAGGTTTATTTGGTAGCACGAGCTTTCGGGGCGCCGCTCCTTCATCAGTTGAGTGCAGGATTTGTTTCACAAACAGGGCATATATAGACACAACCTCTTGAACCTGTGCTTCACCCTCTCTCCACTTGCACTGTCTGTGCCTGTAAAGACTGGATTACCTGTAAAGACTCGCATTCCAACCATTATCTTGTAATGGAGTTTGTGTCTATATATGCCCTGTTTGTGAAACAAATCCCCCACTCACCCGATGAAGGAGCGGCGCTCCGAAAGCTCGTGCTACCTGATAAACCTGTTGGACGTTAACCTGGTGTTGTGAGACTACTTACTGTGCCCACCCCAGTCCAACGCCGGCAATTCCACATCATGGTTCTCAAAGGGCCAATGATGTTACTGTGCATCTCTTTGGAATGCTTAAAGCTGGCAATTGGGACTTGCCCCCCATGAAGTGTGGGGAGTGGTGGTGATGAGAGAGGAACTTCATAGGTGGGCAACAGGGTGGCACAGTGCTTAGCGCTGCTGCCCCACAGCGCCAGGGACCCGGCTTTGATTCCTGGCTTGGGTCACTGTCTGTGCTGAGTCTGCACATTCTCCCCGTGTCTGCATGGGTTTTCACCCATTTCCTCCCACACCCCAAAAAAAAAGTGTGCTGGTTATGTTCATTAGCCATGCTAAATTCTCCCTCAGTGTACCCGAACAGGCGCCGGAGTGTGGCGACTAGGGGATTTTCACAGTAACTTCATTGCAGTGTGAATGTAAGCCTACTTGTGACGCTGATAAATAAACTTTCAACTTTACATCTTAGTCCCTACACGCTGAGTGGAGCTCACAAGACTGTGCGGAACTTAATTAATTGAACCCCAAGTCGAAGTTGGTTGGTCATTTCAGGTTGAGGGGAGGGAGTCTAAAGATGTGCGGGTTAGGTTGATTGGCCATGCTAAAATTGACCCTAGTGTCAGGGGATTAGCAGGGTGAATATGTGGGGATACGGGAATGGGGTCTGGGTGGGATTGTGGTCGGTGCAGACTCGATGGGCCAAGTGGCCGCCTTCTGCACGGATTCTGAGTGTGAGAGGGTGCAGTATGAGGAAAGGTGCCCACGGCCAATTGAATAGTTGATCAAAGTTGTAAAGAAAATGTTAATTGTCTGAGTGGTGTGTCGGTCAGGACCAGTTTCAGAAGGAGGCCATTCAGCCCATCGAGTCTGCACCGACCACAATCCCACCCAGCTCCTATTCCCATAACCCCACTACTTACCAATCCCCTGACACTAAGGGGCAATTTATCATGGCCAGTGCACCTAACCTGCACATCTTTGGTCCGTGGGAGGAAACTGGAGCACCCGGAGGAAACCCACGCAGACACGGGGAGAACATGCAGACTCCGCACAGTCATCCGAGGCCGGGTTGAGGAAAACATCATGACTGGACACCCTGAACATTAATTAAAAAGTAAAAAATCTGAGCTTTTCTCCTCAGAGTCCTGAATGAAAGAAGTGTCGAGGTGGGAAAGAATGGATGAGGGAGATGGAATTGATGGCTGCCTCCTCCAAGGTGACAACACCAGAGTGCTCAATCTCCTGAGGAGATGCCCCCTGAAGATATGGCTGTAGGCAATGGCCCAGTGGTATCATTGCCAGACGATCAATTCAGAAACTCAGCTAATGTTCTGGGGACCCGGGTTCGAATCCCGCCACAGCAGATGGTGCAATTTGAATTCAATAAAAAAGAAATGTGGAATTAAGAATCTACTGATGACCATGAAACCATTGTCGATTGTTGGAAAAACCCATCTGGTTCACTAATGTCCCTTTTAGGGAAGGGAATCTGCCGTCCTTACACGATCTGGCCGACATGTGACTCCAGAGCCACAGCAATGTGGTTGACTCTCAACTGCCCTCTGAAATGGCCCAGCAAGCCATTCAATTCACCACCTTCTCAAGGGCAACTCGGGATGGGCAATAAATGCTGGCCAGCCAGCGATGCCTCTGTCCCATGAATGAATTAAAGAATAAAGAACCCACCAGTGTTGTTAGACAGCTCTGTACCTGGTGGCTACATGGTTATCATCTTCTTCTGGCCTTTTCCACCAGGGAATCTGTTGCAAGCGCAGTGCTGGCTCCTGGACAGGTAGTCTGGAGACTGATGGCATCGTGTGCCTTTCTCTTGTCCTCCCATACACATTGCCCATGGATCTGGGCTCAGGGGGAATGGAAAATAACTGAGACTATTAATGACAGCAGAATGCAGAGCTATGGTGAAGATCGAGGGACAAAGGTGTCCATGAGACGTGGGAATTGGCTGCATGTACTCAGACTCGCGTCTGCTGTTGTCTGAGCCACAAGCTGCCACTCATAACCTGGAGCAACTGCAAGCAGCTGTTTGCCATTACACCATCATCCAAAAACCACTGGAGTCTGAGAAACTGGCCTTTCTCTCTGGTCGGATATTTGCTCATTTTTCCATTTGTTGTTCGACCATCTATCTCGCTGCAAGTTTCCAGGGGGTGGCACAGTGGGTTAGCACTGCTGCCTCACAGCGCCAGGGACCCGGGTTCAATTCCGGTCTCGGGTCACTGTCTGTGTGGCGTCTGCACCTTCTCACCGTGTCTGCGTGGGTTTCCTCCCGGGTGCTCCGGTTTTCTCCCACAGTCCAAAGATGTGTGGGTTAGGTTGATTGGCCGTGCTAAATTGATCCGAGTGTCAGGGGGAATAGGGCGTGGGTGGGATTGTGGTTGGTGCAGACTCGATGGGCTGAGTGGCCTTCACTGTTGTGTGTGTGTGTTTCAGTCTCAATCTGTAGTCTATTGTATTCTGACTGTCAGCACAAAACTATTAAGCCACAGGGATTTTGTTGATCGGAGTGGAGACCATTTGTGAGGAAGTGGGTAATTATTGGAAGTAGGGTTGGATATAGACCTGTTGGGGGGAGAGTGAGGCTGTGGGGTTACTTGTGGATTGAACGAAACAATCTCAGAAATCTCCAACTCGCAAGAACAGTTTCACTGTCAGGTCGCCTCCCTTGGATTTGAGCGAAGGTCAGGCTGGATGGCTTCCTGTGGTGGTCTTTGGAATGGACTGCGAGCTTTTGATGTGTAGTGAATTATGTAACAGGAGCATTTTTCTGCACATCCTAACAGTTCTGCGGGACTCCGGTGATGATAAGTGATGCGTGGTTTTTCTGAACTGAAATAGTTGTTGAATTATTAAAAACCGGCAAAGGTCACGTCTCCAATTTTGTTGCAATCGAACCCGCCAAGGTCGGTCTGTAAGAATGCTCCTGGAATCCAAGTGGCTGATCGCATGACATCCAGGTCGTTATCAAGTGATGAGACTCTGTGGTGGGTGTAATGTCAGGCACAGATGAGAAATTTCAGCAAGTTGGTATCTTTCATGTTGGGGGCGGCACGGTAGCACAGTGGGTCAGCACTGCTGCTTCACAGCTCCAGGGTCCCGGGTTCGATTCCCGGCTCGGGTCACCGTCTGTGTGGAGTTTGCACATTCTCCTCGTGTCTGCGTGGGTTTCCTCCGGGTGCTCCGGTTTCCTCCCACAGTCCAAAGATATGCAGGTTAGGTTCATTGGCTGTGCTAAAATTGCCCCTTAGTGTCCTGAGATGCGTAGGTTAGAGGGATTAGCGGGTAGATTAGGGGGGATAGGGCCTGGGTGGGATTGTGGTCGGTGCAGACTCGATGGGCCGAATGGCCTCTTTCTGCACTGTAGGGTTTCTATGTGGTTTAGCCCAAGGCAGATGCGAGTCACTAAAAAAAATGTGTTGAGAAAATTTAGCCATTTTGGCGGCAGGTAAGAGGGGTGGTAAATTTTTGAAGGGTAGCTTCATCCATAGTGTTTGTGTTTGTTGATAAGTCAGTCAAGGTGGTGAATGTTGTCGTGCAGGAAATGAGCACAAAGGTGTCAGGAACAGCGGTGCGATCGTGACCAGGTGATGTCGAATGACCATGTGTCCCATCGCAAACAGAACTTGAATTCTCTGACTGCGCCGTGATCAGTGCGTTTTTGTATGTGACGTCTGTGTGTTTTCTTGCCCTCGAGGGTTTGTCCCTGTTTAAATCATCCCAGCAGCAAGCTTTTTGTGAGTCTTTTAAAAAACGGTGATCTGTAATTAACATTTATCTGCAAAAACAAGAAGCAGATTACGACCTGAATGGGTGTAAGTTGGGAGAGGGGAGTGTGCAGAGGGACCTGGGTGTCCTTGTGCACCAGTCGCTGAAGGTAAGCCTGCAGGTGCAGCAGGCGGTAAAGAAGGCAAATGGCATGTTGGCCTTCATTGCGAGAGGTTTCGAGTCCAGGAGCAGGGATGTGTTGTTGCAACTATACGGGGCCTTGGTGAGGCCACACCTAGAGTATTGTGTGCAGTTTTGGTCTCCTTTTCTGAGGAAGGATGTTCTTGCTCTCGAGGGAGTGCGGCGAAGGTTTACCAGGCTGATTCCGGAGATGGCAGGACTGATGTCTGAGGAGAGATTGACGAGGTTAGGATTGTTTTCGCTGGAGTTCAGACGAATGAGGGGGGATCTCATAGAGACTTATAAAATTCTAACAGGACCAGACAGGGTAGATGCAGGGAGGATATTCCCGATGGTGGGGGAGTCCAGAACCAGGGGTCACAGTCTGAGGATTCAGGGTCGACCATTTAGGACGGAGATGAGGAGACATTTCTTCACCCAAAGAGTGGTGAGCCTGTGGAATTCATTACCACAGGAAGTAGTTGATGCCAAAACATTGAATGTATTCAAGAGGCAGCTGGATATAACACTTGGGGTGAATGGGTGCAAAGGCTATGGGGGGAAAGCAAGATTAGGCTATTGAGTTGGATAATCAGCCATGGTCGTGATGAATGGTGGAGCAGGCTTGAAGGGCTGAACGGCCTCCTTCTGCTCCTATCTCCTATGTTTCTACGCTATCACAGACATGCCCCTGAGGTTTAAAATGTGCAGCGCAATTTCCCCCAGAAATTCTAAGTGTCATAACAGTGTGAAAATCAGAGTGTTCCATGTTGGTCTTTTTGGGTGAGTTCAGCACTGTAATCTTCCGGCACTCTTATCAGTTTCTCTGACATCTGGGAGATTTACGTGGGGGGGAGCGGGGAGAGAGAATGGGGGAGTGGAGTCTAAGCATGCTGGGAAGACAGCTTCAGAGTGCTTGGGTGCCATCTCCTACTGAGCCGGGAAACCTCCTACCACCCACCTTCCCCCGCTCCCTCCACCCGCTCCACTGACATTGAACCCCCACCCCCACACTGACATGGGTCGCCAGCATTGGAGGCATCAGGACCCTCGTAATGAGTCCCCTGGTGGACCCCCGACATGCTCTCCCCCCCCCCCCCACAACCATCCCCTTTGCAGAGCTCCCCCCTGCATAAGTCCCCTATCAGGACCCTACTTCCACTCAGGCCCCCTTGTCGCTTATGGTGCCCAACCGGGCACTACCAGGGAGCAAGTTGGGCAGTCTCAGGGTGCCAGGTGGGTATTGCCAGGCTGACACTGCCCGACGATCACTGCCCATCTATGCTCCCTTCCACCCAGGAGGCTTCAATGGACTCTGATTTCTTTCCCCCCTCCCTGGTGTGGCCATGGCATCTGGTCTCTGCTACTGCAGAGCAGCCCCTGGTGATACTCCCTGGCCTGACATCATGCGGAAGCATCCGGAAGAGTGGAAGCCGCCGTGCTGAACCAGGGAAACGCTTTTTAAAAAATGTCATCATTTTTATGTTAATAGAAGAGCTGGAAGCCATTCTCAACGGTAAAGAGGGGTCTGAAGGATGGATTTTTGGCCTCCCTTGCTACCTTCCCAGCATGCTGATCGACCGGCCTGGAAATCCGGTAAGTTCGTGTCCCTGATGTCTCACTCACTTGGCTCTCACACACACAAGATCAGATGAA
The DNA here is from genome assembly GCF_964213995.1 of Mustelus asterias. Lineage (NCBI taxonomy): Eukaryota > Metazoa > Chordata > Chondrichthyes > Carcharhiniformes > Triakidae > Mustelus > Mustelus asterias. Next base: position 67,182,218 of record NC_135822.1, on the reverse strand, counting down.
AACAAAGGTGAAACAATGATAATTAGAATATATATAAAATTGGATGCTGAAGATTGGAAATAAAAATAGAAAATGCTGGAAAAACTCAGCAGGCCTGGCAGCACCTGTGGAGAGAAAAGGGGAGTTAACGCGTGGAGCCAATGTGATGGGTTATACTGTTGAATAAAGCAGTGGAGAGGCAGGTGCAGCAGAAGAGAAGGACAGGGATAAGTTGGAGGGCAGAGGAGATTAAGTGACGTGGAACACGAGACAAACGGGAATGATAATGATGAGTGTTCAAGACTGAAGCTTTGATTCAAAGTGGGTGTTAATAGCAGAATAAAGGACAGCACTGTGTGAAAGCAAAGTAGCAGAATGTGTTAATCGCGGGAAAAGGGTCAGCACTGTCTGAGAGCAAGATACAGACTCGAGAAGGAAATAAAATAAAAAAGGACAGTGTTCGTAAGTTGTTGAACTCGATGTTGAGTCCGGAAGATGGTAAATTGCTGAATTGGAAGGTGGATTGCAGTTTCTCACTGTGTGTTGAGTTTTAATAGAACATTGTCGCAGACCGAGGACAGGAATGTGTAGCGTGAGAGCAAGTTGATGAATTGAAATGACGAGCGACGGAAAGATGCCGCTTGCAGGCTGAGCAGTCCATATTGAGCTGCCTGAGTGCTGAGCACCACACTTACCCAGGCAAGTGGATAATGTCCTATTGCACTCCTGATTTGTGCATTGTGGATGATGGGCAGGCTTCGGGAAGTGAGCTGCTCTCCACAGAATTCCCAGTCTCTGTCCTGGGGGGTGGCACAGTGGTTAGCACTGCTGCCTCACAGCGCCCAGGGACCCAGGTTCGATTCCCGGCTTGGGTCACTGTCTGTGCGGAGTTTGCACGTTCTCCCCATGTCGGCGTGGGTCTCTTCTGGGTGCTCTGGTTTCCTCCCACAGTCCAAAGATGTGCGGGTTAGGTTGATTGGCCATGCTAAGTTAACCTCAGTGTACCTGAGCAGGCGCCGGAGTATGGAGACTGGGGGATTTTCACAGTAACTTCATTGTAGTGTGAATGTAAGCCTTACTTATGACTAATAAATAAAGTTTACTTTTGCTGTTGTAGACACAATATTTTTATGGCTGGTCCATTCCAGTTTCTGGTCAGTGGTCAGACCCAAAGTGTTAATGGTGGGGGATTCAGCGCTGGCAATGCCAAAAGGTCAAAGGGAGATGGTTAGGTTCTGTTTTGCTGCAGATGATCATTGCCTGGTGCTGTGTCTCACTAAGGTTGTTTGCAAAGTAACTTACCAGCAGAGGGCCGAATGTTGTCTCGGTCTTGCTGCAGATAGACATGGACTGCTCTGTACCTGAGCAGTCACGAATAGTGCTGAACTTTGTGCAGTTATCAGCTAACATCCCCACTTCTGACTTTATGATGGAGGGAAGATCATTGATAAAACAGCTGAAGATGGTTGGGCAAAAGACACTGTCCTGAGGAACTCCTGCAGTGATGTCCCGGGATTATTGACCTCCAAACACCACAACCATTTTTCTTTGTGACAGGTATGTCACTAACCAGTGGAGAGCTTCCCCCTGATTCCCATTGAGCCCAGTTTTGCTCGGATTCCTTGATGCCACACTCAGTCCAATGTAGGATAAATGGGTTCTCCTCTGGCTGGCGGGCGGCACAGTAGCACAGTGGTTAGCACTGCTGCTTCACAGCTCCAGGGACCTGGGTTCGATTCCTGGCTTGGGTCACTGTCTGTGTGGGGTTTGCACATTCTCCTCGTGGGTTTCCTCCGGGTGCTCCGGTTTCCTCCCACACTCCAAAGATGTGTGGGTTAGGTTGATTGGCCATGCTAAAATTGCCCCTTGGTGTCCTGTGATGCGTAGATTAGAGGGATTAGCGGGTAAATATGTAGGGATATGGGGGTAGGGCCTGGGTGGGATTGTGGTCGGTGCAGACTCGATGGGCCAAATGGCCTCTTTCTGCACTGTAGGGTTTCTATGTTTCTAAAATGTGACTAGTGGGGTGCCACAGGGGTCAGTCCTCGGACCTCAACTGTTTACAATCTACATAAATGATCTGCAAGCAGGGACAGAGTGTAACATAGGAAAGATTTGCCGGTGATGTTAAAATAGGTGGGAAAGCAGCCAGTGAAGAGGAGATAAAGATTTTACAGACAGATCGGCAAGATAATGGGGCAAAATTTGGCAGATGGAGTTTAATGTGGAAAAGTGTGAGGTTATCCTTTTTTGGCCGAAAAAAAATGGAAAGGCAATTTATTATCTAAATGGAAAGCAGATTCAAAATGCGCCCGGGTAGAGGGATCTGGGTGTCTGTGTTCATGAATCACAGAAAGTGGGTATGCAGGTGCAGCCTGTAATTAAAAAGGCAAATGGGATATTGCCATTCATTGCAAAGGGACTGGAGTATAAAAGTAGAGGAGTGTTGTTGCAATTGTATAGGGTGTTGGTGAGACCACATCTGGAGTATTTTGTCCAGTTGTGGTCTCTTTATTTGAGGAAGGATGTTGTGGTATTGGAGGCAGTTCAGATGAGGGTCACCAGATTGATTCCGGGGATATCCTTCACCATATCCAGTGCCTTCAGCCATTTTTTCTCATCGCGCAGAGTGAATTGACTTGTCTGAAGAGTGGGATCTGTGACGCTGGAACCCTTAGCAGGAGGCCGAGTTGGATCATCCAGCGGCACTTCTGGCTGAAGATAGTTTCAAGTGCTTCAGCCTTCTCTGTCGCAGTAATGTGCTCAGTTCCCGCATTGTGGGTGTGGATGTTTGTTGGGGTTCCTGCTCCTGATAGTTGATTGATTGTCCATGATGCGGTAGACTGCGGTGTCCTGATCCGATCTGTTGGTTGTGGAATCTGATGATGTAGCTTCACCAGGTTGACACCTTATGTTTTTAGATGTGCCAGGTGCTGCTCCTGACATGCCCTCCTGCACTCTTCATTGAACCAGGAATTTTAACTTGGAGACGAGAGGATATGCTGGCCCATGTGGTTGGTGAGTTACCCAGGTGGAGAATTGGAAACAACAAATGATAAGGAAGCTCAGGATCATGTTTGCAGACTGAATGGAAATGTTCTGCAAAGTGGTCACTGGGGTTGCATTTTGTTTTTTCCAATGTAGGGAATCCAACTTGTGAGCATTTGTTATAGATGGCAAATTGGAACATGTACAGGGAAGTCACTGAAAGACTGTTTGACATCTTAATTGGTGGAAAGGAGGAGGTGAAGGGGAAGGGATTGCATCCTCTATGTTTGCATGGAACACAGTAAGAAAACTCGCAACACCAGGTTAAAGTCTAACAGGTTTATTTGGGATCACCAGCTTTCGGAGCGCCGCTCCTTCATCAGGTGAGTCCATTGTGGGTATCGTTCAGTGGGTCATTGGCATCGGTACTGGGGAAAGTGGGGCTGTACAGCTGGGACGGCCTACCCTGGGACCAATGTTCTTGCGGAGCATTTAACTAGGGAAGTAGAGAGGCCTTTAAGCAAGACTGGGGGGCGAGGCTTCAGTTGCTTGGAAAATTAGGAAGTCAAAGTTCAAGGCAAGAGTGCAGGTCAGTCTGAGTGTCAACAGAAAACTACAGGTAGGGACAAATCACATGAACATTATATCACAGCAAGAACGCATACAAGAGTCTTAACTAGGAGCGGAGAAGGTTCCAAGAACAGAAGGTTTTTACAAAATTCAGGGGTGTATGAGGGAGCGGTGGCACAAGATAGTGAGGGAGAACCTGACTGTTGTCATGTGATAGGCCAGGGCAGGAAACCTGAACAAAAATATGCAACACAGAACAAATCCACTTTTGTAAACAATTGTTAAAAAAAAATCAAAGCTAAATGTTCTTTATCTAATGCACAAAGAATTTGCAACAAGATAGATGAGTTGATAGCACAGATTGCAACATCTGAGCATGATGTTTTAGCTGATAGAGATGTGGTTACAGGGTGACCAGGACTGGGTGCTCAACATTCCAGGATATACACTGTTCCAAACATGCCAAAGGGGAAAGGAGGTGGGGTAGTGTTGTTAATCAAAGATGGTTTCAGAGCAGCGTTGAGTCATGCTATAATGCCTGTGGGTCGCGATGTACAATCAGTTTGGGTTGAAATGATGAGTAGGAAGACAAGAGTTGGAGTAGTCTATAGACCCCCAAAATGTGACCTCTCAAGAAGTCAGAGTGTAAATGGGGAAATAGCAAGGGCAGGTTCGAAGGGAATTGCGATTACCATGGGAGATTTTAATCTGCACATTGATTGGATGAACCAAACCGGCTGGGTAGCGCGGGTGAAGAATTTGTAGAGTGCATCAGGAATTGATTTTTGGAGCAGTATGTTCTGGAACCTACCCAGAAATAGGCTAATTTAGAAATGGTTTTGTGTAATGAAGGATTAATAAGGCACCTTGTTGTTAAGGATCCCCTAGGAGGTAGGAACCACAATATGATAGAATTCCAGTTACAGTTTGAGAGTGAATGCCATAGGTCCATAGCCAGTATCTTCAAGTTAAATAAGAGCAATTATAATAAAGTTAAAGTTTATTTATTATTGTCACAAGTAGGCTTACATTAACACTGCAATGAAGTTACTGTGAAAATCCCCCAGTCGCCACACTCCAGTGTCTGTTTGGGTACACTGAGGGAGAATTTAGCATGGCCAATGCACCCTAACCAGCATGTCTTTTGGACTGTGGGAGGAAACTGGAGCACCCGGAGGAAACCCGTGTCGATACTGAACGAACGTGCGGAGTCTGCACAGACAGTAACCCAAGCTGGGAATCGAATCTGGATTCTTTGACACTGTGAGGCAGCAGTGCAAACCACTGTGCCACCGTGTCACTGCGCACGCCACCCCCCACCCCCCCCGTGCCACTGTGCCACCACAAAGCTAGCATAAATAGTATGAAGAAGCAGTTGTCTTAAGGTGAACTGGATAAACAAGCTAAGATACAGGTCAGTGAATAAGCAGTGGCAGATACTCAAACAGCTGGTCCAAAATGCCCAGCAAGAGTTTGTCCCAATTAAAAAGAGGGATTCCACAAGAAAGAGGCAAAATCCGTGGTTAACACAGGAAGTCAATGATAATGTTGCATTGAAAAGCAGGATATACAATGTGGCAAAGGATAGTGGTAGACCAGGGGACTGGGAAGGTTTTAGGATCCAGCAGCAAAAGACTAACAAACTCAGAAGAAGGGAGAAAACCTCCCTGCAGCGTTCAAACAGAGAGTAAGAGTTTTTGTGGATATACAAATAGGAAGTGGGTGGCTAAGGTAAATGTGGAACCTCTACTGAACGAGGCTGATAGGTTGATAACAGCAAACAATTGGCACAGTGAGGGGGCGGCTCAGTGGCACAGTGGTTAGCACTGCTGCCTCTCAGCGCCAGGGACCCGGGTTCAATTCCGGTCTTGGGTCACTGTCTGTGTGGAGCTTGCACATTCTCCCCGTGTCTGCGTGGGTTTCCTTCGGGTGCTCCAGTTTCCTCCCACAGTCCAAAGATGCGTGGGTTAGGTGGATTGACCATGATAAATTGACCCTAGTTTCAGGGGGATTAACAGGGTAAATATGTGGGGTTACGGGAATAGAGTCTGGGTGGGATTGTGGCCGGTGCAGACTCGATGGGCCAAATGGCCTCCTTCTGCACTGTAGGGATTCTATGATTCACACAAAAGAAATGGAGGATATGTGAAATACATTTTTTGCATCAGTCTTCACCGTGGAAGACATTGCAAATATCCCGAAGATATCAGTTGGGCTGATTTCAAATAACACGGTAGAAAAATCCCAATCACAAGGGATAGAATATTCGAGAAACTCAAGGGGCTAAAGGCAGACAAGTCACCAGGACCCGATGAACTGCACGCTAGGACTTTAATGGAAGTTGCTGCAGAGATTGTGGAACCATTGGTTGAAATTTTTCGTAACTCGCTAAATTCTGGCAGGGTTCCAGAAGATTGGAAAAACAGCCAATGTTCAAAAAGACAGAAGGCAGAGAAGTAGAAGCCAGTTGTTTAAAATCCATTATTGGCAAGATGCTTGAGTCAATAATCAAAGAGGAAATAGCTAATCACGGAGGAAAGCTGAATATAATCAAACCCAGTCAACATGGTTTTCTAAAAGGTAAATCATGTTTGACACATTTGCTTGACTTCTTTGAGGATGTAACAGGGAGCGTAGATGAAGAGGAACCTGTAGAGGGAGTGTATTTAGATTTCCAAAAGGCATTTGACAATAAAAGACACTCCAACCACCGCTCCTTAGCATTCAATGGTGTAACCATCACTGAATCCCCCACTGTCAACATCCTTGGGGTTACCATTGACCAGGGACTCACCACATAAACACAGTGGCTACAAGAGCAGGTCAGAGGCTAGGAATACTGCAGCAAGTAACTCACCTCCTGACTCCCCAAAGTCTATCCACCATCTACAAGGCACAAGTCAGGAGTGTGATGGAATACTCCCCACTCGCCTGGATAGGTGCAGCTCCAAGAAGCTTGACACCATCCAGTAGCCCGCTTGATTGACACCACATCCTTAAACATCCACTCCCTCCACCACCGACGCTCAGTAGCAGCAGTGTGTACCATCTACAAGATGCACTGCAGCAATTCACCAAAGATCCTTAGACAGCATCTTCCAAACCCACAACCACTTCCATCTAGAAGGACAAGGGCAGCAAATACATGGGAACAACACCACCTGCAAGTTCCCCTCCAAGCCACTCACCATCCTGACTTGGAAATATATCACCGTTCCTTCACAGTCGCTTGGTTAAAATCCTGGAATTCCCTTCCCCGCGGCATTGTGGGTCAACCCACAGCACATGGACTGCAGCGATTCAAGAAGGCAGCTCACCGCCACCTTCTCAAGGGGCAACTAGGGATGGGCAATAAATGCTGGCCCAGCCAGCGATGCCCAGGTCCCACGAATGAATTAAACAAAAATGGGGATTAAGGTGTTCCAGTATATGAATCTCAAAAAGCTAGCAAACAGGTCGAACAAGTAGTTAAAAATCCAAACGGCCTTTTATGCAAAGGGGTTGGAGTTTAAAAATAGGGAGGTTTTCTTGCAATTGTACAGAGTGTTGGTGAGGCCACACCTGGAATACTGTGTACAGTTTTGGTCCCCTTACCTAAAAAAGGATTTAGTAACATTGATTCAGTCCAAAGGAGATTCACCAGGCTAATTCCTGAGATGAGAAGGTTGTCCTATCAAGAGAGACTAAGTAGTCTGGGTCCCTATTCCTTTGGAGTTAAGAAGAGCGAGGGGTGACCTTATTCAAAAGTATAAGATCCTGAGGGGGCTTGACAGGGTAGATGGTGAAATATTTTCACAAGTGGGAGAGGCTTGAACAAGGGGACATAGTTACAGATAAAGGGCCCGTCATTTCAAACTGAGGTGCGTAGAAATTTATTCTCGCAGAGGGTGGTGAATCGCTGGAACTCTCTGCCCCAAAGGGTGGTGGAGGCTGGATCATTCGAAGTATTTAAAGTGGAGAGTGGATAAATATTTGATCGCGGAACAGAGGGCTTTAGGGAAATGGCACAGAAAAGGAGTTGAGGCCAGCATAGATCAGTCATGACCCTATTGACTGATGGGGCAGGCTTGAAGGGCTTGGTAGCCCACTCCTGCTTCTGTTTCTTGTGTTGTGTTCTTGGACGGTGTCTGAATACACAAACCAAGCTTCTTGTTTCGCTGGACCATAAATATTCAGTCGTGGAACCATAACTTGTTATTGGATAAACACAGAGGCAGGTTGTGCGATCAGATCAATGCGATGAAATCATTTTTCGTGGCTCGCATTAGTTAATTTTGTTTCGCGCTCTGAAATGCGCATCTTTGAGCTGCTGTCGCGCTCACCTAATTGCTGTTATTTTCGAGATGTGAGCTTCATGTCAGATGCTGAGTAAGTTTGGTTCACGAGTCAAGGTGAAACACAGCATGGAACCGTTCCCCTGTCGTTCATATCTAAATTGTTCTATAAACCTGCTCATCAGTGTATTGTGGCAATGATTTGCATCCATTAATTGAGCTGTTGTGTTTCTCCTTGTCTCTGAAGATTAAAATCTTGCATTGCAATATGATACTTTTGGCATCGTGCATAGGTAATCTGAGTTTAGACGTTGCCCATTCCATCACTGCCATCAGGAGGTATGCGGAGAACCGTAACATTACTGCCTGACAAGCAAAATAATGGAATTGATTATACTAAATACAGAAAATGCTGGAAACACGGCATTGATTCAGCAGCATCTGTCGAGAGGAATGGAGTTGATGCATCATATCAGAAGGTGGCACAGTGGTTAGCTCTGCTGCTTCACAGCGCCAGGGGCCCGGATTCGATTCCCGACTTGGATCATTATCTGTGCAGAGTCTGCACGTTCTCCCCGTGTCTGCGTGAGTTTCCTCCGGGTGCTCTGGTTTCCTCCCACTGTCCGAAAGACGTGCTGGTTAGGTGGATTGGCCGTACTAAATGCTCCCTCAGTGTACCTGAACAGGTGCTGGAGTGTGGCGACTCGGGGATTTTCACAGTAACTTCATTGCAGTGTTAATATAAGCCTACTTGTGACGCTAATAAATAAACTTCAACTTAAAATCAGTTGAAATGTCATCACTGCTTCTCTCCACGCACCATTTTCCGTTTTTATTTCATGTTTTCAGCATCTGCGGTGTTTTGTTGTTGGCTTGAAAGAAAAGACCACAGACGCACTGCTGAAGCGCTCTGTCCCGCACTCGGACAAATGCAAGAATGCCAAATTTCAAATGACCACAACAAATTATGTGGCCAGGAGAAAAAGAATGCAGATTGGTTGGCAGGTTCATTCTGATTGGCCGAGGCGTTGCCATGGAGAAAAGCAGGAAGTCTAGCTTTCCAAGGCTGCTGGGTAATTGAGAAAAGGCTTCACATATTCCTTTAGCTGTGCAGAGAGTGAATGTTGAGTCTGATATAAGAGTCAATTGGACTTATGATCTTGACTGATTTATCTTAAAGTCCAAGGTGTCAATGCTATGCTGTGGGACAGTGGCTATCCTGATCAGATTATTGGTTGCTGAGTATTGTGTAAATTTGGAAATGGATCCAAGGCTGCCTGTTCAGGTCAGAAGATTAGACTGGAACCTCAAAAATGGGCAAACGTTTGAAGTAAGCTGTTGCATGCTCCTTCTCTCCAATCGCAACGTGTGTGGTGTGATCCACCAATACTTTTTAAAATTCAGATATGGGGAGATGGTGGTATAATGGTGATGTCAGGGTGGCACGGTGGTATAGTGGTTGGCACTGCTGCCTCACAGCGCCAGGGACCTGGGTCCGAATCCCAGCTTGGGTCACTGTCTGTGTGGAGTTTGCACATTCTCCCCGTTTCTGCGTGGGTTTCAAAGAACAAAGAAAATTACAGCACAGGAACAGGCTCTTCAGCCCTCCGGATGCCCCTAAAAACTCACTATCGTATCTGCTTCCACTACCTCCCCCGGCAGCGAGTTCCAGGCACCCACCACCCTCTGTGTATAAAACCTGCCTTGTTTCCTCTGGGTGCTCCGGTTTCCTCCCACAATCCAAAGCTGTGCAGGTTCGATGGATTGGCCATGCTAAATTGCCCCACAGTGTCAGGGGGACTCACTAGGGTAAATGCATGGGGTTATGGGGATAAGACCTGGGTGGGATTGTGGTTGGTGCAGACTCGACGGGCCGAATGGCCGCCTCCTGCACTGTAGGATTCTACGATTCTAAGATACAGGATACGGGTGTCGCTGGCTAAACCCATTCCTAATTGCCCTCGAGAAGGCACTGGTGAGCTGTCTACTTGAACAGCTGCAGTCCCTGTGGTGTAGGTAAACCCACAGTGCTGTCAGAGAGGGAGCTTCAGGATTTTGACCCAGCGACAGTGAAGGAACGGCAATATCTTTCCCAGTCAGGACGGTGAGTGACTTGGAGGGGAACCTCTAGGTGGTGGTGTTCCCAGGTATATGTTGCCCTTGTCCTCCTTGAAGGTCGCGGTTGTAGGTTTGGGAGGTGCTGTCTGAAGATCTTGGTCAGTGCAGTGCATTTTGTAGGTAGTACAGACTGGTGGAGTGATTGAATGTTTGTGTCCTTTTCAAACAGGCTGCTTTGTACTGGATGGTATCGCAATTTTTCAGTGTTATTGGAGCCGCACTCCTCCAGACAAGTGGAAAGCATTCCATCACACTCCTGATTGTGCCTTGTAGATGGTGGACAGGCTTTAGGGAGTCAGAAGGTGAGTTACTCGCTGCAGGATTCTGAGTTCTGATAAGCTCTTGTACCCACACTATTTATATGGCTTGGGTCTCTGGGCAATGGTAACCCCCAGGAAGTTGATAGTAGGAGATTCAGTGGTGGCAATGCCATGGGGCGATGGTTAGAACCTCCTGTTGGAGATAGTCATTGCCCAACACAAATGTTGCTTGCCACTTGTCAGCCCAAGCCTGGATCTTGTCCAGATGTTGCTGCATTTGAACATGGACTGCTTCAGTATAACCTTTATGATGGAGGGAAGGTCATTGAAGAAGCAGCTGGGCCGAGAACACTACCTTGAGGAGCTTCTGCAGTGATGTCCTGGAACTGAGATGACTGATCTCCAACCACTATAACCATCTTCCTTTGTACCAGGTATGACTCCAACCAGCAGAGGGTTATTCCCCTGATTCCCATTTGGCAAGGACTCCTTGATGCCACACTCGGTCAAATGCTGCCTTGATGTCAAGGGCAGTCACTCGCACCTCAACTCTGGCTTTCAGCTCTTTTGCCCGTGTTTGAACCGAGGCTGTAATGAGATCAGGAGCCGAGTGACCCTGGTGAAACCCAAACTGTGTGTCCACGAGCCGGTTATGGCTGAGTGAGTGCTGCTTAATCGTGCTGCTGATGACCCCTTGCATCACTTTCCTGAGGGTGGAGACTGACAGGGCGCTAACTGGCCGGGTTGAATTTCTCCTGTTTCTCGTCTACAGAACATACCTGGGCAATTATTCACATTGCCGGGTCGATACCAGTGTTGTAGCTGTACTGGAACAGCTCGGCTAGGTGTGCGGCTAGTTCTGGAGCACAGGTTTTCAGTACTATTGCCGGAATATTGTCAAGGCCCATAGCCTTTGCAGTAGCCCAGTCAATCACACAAACCAGCCTCCCATCCATTGACTCTGTCTACACTTCCCGCTGCCTCGGAAAAGCAGCCAGCATAATCAAGGACCCCACGCACCCCGGACATTCTCTCTTCCACCGCCTTCCTTCGGGAAAAAGTCTGAGGTCATGTACCAACCGACTCCAGAACAGCTTCTTCCCTGCTGCCATCTGATTTTTAAATGGACTTACCTTGCATTAAGTTGATCTTTCTCTACACCCTAGCTGTGACTGCAACACTACATTCTGCACTCTCTCCTTTCCTTCTCTTTGAACGGTATGCTTTGTCTGTATAGCGCGCAAGAAACAATACTTTTCACTATACCAATACAGGGCCGCATGGTGGCACAATGGTTAGCATTGCTGCCTCACAGCTCCAGGGACCTGGGTTTGATACCCGGCTTGGGTTACTGTCTATGTGGAGTTTGCACATTCTCCCCATGTCTGCAAGGGTTTCCTCCCACACTCCAAAGATGTGCAGGTTAGGTTGATTGGCCATGCTAAATTGCCCGTAGTGTCCCTGGGATGTGTAGGTTAGAGGGATTAGTGGGGTAAATGTGTGGGGTTGTGAGGATAGGGTCTGGGGTGGGATTGTTGTCGGTGCAGACTCAATGGGTCGAATGGCCTCCTTCTGCACTGTCGGGTTTCTATGATGTGACAATAATAAATCAAATCAAATCCACTACCTCCTGCCATTTCTTGATATAACACGGAGTGAATCAAATTGGACGAAGACTGGGATCTCCAGAGGAAGTTGGTGTCAGCCCAAACAGACATTCTACCTGCCGCAGAATTGAGCAACGTTGTGTATGAATCTTGCTGCGGGTGTGGAGTCAGGTATGTAGGGCCATTTGTCCTGACATGTTCTGTTGTTTGTTTGTCACAGGCAGAGCACAGACCGTACTGAACCAGCCCACGCTTGCAAACTCCAAAATGAAATGATATCTGTTAGATGGGATTGTGGGGGAGCTTGAGGAGCACTTGCTAAACAGTTCCAAGTGTGTGCGTGTGTGAGTTGTTCGAGAAACAACCAGTGTAGGGAATTAGTTGAGCTTGTAACATGGCTGATGAACACCAGCGAGAATCGATAATTCTCATGGATGGATTTGTTTTCCGCAAACAGAAGGAAAAAGTTTAAAACTTGTGCTTTTTTAAAGAATTTTAAGTGTCTAAATTTTCTTTTGCGATCAAAGTTGACATGCCAGCCAATCAGTGTACAAAGAACAAAGAAAATTACAACACAGGAACAGGCCCTTCGGCCCTCCAAGCCTGCGCCGACCATGCTGCCCGACTTAACTAAAACCCCCTACTCTTCCAGGGACCATATCCCTCCATTCCCATCCTATTCATGTACTTGCCAAGACGCCCCTTAAAAGTCACTGCCGTATCTGCTTCCACTACCTCCCCCGGCAATGAGTTCCAGGCACCCACCACCCTCTGTGTAAAAAATCTGCCTCATACATCTCCTTTAAACCTTGCCCCTCGCACCTTAAACCTATGCCCCCTAGTAATTGACTCTTCCACCCTGGGGAAAAGCTTCCGACTATCCACGCCTCTCATAATCTTGTAGACTTCTATCAGGTCGCCCCCTCAACCTCCGTCGCTCCAGTGAGAACAAACCAAGTTTCTCCAACCTCTCCTCATAGCTAAATCTGTAGGTTGATTGTTCTCATGCATAAATCTGTAGGTTGATCTTTTCATACCTTTCCTCATTACACAGTTTCTTGTGTAATATAAATGGTCTCAGTGATTTGAAATTTTGTGTTTGTCGGAATGAGTTCAACATGTCTCTCGTTTCCCCGATATGCGTACGATTGTATTTGTATTTTTGCTGATTAACAACAGGATGACGCCTGCTGTTCTCTCCTTCAAATACACAGAAATAGGAAAATGTCTCTCTCTCAGCTTTGTAAAAATAAATCGCGTGTGTCTCGGGAGGTTTTTTTTGACAGCTCTAGATTTATTCTGTGGTTGTGGGAAGTGGTGCTGAGCTGGTTGAGTAATATTGGTAACAGTGTACATGTTAACAATTTACTGGTCATTTCCTGATGGTGCTGGAACCTGGATGGTTTGGCTCCCAGTTGAAGCCGTGTCTTCTTTTGCAGCTTCTCGTGTTAAGTGAATTTGTGCTTATCACTCGGATCTACAAACACAGGTGGATGCTCGTGGGGGCGGCAGGGGTGGCGCAGTGGTCAGCACTGCTGCCTCACCGCGCCAGGGACCCGGGTCCGGTTCCCGGCTTGGGGGTCACTGTCTGTGTCAGAGTCTGCACGTTCTCCCCGTGTCTGCGTGGGGGTTTCCTCCAGGTGCTCCAGTTTCCTCCCACAAGTCCAAAAGATGTGCTGGTTAGGGTGCATTGACCCGAACAGGCGCCGGAGTGTGGCGACTTGGGGAATTTCACAGTAACTTCATTGCAGTGTTAATTAATGTGAGCCTTATTTGTGACTAATAAATAAACTTTTACATTATGCTGGCGAGGGATACGGCATTGCCTGGGCCACGTTGCAAGGTTACTCAAAGGAATTGCTTCATGTTTACTCTCCCAGATGTTGGCTGACTGCCTCGCGCCCCCCCCCCCCCCCCCCTCCCCGCTCTGCTCTCCCCACCCTCGTGCAAGTCGGATCATTCGGCAAGTTGTTTTGGTCAGGATTACAGGGTCTGGAGTTTGGATACAGCCAGCTTCTTTCACAGCCCATGTCATCTCGGAACCAAATGTCTGCATGTTCCTCGTATGTTGCAGAGTATTTTGCTGTCTGCCTGATTGACTCAACATCATTGAACCCACACTCCCACTCCAGAGCCGCTCCCCTCACACTGATATGATTTTGAGCGATTTAGATTTGATTTGTGTGTTTGTGGGCTTCTTTGTGTGCCGACCTTCTCGGATGCAAACTGATTGCAACACAGAATATTACCTTTAGCTGGCAGCTGCGAAAGATGCACAGATGTGCTGTTTGTTCTGGCTTGTGTTCAGAATAAAAAGGGGATTGAGGTATTTCAAAGGATGTGAGGTTAGCAAGGAGAGAGAGCACGAGGCCAGGAGAAGAGGGTGTTGTCTGACAAAAAAATAAACAGGCAGTCATGCGAAAGGAAATAATTGTTTGGGTTCCATGGGCGGCACGGTGGTTAGCACTGCTGTCTCACAGCGCCAGGGACCTGGGTTCGATTCCCGGCCTTGGGTCACTGTCTGGGTGGAGTTTGCACGTTCTCCCCATCTCTGCGTGGGTTTCATCCGGGTGCTCCGGCTCCACAGTCCGAAAGATGTGCGGGTTAGGTTGTTTGGCCATGCTAAATTGCCCCTTAGTGCCAGGGGGATTAGCAGGGTAAATATGTGGGGTTACAGGGGATAGGGCCTGGGTGGGATTGTGGTCGGTGCAGACGCGATGGGCCGAATGGCCTCCTTCTGCACTGGAGGGATTCTATGATTCATGAACGTAATTTGGAGTGTTTTCCAATTGCAGCAGTGGGTATTGAGCAAGTGCCTTGAAGTAAGTTGATCCTGTGCTGTACTGGAAAGGCAGGATTGAATTGTACGGCCTATTTGTCAGGTGATAAGACACCATTGAGTAACATCAGGAATCTCTTGTTGCTTGAGTGTGAGAGGCACAAGGAACAGGCTGTTTGAGTTCTCACGTACTTAGACTTGTTAAAAAAGGGACATAAGTTGTATAACTGGGTACAGATATCTGTGCATCTTGGATCTGAGTCCTCCCGGAAAGAAAGTAAGAGGTTGAGGAGAAGCACAGACAGATCTGGGTCTTGCATTTCAGCACCCTCTGGTGTTGAGAAGAAGTAACTGTTGGATAGTTGGACTGAGTGAGTGATGGTGTTTCAATGCCTTGTGGCTCACAGAGGTTCTGATTCTGGGAATTCAGTGGGACTGGCTGCTGTGAAATTTTGTTGTCATTTGGATTGTTCAGTTCCAAATAAAGAAAATCTCAGTCACTGAATATTAAAAATGTACATAAATTTAATTTTTAAAGTCAGTCCAAGGGAAGGGCTTCTTCCAGTTTCAACTGACAGGTGCGAGGCGAAGGAAATACAGACAGTCCTTCACAGTGTTGTAGAGTAGAGTCTTCACCTGCAGAAAGGGAGAAGAAAATTAATGCATGGAGCGAAAGTCCCTCTGTCAAGGTGGCACCCCGCAATGAGTGCCCCGAGCTTCCCTCTGTACCTCCCGAGGCACCTAGTGCCGCCCCTGCCCTGAGTGCCCAGTGTCCCTTCTGCCTGAGTGCCCACTGTCCCCAGAGCCACTCTGCCCCAGCTGGTTCAGGTGCCTCCCTGCCCCCACATCCAAGAGTCCCAGGTGCCCACTGACCCCTGGTTAGTGCACGGAGCAACAGCAAGTGTCCCTCTGTGGAGGTGGCACCCCGCAGTGATTTCCCCCGGGTTTCCCTCTGTACCTCCCTGTATCTGGTGCACCCCCCCCCCCCCCCCCCCCCGCCCTGAGTGCCCAGTGTCCCTTCTGCCTGAGTGCCCACCTACCCCACATCCAAGAGTCGCAGGTGTCCTCTGACCCCTGGTTCGTGCACGGAGCACCAGTGAGTGTCCCTCCACCCTGGCTACCCTGCTGCTGCTTCTGCCTCCCTCGGTGCCCCTCTTCCCTGCTACTCCCCCTCAGGTGCCCATTTGCACCCCTCACCTGTAGCTTCTGCATCTCAGGCGTCCAAGATTCACGTCCTAATATTGGCCTCCTTTGTAAGGAACATCTCACATGTTCTGATGAGACAAATGCTTTGGTCACAGTGATGCAACTGGTGAAGTACTGTACCTGAGGGTAAAACACACGGTTACATGCAATTCCACAGCACAAAAACACAGAAACAAGACATCAACTGCCTTAAAAAAAATTCAACAATATTATAAATATTTAATTATATAATCTATAATAATGTTATAAATGTTCAATTTATTCCCATGGATTGCATACCTGATAACTAGTTGCTACAGGAATGAGGACTGCATCACCGCCAAACTGTAACACAACTCTGCTCCGAATTCCACATTCTTCAAACAATCTTGTCCGCAAAGTCTGGTCCAGGTAATACTTCTGTCTGCACTGATCCTGACCAGCAGTGGCCTTGGTATCTCCCTCATCTGTCAACTGTTCACAACAAAGACATTGTATTTACAACTGTTCACCAATACATTCACATCTACAGCCACAGCCTTCTGTGGTCGAGAATTCCACCGGTTCACCAGTATGTGTCAGGATGACTTTCCTCATTGTAGTCCTGAAAGGCCCACCCCACATCCTGAGGCTGTGACCTCCTTGTGCTAGACCCGCCTGCCAGGGAGAACATCATCCCGGCATTCAGTTTGTTCAACCCTGTCAGAACTTTAACCATTTCAATGAGAATCTCCTCGTTCTTCTAAATTCAGGTGAATATTGGCCTAGTCAACTCAATCTCTCCTCCTTAAAGAGGAGCAGTAGGATCTCTCCATTTAGATGACAGTAGAAGACCAAAGCCGATAATGAACGAGCAGTCATGGGAAGGGGAGTTGCAGAGACCGCATGGGTATGTGAAACAATACATCTTTGGTTGTGTTTCTCGTCTGTAATGAACTGAAGGGCACCAATTTTTCTAGTACTTTTTTCTCTCTCTCTTGCTGAGGGGTATAAAAATTGGCACCAGAGGAGGAAATGAGCTGAGGCTGAGACCAGCCGCCTCTGGAAATGGCAGAGCGTCTAACCAAAATGGCAAGCTTGTCTCGCTGTTGGGCAGAGGGATGGGACATAGCCGATGGCAAGGACAGAGCGGTGAAGGTTATTCAGCCCGTTTGCAGATGAAATGGAGCAGTTAGCCACAGTCTTGTATTTAATCTTTAGCTCATTGGGTCTGTAGAGTTTTATTTTGAGAGGGACAGTGAAGAACCAGATACACAAACCCTTTGGAACACTAAAACCGACTCCTGCAGTGCATACTTTGACATGTCTTCTTATTATATTGACACCCCCCACCCCCGGCCAACCCTGTTTTTAAAATGTGTACTTGCATGCTTATTTTTAAAAAATTAAATAGACCAGGGGGTTCCCAAACTGGGGTCTGTGTAACCCAGGGAATCTGTGGGAGCCTCTGCCAGGGGTCCACGACAAGACAGGCACATTGGAACAATGCTTCAGGGCTGCTATCCAATCAGAGGCTGGATTCTGGAGAAGGTGCGGAGGGCTGTTCAGCGTGGTCCTTGTGAGGGGGGTGTAAGTGGGCTGCAGAGTGGGAGAATGTGAGGGAAGCAGGGATAGGGAGTGTGAGAGAGAAGGGAGAGGGAGGGAGTGTGGACAGGGGGAGTGTGAGAGAGGGAGGTTGGGGTAAAGGGGGTAGGCGGTGATTATTTTGTGAGAAAGAGGAGGATGTGTGCGCGAGGGAGAGAGAGGACTTTTTAATTATTTACAGATTACCGTTCCTAATACTACTTCCAGTAGTTAACGTTACCAGGCCAGGGGTGGGTGGCTTAGCCAGGGGTTAATATAAGGGAGGCATGTAACTGGTGAATGTATTTGTAACTGTGTGTCTCATCCTAATTCTGAATATATGCATTGATATAGCTCGAAGAGACTTGCTTGCATTTGATTTTTATGTTCGCATCTATTTTGTGGTTTAAAAAGACTGCCTACAGGATGAGCATGCCTGGGGTTCCCTGATGCACTTAGGAGGTCACCAGGAGTTATGCGGCTCAATGTTGGAGAAACCCTGCCAGAGATTAAAACTCCATTGTATCAGATTCTGCCACCTAAGCAGATGTGAAGAATCGTAATTTCTTGTCCGAAGATTGCTTCACCTGTCAGGGCGATGTCTAGTGAGGAAGGTCACTTGCAAACACCTGCCGGTTCAGTTCCGTAAGGGTTATTCCTCTGTTGAAAGCCTACTCTGAGCAACTGATTCTATTTCAGTTTTTCATTTCAGATTGATGAAATGATCTTGTCTGGCTCCAGGTCAAAGCTGATGTGTAATTGTTCATGGTGCGTCTTCAGCCACTCAATGTCACGTTGTGTGGGCCATGACTTCAGAAGGAGGCTGACTGGAATACATCACTTTTGGTGACAGACATTTCAGTGTAATGTGGTGTTTTGTACTGGACTGCTAGATTTGGCTGTGGTTTTAAAACACAGTGCATGGTGCAGGAGGTCCACACGATAGAGAAAAGAGTAAGTGTTTGGAAGAGCTTTGCAGTGGAGGGCTGTGAGTAATGGAAAATGAGGAAATGACCAGACGCTTTGAACGAGCCTTTTCTATCGGCTTCTGAATAAGGTGCCAAATAAAAGTGCTCACGGTGTTGAGGGTAATACATTGGAAGGATAGAGAACTGGTAACTAATAGGAGTTGGGGTAAAAGGGCCATTTTCAGGATGGCAAAAGGTTATTAATGGAGTTTCCTAAGGATCAGTGCTGGGGCCACAACTATCTGTAAGAATGAATTGGATTCAGAGACCAACTATATTGGAGTCAAATTTGCTGATGGTACAAAGATAAACAAACAGGCAAGCAAATTGAGAGGAGGCTATAAAGTGTCTACAAAGGGATTTTAAATCAAGTAACAGGGCAAATATTTAGCAGGAGTGTAATGTTGGAAAATGGAAGGTTTTTTAGACAAGAAGAATAGATAAAACAGAACACTATTTTAATGGAGAGTGCAGTAAGGAGGAGTTTGGTGTCCTTGTACAAGATTCATATGATATGGAGATGTCGGTGTTGGACTGGGGCGGACAAGATAAGAGGTCACATGACACCAGGTTATAGGACTATAACCTGGTGTCGTGTGACCTCTTGAGATTCATTTGAAGTTAGCACTAAGGCACAAGTACAGAATGTTGACTTTTATTGCAAGGGAGAATGGAATATAAAAGGCAAGTCTTGCTACACATGTACAGGACGTTGGTGAGACCACATTGCGAGTATTGTATATAGTTTCAGTCACTCTACTTAGAGAGACATAGTTTGCATTGGAAGTAGTTTAAAGAAGGTTCACTGGGCTGATTTTTGGGATGAGGGGTTTGTTTTATAAGGGAAGGTTGAGCAGGTTGGGCCTATACTTGTGGAATACTGAAGAATAAGAGGTGATCTCACTGAAATAAGTAAAGTCATGGAGGGCAGGCAGGAAAATGGAGTCCAGGCCACATGCAGATTCACCATGACTCCGTGCAACGATGGAGCAGACCTGAATGGCTAAATGACCTATTTAGTCTATTTCTTCTGTTCTGACAGAGTGAAACAGATGGCCAGCCCAAAAGAGTTACTCAGATTGCGACAGGAGGTCACCCTTCCCATCCCAGCCTGTGCTATCGATCAGAATCAGTCCCCACCCCCGCGATGCCAATCTGCTGATCTCCCCGAGTAGTCTTCCTGGCTAAAGGGACAGAGTGCTGGAGAGTAAAAGGGAGAACTGCCAGGAGTCAGCACCTTCAGAAGGGGTGGCACAGTGGTTAGCACTGCTGCTTCACAACGCCAGGGACCCAGGTTCGATTCCCGGCTTGGGTCACTGTCTGTGTGGAGTTTGCATGTTCTCCCCGTGTCTGCGTGGGTTTCCTCCGGGTGCTCCGGTCTTCTCCCACGGTCCGAAAGACGTGCTGGTTAGGTGCATTGACCATGCTAAATTCTCCCTCAGTGTACCCAAACAGGCGCCAGAGTGTGGCGACTGGGGGATTTTCACAGTAACTTCATTAGTGTTAATGTAAGCCTACTTGTGACACTAATAAATAAACTTTTTTGGTATATAGGTTGAGCCAATGTGACCTACATGCCATTTAAACTAAGCATTATGGAGTTTTCTGTGGGTAACTCCATTGGCCTGGTCGAACTGTGATTGGTTTCCGCTTACACCATTCGCTGAGAACTTTCTGGTTATACCAATTGCCTGCGAACTTGCTGGAAGAATCTGAAAGTTTAGGATCAAGGGGTGTATTTCAGCTCTTTGTCTTCAGCGATAACTCAGAGTCAACTGTCGCAAGAGTGCCCTGAAGAACATCTTCAGAGAAGAACCACAAGGGCAGAATCTACAATGGGAACAGACCTGGCTACTGTGTTCGCAACCTGGTATTATGTGTTTTCAGTTAAAGAATGTTGAGTGAAGAGTTACTGTTCGGTTAAGGAATTAATGATCAGTGAAGAGTTAAAGAGTTGCAACTGTTGTAAGTTTGAGCTTGGTACCCAAAGTGTGAAATAAAGAAATTGTGTTTGAATATTTAAAGTTGACTTGGAGTCTTTATTCGCTATTGGAGGTTAAAAAAAAGGTTTGGCCAATATTAGGAACGATGTAGGATTTAACAGACAGTTCCAGGGATGGGGAATTTTAGTTCCAAGGTTAAGTTGGAAAGGCTGGGATTGTTCTCCTTGGAGCAAAGGAGATTAGGGGGGAGAAGTGTGGGAAATTATGACAGGACTTGATAAGACAGATGAGGGAAATCTGTTCCCATTCGCAGCAATGATGAAGGGAACACACATGCGCATGAGCAGCACGGCCTCCTCTGTGCTTGGCCATGTCACAGCAGACGCCTGGTTTTCTATCCGGTTTCAGCCAGTGTGGCCAGCTGCAGAATTACAGATTTTCAAGTGGAGGACAACACACCAGGCAATGACTTGGAGCTCCTGAGTATCAGAGTGATTGCCCCAATCAGCAAGCACAATCCCAAGCAATGGACAATGTGTGCACTATTTAAATGGGTGGCACAGTGCTTAGCACTGCTGTCTCGCACTGCCAGGGTCCCAGGTTTGATTCCAACCTTGGGCACTGTGTGGAGTTTGCACGTTCTCCCCGTGTCTGTGTGGGTTTCCTCCGGGTGCTCCGGTTTCCTCCCACAGTCCAAAGATGTGTGGGTTAGGTGGATTGGCCATACTAAATTGACTCTAGTGTCAGAGGGGTTAGCAGGGTAAATATGTGGGGTTATGGGAATAGGGCCTGGGTGGGATTGTGGTTGGTGCAGACTCGATGGGCCAAATGGCCTCCTCCTGCACTGTAGGGATTCTATGATTCTTCTATTCTGTGAAAAAATATTGTGCAGCCATCTGCCCATTGCATTGGGGAAGATTTCAGCTGTTCTATCTCACCAAGTGTGAGCCCAATGGCCAGAGTCTGCCACTGCTCTGGTCTGATGTGCAAGTGTCCTGTTGACAAGGGATGTCTGTGTTTCACTCAGTGATGCAGTACACACAAACTGAGGGGTCATTAATTATCCAATTATAATTAATTAAAAAGTACATCATGGTACATTGTGACAAGCAAGGATTTGAACCATCATCAATGGGAGAACAGCCCCCTGAACACTTCGTGAGTGCTCTATCCATTTGACTGTTGATTTCTACAGCAGTTCATGTATCTCTGCGTATATTTGTCTTCTGCTGAACCCATTGTGCAACTCAAATGCTAAGTATAAGTTCCGAAAGCTTGTTGGTGGGGAAAGGTGTGGTGGCAGAGGGGTAGAGCAATGGCTTTCAAAAGGTATCAGCCTAGATTCAAATCCCACAGTGGGATTTTGGTGATTTTTAGAGAAATGTTTGGTTGTGAATTTCAGTAAAACCAGCAGCCTCTGGTGCTCCCTACAGTTATCATTGAGTTTGCACTTGATCTTACTCAGCACTAAGTTCACTAACCCCACCATTAAATTAATTAATCTAGCCTATCCTATCTTAGTCTGTCTAAGGCCCTAACTAGGGCTTGAACCCAGCACCTTTTGGATCCTATCCAAACTCTCTAACCGCAGAGCCACCAAACACATGCCTAGCAGGAATACTTTTGGGGAGTATTTGTACGTTAAAACCATATCATGAAGTTTAAAAAAAATAACCGTCCATTTTTCTTGTCTCAGCTCTGTTAATTTTAGTTTCAAGTCAAAATGCCACTTCTGCATCCAAACAAGATGATCTGTTGGGAGTCCTGATCCTCCAGTACCAGTGTTTACTTTGATCACTTTAAGGAACTTTAAGGCACAGTGATTAGCACTGCTGCCTCACAGTTCCACAAGCCTGGGTTCGATTCCTGGCTTGGGTCAGTGTGTGGAGTTTGCACATTCTCCCCCGTGTCTGCGTGGGTTTTCTCCGTGTGCTCTGGTTTCCTCCCACAGCCCAAAGATGTGCGGGTTAGGTTGATTGGCCATGCTAAAATTGCCCCTTAGTGTCACAGGATGCGTAGGTTAGAGGGATTAATAAGGTAAATCTGTGGGGATAGGGCCTGGGGTGGAATTGTTATCAGTGCAGACTTGATGGGCCGAATGGCCTCCTTCTGCACTATAAGAATTCTATGATTCTAACTGCATTTTTAATTAATGCCAGTTTGTTTATTTGGTTAACAAAAAGTTCTGAACCCCAAGTCTGTGTTCCACTTCATCTTTTTTGAGACAATGCACAATGCACCTGCGGAGGAAGAAATCGTCTTATGTTTCTTTATATTAAACGTCATCCACCAGATGAGATTGCACAATACGGTAGCTGATCTCCTCCAACAGACGTGAAGTTATCATGAGGCCAGGTCGTTCATTAGCACTTTCCAAACCCACGATCTGTGCCGCCTCGAAAGACAAGAACAAATGCATGGAGACACTACCACTTGGAAGTTCCCCCCCAAGGGGTCATACACCATCCTGACTTGAAATGTATTGCCATTCCTTTACTGTGCCACTGGTCAAACTTCTGGAACTCTCTCCCGAACAGCACTGTGGGTTTACCCACACCAAATGATCTTGGCCAAAAGGCTATCTCGGCCTTTTGGCTAAGATGCAAATGATCTCAAGTCTTGGAGGAGGAACCTCCCCCTTCTCCAATCAGCTTGGCTCGTGTAGATCAGGCCCAGGACAGGGTGATTTTGGTCGCTCACCCTGTCTTGTCAGCCTGGATCTGAAATGTCTCAACTTGTTGAGACTCTGAATTGGATTTGATTTGATTGAATTGGAAAAGTATTTTTAAAAAATGATCTTAGCCAAAAGGCCGAGAAGCGCAAGTGTAGTTTTGTTGTCCTGTACTTGGTTCAAGTCATGAGGTTACACTGAGGCTTCATTTGACGTAATTTTTTTAAAGCGGCATCTCGGCCTTTTGGCCAAGATGCAAATGAGATCAAGCCTTGGAGGAGGTGCAATGCCTGCTCCAATCAGCTTGGATCATGTAGATCAAGCCCAAGACAGGAAGTGAGAGGCCTGTCTTGTCAGCTTGGATCTGGAATGTCTCACTTGCTGAGACTTTGAATTGGACTTTGATTGGATTGAATTGGATATGAGCAAAAAAAAAAGCACTCTGGTGGCTCAAGAAGGGGCACTGATAAATAGGCGCCGGCCCAGTCAGTGACGCCAACACACTTTGAAAAAAATAAATATTAAAAAAATCTGCTCCGGCTCCCTCTTTTATAGGGAACATTTGTACTTAGTATTTGTGAATCAACATCAACAGAGAAAAGTTACAAATCCAAGGAACCATAATTTATTAAAAATAAGTATATCCTTTCAAAAAATAATCATTTGTAATTATAAAGCAGCTGAATAGCAAACGCATTGGAAAACTCAGAATCCCTACAGTGCAGAAGGAGGGCATTTCGCAATCCCATCCAGCCCCTATCCCCACACCCCCATACATTTATCCTGCTCGTCCCCCTGACACTAAGTGGCAAATTTAGCATGACCAATCCACCTAACCCGCACATCTTTGGACTGTCTGTTATCATGTTTAAGCAAGCAATTGCATATAAGCAGCACTAATGAGAGTTCTCAACGTCACCTTGATGTTCTCCTTCACGGCTGACTAATATGGGCTTCAATTGGGGCACATCAAATATTATCTACTGCGTCAGGAACATCCCAATGGGTGATGGAATGAGCTTGCCTGAGCCAAGTTGAGTGTTGAAGAAAACAATTGCCCAAACAGTAACATGTCCATGTGGACCCTGACTCACTTCTACACACTGAAACAATGAGAATGGTAAATGATCTATCTCTGTTCCACATTGTTGAAGGCTTTCACATGAGTGTGTTGCACTACAAGAGGAAACCAAATCCACCCCCCGCTGTGCTCCCATTAACCCCAGTCACTCTCCTGTGCCATGGTAACACCAGAGTAATGCACCTGGGTAGGCCCTGTTAGCAAGTGACTGTTGCAGGCAGGACAGTGATGACGACTCGCTGTGCAGCACACTGTGATGGTGCCCCAGTGCAAACAAGTCTGACTCCGACCCGAGCTCTGCATGCACGCTGGCACCCTAGGCCCACATCCGGGTGGGGGGGTCAGGAACCATGAACCACTGCTGCAGAGCCTTGGGACAGGTGGAGGAAGGGGGTATCCAGGGTCTGCTTGGTTCTGGGGATGCCATGGCAGCTTCAGTGACCTTGCATGGCACCCAGAACTGGCAGTGATGGTTTTGCGCGCTTCGATTGTGACGGGTAAACAACATGAGCCTGGATTTGGGGATCGCAATAGCGGGAAGCTGAGGGACCTCCCCCACGGACAACCCCGGCTAAGGACGGGGTATGGTCATCCCTGCTGGAGGATAATTAGAGATATTAGTCACAGGTTTGGGGTGAAATTACATTTATTTTTGACATTAACAGTGCAATAACTCAAAGTGCTCATACTTAACACGTGCTTGTGAAACTTAACTGTGCCAATTCCCTCAACCTAGGTGGTACACTCCTTCACCCGTGTCCTCTTGGTGACCGTACAGCTTCTTAACGTTATGTGACCTATCACTCTGTCCAGGTGGGTCCTCAGGATGTACATTGAAGATGGAAGCAGTCAGCAGCGATCCACGCCTCGTGGTCTGCGATGCCCTGGACGGGCGTTCCCAGGAGGGTTGGTACCTGGAGGTCCTCAGCTGTTTTTCTGGTATCATAGATGGAGCCATGCCACTCTGGTTATCCTGCTGCCCTTGAGCTGCACTGGTGTCAGGAATGGGGGGAGTGAGGAAGGCAGAGTGACGGCCGCAGTCTCCTGGGTGGAAGGCCCCGGCATGGACTGCAGCTCTTCATCCTCCCTTCGAGTGCCAATGGGCCCCTGGGTTGCTCCATGGGAAGGAGAGCTCCTAGACTGAGCCCCAGAAGCTCTGGCACACCTGGCCCTGCCAGTGCTGGAGGCCCATCTGCATTAGCCTCATAGTGTGCGAGCCTTCGCCAATGGCCCTCTGAGTCTGGGGCCACCTGTCGGTGGCAGTGGCAAATGCCCTCTTAAACTGGACCACGCTCTGCAGCCCCTCAGCCATGCCCCATTGTGAGTGGGCCACAATCTCAAGGGCTGCAGCCATGGTCCACCGTGTCTTGGTACTGTCCCGCTGGGTCTCCTGCAATCTCTCAAGCCTCTCAGCAATGGGCCACAGAATCTCAATAAGGCTCCCTGAGTGCCTCAGCTGTGGCCTACTGGGACTCAGCCATGGCTTGGACCCTGCCACTCATGGCGATAATTTCCTGTCCCAGGCTTTCCACCACGATGCCCCCCTTGCAGGGTTGGCCTGGGTTCCATGCAATAATGGTTTTGGCTGCTCCACCTGAAAGCTTTGGGACTCCAGCCAACAGCTGCAGTAATGGTGACATCCCCTCCTGCATTCCCCGGCTCTGTTGCTGCATCTCCAGCAGCTGAGGGAGAGCCCAGCTTGTAGCCTGAGGCCAGCTAAGTCATCACCTCCACCAGGCCTCCTCATGCCAGAGGCCTCGGGTGTTCCTGCCTCCAACCGATGTACGTCAACTGACGTGTTGTGCGCACCAGCAGCCTCACCACTGACTTGGCTCACTGAGGTGATGGTCTCTGGGATGATGAACTGTGATGTGGAAGCCTGTGTCGAAAAACTGGTGCTGGCCTTGGAGGCTTCCTCCTGCCCTTCCTCCGAGGTGTCTTCAGAACTGTCTGGGGGAGTCGCGTCGGGAGCAGTGGTTGGGGGAGGGGGAAGGGGGCGGGCGATACCAGACGGGCCCAGCACATCGGGGTAATTTCCTGCAACACAGGACACAAGGCCAAATCTGGGTTGCGTTAAAATTACTTGAGATGTCTCACGTCTGTGGCGCAGCCCAACCCGGCTGTCACTGACGGTACGGTCGTCATCCTCTCCTGCTGGACCCAGTGCCACTCCTCAAAAGGCGTGGGGATTATTATTTTGGGCACATCACCTCCTGTCTTTTCCCGCTCCTAATGATTATGGGCGTTCTTCTTCTGTGGGGATGGAAGGAGGCATGTAAAGGCTGATGGCAAGAAGCCTACAGGGTGTCAAGGAGTGGGCCTCAGAGGGTAGGGGTTGTGTGGAGCTTTGGGGGGGGGCGGGGGAGGGTGGGTGGTTGGAGGTAGGTGCTAGGGGGTCAGGGCTGAAAGCCTGCAGGGTGTCGGGGGGGGGGGGGGGGGGGGGGGTGCACACAACAGGGGTCACGTGGGGGAACAATGCCAGAACAGGATGTGCACTCACCCTTGCTGCCCGAATGAGGTCATTCAGTTTCTTCCTGCACTGGCAGCCGGTTCTCCGTGCCAGTGACCTTGCGTTGACTGCCACTGCCACACCTCCTAGGCCACTCTGCCTTGCCTTCCCCTGGCTTGACGCCCGTCCGGGGGGGAATAACCTGTCCTTCCTCTCCTCCACTGCATCCAGGGGACATGCCAGCTCTCCCTCTGAATATCGAGGAGCCGTATGTCTGGCAGCCATCTTCCCACCCTGCTTGCCTGTCTGTCTGTCCTTGGGGCTTGTATGGAGGTCACCCTTGTTAAGACAGTTCAGCTGCAGGCAGTTTGGGTGAGTCACACGCCCGTTTGGGCATTCCAGCAAGATTACACGCAGTTTGCTTTGTTGTACTAAGGGGGAAGACAAGGAGGGGGCGGGATGTGCTATTGTGGTGATGGGGGGATAGTGACAAGGGGACTCTACAAACGGTGGGGGGGGGAAGGGGAGTGAGAACATGGAGGGAGAGGGAGTGTGGGAATGCAATCGGGGAGAATGGGAATGGAAACGGTGGGGGGGGGGGGGGGGGGGGGGGGGAATGGAAACGGTGGGGGGGGGGAATGGAAACGGTGGGGGGGGGGAATGGAAACGGTGGGGGGGGGGGGGGGGAATGGAAACGGTGGGGGGGGGGGGGAATGGAAACGGTGGGGGGGGGGGGAATGGAAACGGTGGGGGGGGGGGGGAATGGAAACGGTGGGGGGGGGGGGGAATGGAAACGGTGGGGGAGGGGGGGGAATGGAAACGGTGGGGGGGGGGGAATGGAAACGGTGGGGGGGGGGGAATGGAAACGGTGGGGGGGGGGGGAATGGAAACGGTGGGGGGGGGGGAATGGAAACGGTGGGGGGGGGGGGAATGGAAACGGTGGGGGGGGGGGAATGGAAACGGTGGGGGGGGGGGAATGGAAACGGTGGGGGGGGGGGAATGGAAACGGTGGGGGGGGGGAATGGAAACGGTGGGGGGGGGGGGGAATGGAAACGGTGGGGGGGGGGGGAATGGAAACGGTGGGGGGGGGGGAATGGAAACGGTGGGGGGGGGGGAATGGAAACGGTGGGGGGGGTAATGGAAACGCTGGGGGGGGGTAATGGAAACGGTGGGGGGGGGGTAATGGAAACGGTGGGGGGGGGGTAATGGAAACGGGGGGGGGTAATGGAAACGGTGGGGGGGGGGTAATGGAAATGGGGGGGGGGAATGGAAACGGTGGGGGTGGGGGGGGGGAATGGAAACGGTGGGGGTGGGGGGGGGGAATGGAAACGGTGGGGGTGGGGGGGGAATGGAAACGGTGGGGGGAGGAATGGAAACGGTGGGGGGAGGAATGGAAATGGTGGGGGGGGGGGGAGGAATGGAAATGGTGGGGGGGGGAATGGAAACGGGGGGGGGGGGGAATGCAATCGGGGTGAGGGGGACTGAGGGTCACTCTGCAATTGAGGGAGAGGGGGAATGAGAGGGAGAGTGCGTGGGTGGCGTGCCGGGGGTGGAGAGAAACAAGAACATGGGGGAGGGTCTCCGATGGTTCGTGGAGGAGAGGGGGAGGCTGTGACCGCGGCAGACCGGGGGTGGGGGGGTTCCAGCAGGAGAACTGCCCTTTTGATGATTGCTGCACACATGCGCATTTGGGGTCTCTGATCCGAGTTGCCGGCTTTCAGGCGATATAAGCCCCGCCCTCTTCCCCCTACTGGTGAGAAACAGCTTGAAGGATTTGTTTCTTGCTTTAAGTGCAAAAGATCGCAGATTTGGACTCGCCCAAAAAAACAGATCAGAAATTCTCCTGTTTTCATACTCGTTTCTGGACTTAGAATTTTTTTCGCCCACTCTGTCTTTCTCAGGGGAAAGTATCTTTGAAGAGTATTATGAAACATCACCTTACATGCCTGCCACTGGTGCTCCACTGACCTATCTAATTTTCCAGTTCACTTTAACCACCTATGATGAGTTCACAGAGTGTTTTCAGGACAATTTCTGAGAGCAGTGTGTGCTAGACCCAACCCAACCAGAAAACAGGCTTTTCTGGACCTGCTAATGTGCAATGAGATAGGATTAATTAATAGCCTCATTGTAAAGGAGCCTGCAGGTGTTAGTGATCATTAACATGATAACATTTCACATTCAGTTTGAGGGAGAGAAGATTGGGTCAAAGAAAGGAAATTAGAAAGGTATGAATACATAGCTGGTTCAAGTGAACTGGGAAATTAGCTTTGGAAATGCAATGCTCTCTCTCAGTGAAGGAGGCAGGTTTCATCCAAGGCCTTCTCAAGAGAAATGGATAATTATCTCAACATAATTATTTCAAGAAAAAACATTTGCAGAGTTCTGGCCAAAGCATGCAGGGGGTGGGAGAGGTGAATTATTCTTGCCGAGAGCTGGCAAAGCAGTACAGGTCAAATGGCCTCACTTGATGAGAAACATCAAATGGTTTCACGATTCACCAATTAGTCCTCACCGGGGCAGACTCATGGCAGCCAAATGTTCACTGTGGAATCACGACTGACTTTCAATCTTCACCCTGTTTTGCTTCCCGAGTTTCACACCTTACATGCAGTGCCCTGTCTGCAAACCAATCAAGAATTCACACGGAAGCAGTCAAAATCCAAGCTTACCTTCTGCAAAAAAGTCCTTATCCTGTCTGTGTCTTGTGTGCTGTAAATATGCCAGAGGGCGCCAAGCCTCTCACTCGAATCTCTCAGTCTTCTCATTGCTGCATCGTCCACAGTGTCGCCCTCCATACTGGCAAGAATCACTGCACAAAATACACAGCAACTTTACTGACAGCAGGCCACATACCAGCTACCTTCCAACTTTATTTCAAACCATTCATTGGAATCATAAAATCACAGAATCCCTACAGTGCAGAAGGAGGCCATTCAGCCCATCGAGTCTGCATCGACAACAATCCCACCCAGGTCCTATCCCATTAACCTCACATATTTACCCTCCTAATCCCTCGACACTAAGGAGCAATTTAGAACATAAGAACATAAGAAATAGGAGCAGGAGTAGGCCATCTAGCCCCTCGAGCCTGCCCCGCCATTCAATAAGCGTGGCCAATCAACCTAACATTCTCAGCAAGTACTCTTTTCTATCTATACATTTCAACTCAAGAGTCTGCTCGTCAGTTCGAATCACTAACAATCCAGTAGTTATTGAGAAACTTAACTAACCATTATACTGTTAGTAACACCATGGTGTTTTTGTACCAAATGTACATCACCACGATCAATTGCAGTTTGCACAGACAGTAAGAATTTCCTCTCAGCTCACCTAGTTCTCCTGTTGTCAGAGCCCCAGACACACAGCTTCCTTGCGTAATATCATGATCCCTCATTAGGCACCACCACCAGCGCCCCAGCTGACCTCCGGTCATTTGAGGAATTGCTTGAATATATCAATAGACTGCAACTTCATATCTTGCCTCGATGCCACCCTGACTGTCCCCTGAGCAACACAGTGGTAAATGAATGTCCTGCCTACATGCATAGGCTTCGGTGACTGCTAATTACACGTCGGTGATGGCCCCATTCCATTCAAACATATAAGAGACAGCCCCGTGGCATCAAAATTTTAACCACACTAACATAATCAGAGACACCTCACTGATCCTCAGCTGGGGTTTGAGGCAGTTGGAGAGATCAAGACTGTCCACTGATGCCTTCCAACAATTACGTTCATGCTCCTCTGTGTCAGGCTGGAAGGCTTCCTGTGGTTGACCCCTGCCTCCAGCTTTACAATCTTGGCTCAGGCTGAATTCCCCTCCTTTGATATGCGCTGCTATTCGGTGAGTGTGGGCCTTCCACTGAGTGTGGTGAAAGAACAGGTGTGGATCCTCCCTGCAGTGCCACAACCAGCTGAGATTCCCTGGATATTCCCGTGCACACAAAACAAGCAAGATAAAGATGGGCAGCAACCATGGCAACAGTCAACACAATGAGGCATAATTTGCTCCAGGGGACTTGCGTATTTGCTGAGGTTGTGAAAGGCTGTGTGGAAATGCAAACCGTACTTTGCACGGATTCTCAGCTGTGATGAAAACATCAGAGGTCAGATCCACAAGGATTGACCTGCCAAACATGTGGACCCACTTCACATGACTACGCGCGTCAAAACATCAAAACAGATGCTTTGGAGGATTCCAGAAACTTTCATAGTCCAATCCGCGACTCACACAAGTATCGCGCACAGAAAAAGAGAGACAGAGAGCTTTGAATGAACCTTTCTCAAGCGTATTCCGGTCTTCCTGCAGCGGCTCTGCATGAACCAGGACGTGAACGGTATCCGTCGGTTCGAGACACAAGCTGGTACTTCCTGCATTGCTATCATCCAGTCCCAGCCCTGTGAAAGCAAGGCATCTTCCCATCAGAGAAATGACCAACAACAGCACATCAAAACACAAATACATTTCAGTTCCACTCTGAAAGAAAAACAGCCAAACAAAATTCCTTTGACTATCAAACAAGATCTCTCCTCTCGGTCTGTACCATGTCCACATGACATAAAACCAATAATTTTTCTTGCCTTAAGCTAAGGAGCACCCAGGAGAGGGAGGTCACCCTTAGTTAACCCTGGCTGTCAGTTTATGAACAAGGTATGATCCTCCACAAGATGGGATGAAATAGCTGAGATTCCCTGTGTATAGGCATGCTCATTTAAGTCCTGCCAACAGTCAGTGAGACATGCATAATATCAGGACAAGGGGTGGAACAGAATTGAACTCTAATATCCATGGAATGCCCTCCCCTCCCAAATTGTGTGCATTTGGCAGCAATAGGCAAAGTTATCATTAAACAAAGCTCCTGCATTAATATTTAAGTAGCAACAATCGGTCTTTGTGGGACTGATGCAAGGTGAGGAAAAGACATTGGAACAGCTCTTGATTATTGCAAGACATTGCTGACCGTATACACTGCACACCCTCAGTTCCAGCTGGGACTTTGCTGTCTCTTCTGGAAGTCGGGATATTAGGTTCAGTTTTCCATCGTTCCTGGTGTATTCTGGTAATGGCAAGTGTCTGTGAAGCTCATCGAACCTGCAATCAAACAGAATCACAAATTCATCTTGTCCCTCAAGTTGAAGGTGACACATTCATAGAAACATTAAAGGTAGCAGCAGGAGGAGGCCATTTGACCCTTCGATCCTGCCCCGCCATTCATTACGATCATGGCTGATCGTCCAACTCAATGGCCTCATCCTGCTTTCTCCCCATAACCTTTGATCCTATTTGCCCCAAGTGCTATATCCAGCCGCCTCTTGAATACATTCAATATTTTGACATCAACTACTTCCTGTGGTAATGAATTCCACAGGCTCACCACTCTTTGGGTGAAGAAATGTCTCCCCATCTCTGTCCTAAATGGTCTACCCTGTATTCTCAGACTGTGACCCCCAGTTCTGGACACCCCCACTATCGATAACATCCTCCCTGCATCTACCCTGTCTAGTTCTGTTAGAATTTTATGCGTCTCTGTGAGATTCCTCCCTCACCCTTGCTCACACAACCCTGTCAATGTAGTATAAGGGTCTGGCACATCCGGGTTAACATGGGACTGAATACAGTGCTGCCCACACAGTGATGCAAGAGAACACATGACCTGCATCTCGGAGTCAGTGTTGGACAGAGCTGTGAGCACAAGCAATAATGGAGACAGCTCCTAGCTTGGACCCTTTACTGTATGATATGTACTTGTAGTTAATAAATACATACAGTTAACCTAATATCGATTGGTATACAAAACTCTACATCAGCATATACCCTTGGTTTTTTCCATCATGTGTGTGTCTAGCTTCCTCTTAAATGCACCGATACTATTTACTCCAACTAACTCCATGTGGTAGCAAGTTCAACACCCTAAACACTGTCAGGGCAAACAAATTTCTTCGGAATTCCCTATCACATACGACCTATAAAATAATGAGGGGCACAGATCAGCTAGATAGTCAATATCTTTTCCCAAAGGTAGGGGAGTCTAAAACTAGAGGGCATAGGTTTAAGGTGAGAGGAGAGAGATACAAAAGTGTCCAGAGGGGCAATTGTTTCACGCAGAGGGTGGTGAGTGTCTGGAACAAGCTGCCAGAGGCAGTAGTAGAGGCGGGTACAATTTTGTCTTTTAAAAAGCATTTAGACAGTTACATGGGTAAGATGGGTATAGAGGGATATGGGCCAAATGTGAGCAATTGGGACTAGCTTAGGGGTTTAAAAAAAAGGGGCGCATGGACAAGTTGGGCCGAAGGGCCTGTATCCATGCTTTAAACCTCTGTGACTCTATGACCTTCTCTGCTGAGGGCTCTATCGCATCACAACAGATTATCACACCCTGTCTCTACAGAAGAACAAAACATTCCTTCTAATGATAGTAGAAGCAGCCACCATTTTAGGCGGTCCAGACTTACTGAGCAGGCATCCGTTCACTGAACTCCTTCTCTGAAGTGCAATAATCTAACCGCAAGATCTTTGTGCCTCTAGCCTTGGGCCTGTGGCAGTCTGCAGGAAAAACAGATTGTCTTCATAAATCTGCATCGTGACAGCAGGAGAGTCTGAAGCTCACTTCCTCACAGCACCAGTCTCCTCAGAGTTCACTGGGTTTATTTCACAAACAGAAAAATACCAGGAGTGAATGAAATGCTGGAATCGAATTGAGAACTTTAGAGGCTTTATATTTCTGGTGCTGTCGCTAATAGAAAACCAGCAATAAACACAGTAAATGTTGGAATTATTCAGCAGCTGTGGTAGCATGCATGTAGAGAGAAGCAAGAGTTAATGTTTCATATGGTCAGTATTTCCAGCATTTTTTATATTTACTTCAGATTCCCAGCTTTTGTGAGTTACACACTAAAATCTAATGGGTGAGTTCGGACGCTTCAGAAATAGAACAGTAAGGTACTATTCGAACTTGTAAACATAAAGAGTTAAACTCGTGAATTCACTCACAGTTTATGATAGGATCGGGTATATTGCCATGAATCTATTAATTGTGACATGAATCGTGAACTCTTATCCATTACTAAGGCACTTACCAGAGTTGCTCTTGAATCCTTGCCAGAATTCCTTGCTCCTCGCCCTGGTCAGGACAGACTGGTCCCTGCAGTTAACCAGGCTCACACTCTGTTCTCCCAACTTCTCCTTCAAGCATTCGGGTGTCCAGGAATTACTGTCAGTTGATGTCAGGACGCCAGATACCAGCATGGGCTTAACAGGGAAATTCAGGAGAAACAACAAGTCCTTCATCAATTTTGATGGAGCCAGTGTAAAGGGAACATTATCATAGAATCCCTACAGTGCAGAAGGAGGCCATTCAGCCCATCGAGTACGCACAGATCTAATTCCCACCCAGGCCCTATTCCCGCAACCCCACTTATTCACCCTGTTAATCCCCTGACACTATGGTCAATTTAGCATGGCCAATGCACCTAACCTGCACATCTTTGGACTGTGGAGGAAACAGGAGCACCCGGAGGAAACCCACGCAGACACAGGGAGAATGTGCAAACTCCACACAGACAGTGGCCCGAGTCTGGAATTGAACCAGGGTTCCTGGCGCTGCGAGGCAGCAGTACTAACCACTGTGGGCAAAGAACAAAGAAAATTACAGCGCAGGAACAGGCCCTTCGGCCCTCCAAGCCTGCACCGACCATGCTGCCCGACTGAACTAAAACCCCCTCCCTTTCCGCTGACCATGGTCCTCTATTCCCATCCTATTCATGTATTTGTCAAGACGCCCCTTAAAAGTCACTACCGTATCCGCTTCCACTATCTCCCCCGGCAACGAGTTCCAGGCACCCACCACCCTCTGTGTAAAAAATCTGCCTCGTACATCTCCTTTAAACCTTGCCCCTCGCACCTTAAACCTGTGCCATCGTGCCACCCATCTGTATCAAACCTGTGTTGTACTAACCTAGTATGTGACAAGAAATTACCTGCTGTAACCGCAGTTGGTATTGCACTGCAGAGGAAGATTAATGTTAATTGATTCTGAGTCCACGTGGTGAAGAAGGAAACCAGACCTCAAATCTTTTACTTAATACTAGATTCGTTACAAAATTCAACATTTCATACTTCTGCTGAACCAACATTGTGTCCCAGAAGTCTCTGTTTATGTGTGCAAGGTAGTTAAACAAGTCAATACCCTCCACCTGCATTATCCTTAACTTTATTAATAAAACGAACAAGCCAATAAGAACTTAATAGCCGTAAGAAATTCTATAATCTGTTAAATAAAAACATAACTCACCAGGCCCTTTATCCAGTATTCCTGGAACGGTTTCCAGTTCTTATTATTTGGGCCCTGAAACCATGGACAAATCCCTGTGGAAAGCCATGAATGAGGGCTCGGAATGTCCTCCTCTTGGGTCTGCTTTGGAACTGCATCTTCCTTGCTCTGCCTTTGTGATTTGCTGATTGGGATTTTCTGCTCCACCACCGATGCAATTATGTCATCCAGAATGTTTGGCACGCTCTGTTTTGCGAGATTCCACTGCCAAATCCCCCCCCACCCAAAGGAAAAACAGCTCATTAGACAGGGACATATTAAACAGTAACAGATTAGAAAATAACATACCAGGGAAGTTCAGTCGACTTTACGGGACAGGAGTGCAGGTGAGACATGGGTACTGAGTTCAGATTCTCCAGGGATGGGCTCCAGCAAGGGGAGGCTGAAAAAGTGCAAGGCTGGCGTGCAATAAAGATTATTTAAATTTTAAACGTGCCTTGCACATCCCCAGGAGATCTGGAAACTCCAAAACATTTTGCAACAGCAGTCGCGATTGGCATTAGCTAATTTACACACGGCTCAAATGCATAACAGGTTCATCTGTTTGCGTTGAGAGGAATGCACCAAGAATCGGAGGATAATCTTCCAAATATTCTGGTACGGCTTTTGTCAGGATTGAAGAGGCACAAGGCTAAGAAGCAAGGAGCAGAAACAAAGGCTGAAGGAGACTCAGAATTCAAGTGCGAGTCAATCAGCAAGCATCAATGCAACCCAAGTGTTTCCGTAGTTACTGGAGGACAGGAGGTATTGGATGAGTACAGCTGGCTTCTTTACTACTCAAAACCTCAGCTTTCCCAGTGGGATATGGAATGAAATTTCAGGTTACAGCTCACTGCTGATGTTCAGACCCCACGCTACATGATTGCTGCAGAACTCCATTAGCTAAGGCAGCTCTGCAGCCTTATTATTGACCTGTCAAGATAGCTCTTTGTGACCATTGCCTCCTGCGAGCGACCAGTGCCAATGGTGTCAGCAGATCATCAGGCAATGATGCCTCTTATCATTCCACCACGTCTTCTTTCAGCTTTTCAGTGATGTTCTCTAATCTACTCTCGCAGTGTTGCTTGCACAGTAGCGTCCAACAGCACCAGTTGTCAAGCTTCCATTCGGAGTGGGAGCCTTCGCCTTCACAATCAGATTGCCCAAGTGAACTCTGATTTCTTCAATAGGCAGAGGCAGAACAGAGAACTCATCTGCAACCTGACATACTGGCAAGCTACAGTCAGCCCTCCACTTGTTGCAACTGCACCAAACAGGAGTTCCCATTGGTACAGTCCTGATGGGAGGACAAAGGTAATGTACCACGAGAGCCTATGCTCTTGATCAGTGCATTACATGTTGAGTTGGTTGGTTTCACTGCTACCCACCACAGCAAACCGACATCTAATGGAGTTTACCATCATGTTCCTGATCACCATGCAATCATACTTTTGACTTCTTTATTCCTATTCCACTTCTGCAGAACCGGCTGAAATCTCTCTACTAATCAAGTACTTACATTGTTCAACTTTGTATAGACTGGGGCAAAGGCAATGCCAGCATCTGTGGATCCTAGGCGCAGTTTCCCCGCTGTCGTGGTGAGTAGGTCACACAAGGTTGAGCATTGCTTCTTCGATTTTGCTTTCTGGTTAGTCAGGCTGCTGCTCGCTGATGCATTTCTGTCCCTGCGATAAGGCACCACTTCTACATCTGTGTGACGACCATGGAGACAATCAACTTCACAGCATTGTCAGCATTCATCAGCAAAATCACATTCTCAGTATCATTCTACATGGTCCCCATCAAACACTCCCAGGACAGGTACAGCACGGGGTTAGATACAGAGTAAAGCTCCATCTACACTGTCCCCATCAAACACTCCCAGGACAGGTACAGCACGGGGTTAGATACAGAGTGAAGCTCCCTCTACACTGTCCCCATCAAACACTCCCAGGACAGGTACAGCACGGAGTTAGATAGAGAGTAAAACTCCCTCTATACTGTCCCCATCAAACACTCCCAGGACAGCTACAACACGGGGTTAGATAGAGAGTAAAGCTCCCTCTATACTGTCCCCATCAAACATTCCCAGGACAGCTACAACACGGGGTTAGATACAGAGTAAAACTCCCTCTACACTGTCCCCATCAAACACTCCCAGGACAGTTATAGCACGGGGTTAGATAGAGAGTAAAGCTCCCTCTACACTGTCCCCATCAAACACTCCCAGGACAGCTACAACACGGGGTTAGATAGAGAGTAAAACTCCCTCTATACTGTCCCCATCAAACATTCCCAGGACAGCTACAACACGGGGTTAGATACAGAGTAAAACTCCCTCTACACTGTCCCCATCAAACACTCCCAGGACAGTTATAGCACGGGGTTAGATAGAGAGTAAAGCTCCCTCTACACTGTCCCCATCAAACACTCCCAGGACAGGTACAGCACGGGGTTAGATACAGAGTAAAGCCCCCTCTACACGGTCCCCATCAAACACTCCTAGGACAGGTACAGCACGGGGTTAGATAGAGAGTAAAGCTCCCTCTATACTGTCCAGCATCAAACACTCCCAGGACAGCTACAACACGGGGTTAGATAGAGAGTAAAGCTCCCCCTATACTGTCCCCATCAAACACTCCCAGGACAGGTACAGCACGGGATTAGATACAGAGTAAAGCTCTCTCTATGCTGTCCCCATCAAACACTCCCAGGACAGGTAAAGCACGGGGTTAGATAGAGAGTAAAGCTCCCTCTATACTGTCCCCATCAAACACTCCCAGGACAGGTAAAGCACGGGGTTAGATACAGAGTAAAGCTCAACAATCGCAGGGCTGGTACAATACGGGTTTGAATTTTGATTGCCCAGAATAAAAGCCTTCGATTACTTGAGTGTGGAGGTCACACCATTGAAGAGTTTAATCCACTGTCCCCGATTAAATCCTCCCCGTTGTATAGTTACCTACCATTTGCTTGCTGTTTGGCTTTCTGGGTAACTAATTCGGCCAGCCAGTGAAGTGGTGATTGGGAGTTGGAGCTGACGTGGTTGCTGCTTGAATCTTGGCTGAGTTTTGCTGTTGACGTGGATTTGGCAGACTGCTCTTCAGCAGTCAGGGAATGAGTCAGTTCCACTTTGCTTTTCGTCTGTGACTGAAAATCAGGAACATTGGAAGAACTGTTACTGTTTCTAGGGCTGTGAAATGAACAGTCAGGAAACGACTATGCCATTAACACAAAATCATCGCCATTTAACACTGTTGCACCATTATTTAAGGGACACCTCCCAGTTCCTTCCCTCGCCCCCCCTGAAGGACTGGTGAGCCTTGCTAACTGGTATGAATCATATAATCCATAAAATCCCTACAGTGCAGAAGGAGGCCATTTGGCCCATTAAGTCTACACCAACTCCAACAGAGCATCCCACCCAGCCCTATCCCCATGTATTTACCCTGCTAATCCCCCCACCCAAACCCATCATTACTCTTCACCCTTCAGCTCAGACAGGTAATGAAAGGTAGTAGTGGGCCTGACAGCCTAGCCCCCAGTCCCTAATCTAGCATAGTACAAACATTCAAACACAAGTCAGGGAAAA
This sequence comes from Mustelus asterias, assembly GCF_964213995.1. Lineage (NCBI taxonomy): Eukaryota > Metazoa > Chordata > Chondrichthyes > Carcharhiniformes > Triakidae > Mustelus > Mustelus asterias. The sequence continues at coordinate 67,143,879 of NC_135822.1, read as the reverse complement.
CTATGAGAGGCTTACAGCACAGTCCACTCGTTGTGCCTGTGCCAGCTCTTTGTGAAGAGCCGAGATAGGAACCAGTCCATGATTTCCTGTCCTTGGTATCAAGGTTAGCTCATTTTCCGTGGGAGTGGGAGATAGTTTGGTCAGATCTTTCTTGTTCATGTGAGTTTGCAATTAACAGTTTATGTTTGATATCAGTCGCTACCTTCGGACGGTTATCCACACCAGGTGTTTTTTTCAGACACTTCATATCTCCATCCACACAAGTGCAGTTTGATTTGATGCCCAGTCTCTTCTTACTGCTGTGCATCCTTTCACATAGGCTCAGCAAGGCTGTGAAAGTAATCCAAGTAAACAGAGAGTGAGTGAAGGCATTTGCCCCTTGTGCCTCCCCAAGGCGCTGTTCTTCCTGTGGTGTGAATTCATAAGGCAGAGCCCTGTCTAAATACCTCGTATCATCCTTCTCCATGTATTGGCTTTGACTCCAAGGGGTGAGTTTTCACTGGATGGGAGGGTCATGATCTTACCCACAGGCTCCAAACAACTACTGCGAAACCCCTACCCATGAACAAGGACATCTCTTCTGGCAAGCTAATAGCTGATGAGTGGGAAAGCAGGGTGGAAAGAGGGACCTAGCGCCAGCCCTTTTGTGTCCCCTGCTTGCAGACACCAAGGAGCCCCTGCACTTAAAAGTCTGGCACTACTTGCATCACTAGCTGCATGAACATGCTTCCCTCAACTACACCTTGTTTTGATGAAGAGTCATTATGCTTCCCACACAAATATGTGGCAGAAATACAACAGGGTGTGGAGAAATAACAGGGATATGCACACACACCAGTCATATGCAGTCACAATAAACAACTTGCTTTTGTATAATACCTTTGGTGTTGTAAAAATTCCCAAGGCATCTCATAGCAGCTTTGTCGAAAACAGTTGGATTCCCAACCAGCTACATAAGCACCAAAGAGTTTTAGTGTTTTTAGAGGGAGAGAATGGTAAAAAAAAGTTTCAGGAGAGGATTATCAGTGCTTGAGACATCAGCAACTGAAGACAAGATTGCCAATGGTGGAACAATTATAATCAGGGATGTGCAGCAGCAGAGTTGAAGAAGTACAGCTATGTTGAAGGGTCATAGTTGTGACACTAATAGGTAGCACAATGGTTAGAACTGCTGCCTCACAGCGCCAGGGGCCTGAGTTCAATTTCTGGTTTGGGCCACTGTATATGCGGAGTCTGCATGTTCTCCCTGTGTCTGCGTGGGTTTCCTCCGGGTGCTCCGGTTTCCTCCCACAGTCCAAAAGATGTGCTGGTTAGGTGCATTGCTAAATTCTCCCTCAGTACACCCGAAAGGCACCGGAGCATAGCGACTAGGGGATTTTCACAATAATTTCATTGCAGTCTTAATGTAAGCCTACTTGTGACAATAATAAACAAACTTCAATAAAAATAGACATGGGCTGGAAGGATTTGCAAATAAGAATACTACTTTTATAATCAAGGCATTGCTTAACCGCAGTCAATATTAGAAATATATCACAAACATGGGCGAATGGGACGCAGTGCAAGCTCGGATATGGGCAGCACAGTTCTGGATTAACATTGGTTTACACACAACTTAAAAGTGGGGCACGGCTGGGGATCTGCTGAAGCCAACTCACTCAATGCCAATAGCAGCAACTCATCCCTTCCACCTCAACCAGCAGAGTGACCAAGCCATGAAGCATGAATGGAAATCAACATGTCAGGCATGACTGGACTCAGATATCTCACTGCCTACTGCAAAACCAAGAGCAAACATGTTGCATTACACCAGACCCACACTCCTCCCAGTGCAAGTCCAGTGATGCCAAGAAGCACTGAAATTCCAATCCCACAAATGCCACACATTCAAAAACACCCCATGGCCTCAGAAACATGACCACATTTTCTTCTCATTTCACAATCAACATAAACATCACTTTCAGTCACTGTGCAGAGGAGGGCAAGATTGCACCTTCAACCCCATTGCTGACTTGGGGATTTGTATCAATAAAACGGCTTCGGGAAGCTCTTACCAGCATTCGGAACCAGCTGTGTTGGCCGCAGGGTTTTTATGTCATGATTTTGTCCTTTAACGCATTTAAGCCAGGCTGTCACATCCTCTCCTCGTTCTGAATGGAAATATGAATGCCATCAGAGTTTGCCAGATAAAATCTACATCCTGTAACCTGACGTACAAGCAAGCAACATTTGTCTAATGCATTCCACCTCTTTAAAAACCTGTTCATTTTGAACTGAAGCACGAAACAGATTTAACTTTTGCCAACCGTTTTAACAATAAACATTGCAATGTACCAGCCGTATAAATACTGAGGCTACAAAAATAGATCAAAGGCTAGGAAAACTGTGCTGAGTAACTCACCTCCTACCTCCCCAGTCCTGCCCAACATCAGGCATGTCTGTGTGATAGAATACCACTGATCTGGATGAGTGTGGCTCCAATAACAGGTGAAGCTCAACACAATCCAAGACAATAAAACTTGCTTGATCGGAACCCCCCAACAACTCCAACATTCACCCATTCTCACACTGGCATCATCTATAAGATTCACTGTGGCAACTCACATCACTTCTTTGACAGCACTTTCCAAACCCACATCCTCTATCACCAAGTGTTATAATTCAGGTCAGAAACTCCAATGTGTTTTATGAAGTCCGCCTGGATCGTAAGTTTTACAATTTGAATTTGGCTAGAGTGAGCATGAGATGCTTCACTTCAGGTATGATTCAACTGACCCACTTGGGAGCTTTTACCAATTTACCAATTACAAACAAGGAAAAAGAAGCATATTGTATAACCCTTGACAAATATATGAAATGTTCCAACCAAACAAGCCTTCTTAAAAAAAGCTTTGCCACAGGTTTAGCACAGAAAATACGAATGATCATGTGATGCTGGAATTTAGCCCTTGGGTTGGAAAAATTGAAACTCTGACTTCCCAAACTTGTAACTTCCAGCAGATCTCAAGGTAGAGATAATGCCACTGTGAGCCTCTAGCTTTCAGCCAGTGAACCACCGCAAGAGACAGAATTCTCACTCCAGGAAGGCAAGAAGACCTGCTCCAACTAGCCAGCAGAACTTACAGCACCAGGGGGAGAGAAACACTACTTTTCAGTCTGATGTCCAAACACCTTCTAAACTAAAACAGCAATCAGCAGCCCAAAACTGAAAGTGAAAGAACTCCTGTCACCTGACCTGTCAATCATTCTTTCTCCAATAATTCAGAGGTCATAAAAAATCCGACAGTACCTGAGGCCCAGAGTAAAAATAAATAAAACCCCAATTAAACCATTGAACCAGCAATAAAAAGTCTTATGAGCAGACAGCTCGGCAATAATGAAAAAAAAACTAAAGCTGCTTATAACTGCAGAGAACATGATTTACAAACACATTTTTTAAAGGCACACTACCGTCATACCAAGCATGACAAAGGCAGCAAGTGCATGGGAACACCAGTGCCTGCAAGCTCCCCTCCAACTCATACCTTCCTGATGTGGAACTTCATTGCCATTCCTTCACTGTTACTGGGTCAAAATTCTGGAACTCCCGAATAGCTTTAGAATGTTCCTACAGCAGATGGACAACCATGTTCACCACCACCTTCACAGGGGCAAGTAGGGTTAGCAACAAATTCTGGCCTTATTCACGCCCCATGAACAAGTAAAAATCTCTTCACTCTCTTGGCGATCCCTCTATGGTGGCCAAACATGGCCACATTTCAAACCAAACAAAATGCTGATTGAATTCCAATTCCTGTAAATAGTAGGTTTTATAGTCTTTTGATTGCAGATCACACACTTGATGTGGATTTCATGCAGTTAAAAAATATGAACAATGATGCTCAGTTCAAATAAATGACCGGATTGTCAGATTTTTGTTTTGAGTTTGTGCCTGAGTCTTCAAAACAATTCAATAAGGCATGGGGCAAAGTACAGCAGCCTAGTTTCTACTGGGAGAATCGGAAAAGCAGGATTTCCAGGCACCAGATGCCATGCATGCCCACATCGGACCATAATTCCAGTGAAGTGCCACCAGAAGCTTTGGGGTGGGCAAGACCTGATGGCCAGATGGAGCAGTTTCCACTCATCCAGGAGCATGTGGAGGCTCTCCAAGATTGATGACCTGGATCCTGCCAATGATCTGGGGCCCCCAAAAAAAAAACTCTCAGGGAAAGGTGCATCAGCCTAGGTTTCACATTCATGTCTCTGGAGCAGGGTTTGAACCCCAACCTCCATCCAAGGTGAGTGCGCTACACACTGAGCCACAGCTTAATTGCCGGTACATGTGAACACATATGCCCCTCTCACCTTTTTCATTTCTCGTCCTTTTTTTATGCTTCAGATCAAAACAGTCCGTACAAACGAAGAAACCACATCTCGGGCAGACCCAGTGAAGATTAAACACCACAGAGTGGCAGCTGTCACATGTTTCTTCCTTCTCTCCAAATGCAGCTTTACAAGCAATGGACCCTGTGAAACAACAGTTGGTAATTACACTGCCTAAACCACACTAATGGTTTGATTTCATACAATGTCTGCAGCACGGCAAGTACTGAACTTAATTTCGGAAACTTGGAAGGGAAATTCTGGTACTGCAACCCAGCCAGACAGCCTGACTAGGAAAGGCTTTATGTGACGACCTTGTGTGGAGCTGTCAATGAGCTTGCTGCCACTCAGGAATGATAATCATGGATGTGGAGTGAGCACTTGGATGACTGCCGAGAGGCTTGCACCTCAAGAGGCAGCGCCTTGAGAAAAGGTGCAGGACAAAATGTTGCAGGAGCACAAACCACAAAGCACCGAGGACCCTGAGAGTCTCCCCTCTGCAGTGTATACGGTTCACCGATTTGATTGGCACATCCACATCAATAGGCTTGTCAGCAAACCTGAAGCCCTGTGGAATAGAAAGGGAAAATAAAATGCCAGTCTGGATATGAAGTTGGCTGAGCGACAGTAAACAGAACTGCTGCATGGTTGTCAGTCGAACTGGAGGAAGGTACTCAGTGGGGTTCCTGGGGATTGGTACTTGGACAGCTGCTTTTCTTGTTCAAAATTCATGGCCTAGGCTTGGGTGCGATGTGGTGCCAAATTCAAAAATCTGCAGATGATACAAGACTTGGAAGAAATGTGAACTGTGAAGGGGATAATGATAGGCTTCTTGAGTTTATATGCTGGTGAGGTAAGCAGGCATGTAGCAGACAAAATTTAATGTTAGGAGCAAAGAGGAGCGGCAACAAAGAAAGTAAAGGATACAATTCTAAAGGGGGTGCAAAAGCAAAGGGACATGGGGGTTTACCTGCACAAATCATTGAGGGTTGAGGACAAATTGAGAAAGCAGTTAAAAAGGTGCTGGCCTTTACAAATAGGAGCACAGAGTACAAAAGCAATACAAGTACAGTACTTTGTCCTGTGAAGGCCTTAGAGTGGGTGCAGAAAAGATTTATGTGAATGATTCTGGGATTAGGCATTTCAGTGACACGCATAGATTGGAGAAAGAGAGGTTGTTCTCCTTCGAGAAGCAAAGATTGAGAAGATAGATGTTTTGAAAATCATGACAGGTCGAGACAGAGGAGATGGAGAGAATCTGTTCCCATTGGCAGAAGGGTCAAAAACCAGAGGATGCCAATGAAAAAATTTGGGAAACTAACCAACAGCAACACGAGGAAAATATTTTTATGCTGAGAGCGGTAAAGATCTGGAATGCACTGCCTCAGGGTGTGGTGGAGCTAGATTCAATCAATGCCTTCACAAGAGAATTGGATCGTGTTTTCGAAAAGGAAAAATAGCAGCACTTGGTGAAAGGGCAATGGAGAAGGATGAACTAAGTTCTTGCACAGAGCTAGCATTGATATGATGGCCTAAATGGCCTCATTCTGTGGTTCACCTATCTGTGATTCCTCTGCTATAAATGGCCCCATTGGAGAGGAGAGATTTGGCCAAAGTTGCCCACTTAGTGCGGTCATTCATAAAAGCCGGGTGTCCTTATTGTTCTTACCGTCGTAGTTTTCGCTGACCTGCTTCAGCAAGCTTTGTTCGAACAGTACAAGGTCACAGAATGGATCGCTCACATGTGTCAAGATGTAGGCAGAGGTTTCAGGATCTAAAACAGTCTCTGTGGTGTTGGCCATCGGCTCCAGTGGAGCTTCTTCATTGACCTGGTCTTCCGTGGAGAATCCTTCAACCTTCAGACCTCCGTTCCGACTGATGGACAGCCTGACAAAAAGGAAACAGAGACAGACAGAGAGACATGTGAGAGGTGACAAGCTCTTGGCTGCAAACAATGAATATTTCTCCGCTCGGGTGTGGGCTAATGCTGGACTGTTATTGCATTAGCAGCCCTATCAAATCACATCCTAATCTCCAGCACAGTGACATGCAGGAGGCTACTTCAGCAGCAGATAACCAAACCCAAAAGACACCAAAATTCCTCTATTCGATAACTTTATTCAAGCAGCTGAGTTTAACATGATGGGGCAGAAGTAGAAGGACCCAAATGTTTAATGCTTTCTAAAACAAATTCTTTCCTCAATCTGCTGTCGGCAAAAGGCGGACAGCGATTTCTTTATCTGACTTCAGATACTGTCCGCAAATTATTAATCCATCCGAGTGCGCTTGTTTTTTTTAAAACATCTTTTAAAAGTCTTCATAGAAAATGATGAAATCATAGAAACCCTACAGTGCAGAAACAGGCCATTCGGCCCATCAAGTCTGCACCGACCACAATCCCACCCAGGCCCTATCTCCATATCCCTACACATTTACCCGCTAATCCCTCGAACCTACGCATCTCAGGACACTAAGGGGCAATTTTAGCATGGCCAATCAACCTAACCCACACATCTTTGGACTGTGGGAGGAGCACCCGGAGGAAACCCACGCAGACACGAGGAGAATGTGCAAACTCCACACAGACAGTGACCTGAGCCGGGAATCGAACCCAGGTCCCTGGAGCTGTGAAGCAGCAGTGCTAACCACTGTGCTACCGTGCCGCTCTTCTTTTATTTAAAGTAAATGATCACTGAGCAACAAACTGGCTTTTTGCTTGTTGAGGCCCCAGCAACATTATTAACGGTGAGCTTACAGCAGGTAGGCAGTGAGTGACTCACTTCACCTCGGGTCGGGTCTCAGTCTGTTTTAGAGATGGGACACTGTTTCACAGCAATGGCATCAATTGAGTAGCAAGGTGTTCACTGAGCTCCATTAGCTACCAAACCACCAACACCTCACTTTGCAATTCCTCATCCCTCTTTACAAATCCCACCATAGCCTCTGCCCACCCTATCTGTGTAATCTCTTCCAGCCTCTCAAACCTGCCCAACCTCCCACCAACATGTCTGCACTGGCCTCTCAGGCACAGCCAATTTTTTTCAATCAATCATTGTTGTCTGATGCACCTTGGGATGTTTTATTATTAAAGGTGCCATTATAAATGCAAGCTTATGTTCAGTGGACAATATTTGTGCAAGATCGCATGATTGTCATGGGCAATGGCAGCTAAAGGGCAGCATGGTGGCACAGTGGTCAGCACTGCTGCCTCACAGCACCAGGGACCTGGGTTCGATTCTCGGCTTGGGCCACTGTCTGTGTGGAGTCTGCACATTCTCCCCGTGTCTGCGTGGGTTTCCTTCAGGTGCTCCGGTTTCCTCCCACACTCCAAAGATGTGCAGGTTAGGTAGATTGACCATGCTAAATTGTCCCTCTGTGTCAGGGGGACTAACTAGGGTAAATGCATGGGGTTATGGTGTTAGGGCCTGGGTGAGATTGTGGTTGGTGCAGACTTGATGGGCCGAATGGCCTCCTTCTGCACTGCAGGGATTCTATGATTCTATATCGCTGTATAGCTGAAGAACAGAAAGGTTGTCATGAGTCAATGAGGGGGAGCAGTCATAACAGAAACTGAACTGGACTAGCCATATGAATAGTGTGGTGACTGGAGCAGGTCAGAGGTTAGAAACCCTGCGGAGAGTAGCTTATCTCCTGACTCCCGCAAGCACAAGTCAGGAGTGTGATGGAATACACTCCACTCACCTGGATGGGTACAGCTCAAAAAGCTTGACACCATCAGCCTGCTTGTTTGCTGCCCCTTCCACAAGCATTCAATCCTGCCAACAGTGAAGAACAGTGGCAGCAGTGTGTACCACCTATAAGATGCACTGCAACAAATCACCAAGGCTCCTTAGACTGCACCTTCCAAATCCACAACCACAGCCATCTAAAAGGGCAAGGGCAGTAGATACAAGCGAACACAACCACCTGAAAGTTCCCCTCCAGGTCACACACCCATACTGACTTGCAAATATATTGGCTGTTCCTTCACTGTCGCTGGGTCAAAACGCTGGAACCCCCTTCCCTAACACCACTGTGGGTGTACCTACACATCAGAAACTGCAGCAGGTCATGAATACAGCTCACCACCAAGGGCAACCACGGATGGGTAATATGTGCTGATCGAGCCAGCGACACCCACATCCCATGAATTAATTAACAAAAAAAAAATTCTGACAAAATTAGACAACTCTTTATGAAGCTCACATTTCTTTGTGTGAAATACCTGCGGAGATGCATGAACCTGCAGGAAGAGGATAGTGGAGGGAAATCCTGTCCCTTTCGTGTACGACTTGGCCAGCAGTCTCGGCAGCGAGGGATGTTGGTGAAAAGTTCAGTGCAAGGGACGTCTTGGAGGAAGGAATCGCCTGCGCTCTTGATAAGCATGGATGATGGCATATCCGACTGACCTACGCAGCACACAGGAACAGGCAGTCAGAGTGACCTTTCACACCATTCACAAATATGCCAAGTTACAAAAAAAGATCATTCAGGTCAATTTCCAGGTAGAATTCTCTGTAATATTAACGGGAACATGGTTTCTCCACCATTTCTGTGGTTCCTGCACCAAGGTAAAGTTGGATGAATGGGGACAAACTCCTCACCCCCATGGAGATGCTCTTTCCTCTTCCCGCCACCTCCCCCAACCATTTGCTGTGATAAACCCTCATGGTTCAGTGGGTTGACCTGTCACTTGATGCAGCATCAGCCACATGGAGCAGAGAGATCCCCCCGTCTCCTTCCCTTAGACAGTCTGAATTCACATCCACAGAACATGAGGCTAGATATGCCCTCCAGCCCTCTGCACATGGGGTGGGCAACCCTCCAGAGGTACCTTGGAGTTTTCAGAAAGAAAGGATTAATCTCCAGGTCACTTTGCGAGCAATTTGGGAAATGGCCGGTTATCCGTTTACTCCGAGAACCTGCATTTATCTCAGTAGTGTCAAAGATGGGGGGAAAGCAGCATTTGACTAGCAACCTCCAGGGCTTTGTCAAACCAGAGCTGGCAATGGAGCACTGAACTAGCATTCCTACAACACCTGTGGGAAAATAAATATCCTGCAACACACACACCACCTCCTGATGTTACATGAAACCATGATCCTCCATGTTAGACAAAGAGAGTGAAAAAATATCAGGAAAAACAATTTATTTCGTATTACATAAACCACTAAAAGCATCTTAATAAGGCCATTAAAAAAACAAAGCCCTGGAGGTTCATTTTTCAAGGGGTTGCATTGAAAAGAAGTGAAGTCATGTTAAACTTGGACTGGACCTTTCTGAGACTACACTGAAATGTGGTACACAATTCTAGTCTTCAAGGATATAGAGGCACTATAGAAAATGCAACAACGTTCTACTTGACAGGATTGAGAGGTTATACCTGTCAGGAACAACTGAACTGGCTTAGCCTTTTGCCTTCAGCAAGGAAATGGCTGAGGGAATGACTTGATTGAGATCATCACCAGCCATTTTGATCGGGTAGATGTGGACAAGATAATTCCACTTGCAAAGACCAAAGTGAGGGACCAAAATATCAAATCATGACTGGTAAATCCAATAGGGAGTATTTAGGTGTTAGATCTTTAACCAGAGAGTGGTGACTATCACTACCACAGGAAGAGAAGCATTTCAGGGGAAGCTAAACACAAGGGAGAATAGAAGAGAACATGTTGGTGGCTCAGATAAAGTAGGGTCAGATGAGGTTTATGTAAAGCATAAACACAGAAAGTTGGGCTGAATGGCCTGTTTCTATGTATTTCAAAACCTCAACACCATTCATACCATTCTTAATGTGGCCATTTTCTTTGTCCAGTTTTCTGCTCAGATTTTGATCTTCTCTCAGTTCTTCATCCTCCCTTTTGCTATTTTTCACTTTCTTCTCCAAGGCTTGACCTGATTGGTGTTGGTCTGAGAGCTTGCCTTCTCGCCTTGTCCTTAGCCAGTGTCTATTCTCTGCCAGGTCATTATACTCAATGTCACAGCTCCTTTTGGCTCCTCGCTTCTTCACGCCTTCTTCCCTTTGCTTTGAATTATTTAGCAAGGCAGAGGGTTCTGTCTCTAACCCTTTAGAAACAACCTGTCCTGGAAGTGTCTCATTGCCATGACTTTCTTGTTGCTTCCTTGTGCTGTCTTGTTCTGAATGCCGTGTGAGCCACGCTTTCTTTAACTTTGTGTGGCAATTGTGCAGATTGGATCGCAAAGATGACCCAGCACTCAAAATATCCTGACCAGACAACTGCTTGACCAGAGAAACACTGGGTGATACTATTTCTGGCAAATTCATGTCCATTTTTGCGCTATTGTTTCTCATCTCCCCCGTAGAAAGCAGACACTCATCGGAGGGTTTCTTGGAACAGGAAATGTCTGCCCTGGACGCCTTGTACTTTTTGGGTGTGTAGTAATCCATGGGACTGGTTACGTGGCTAATTCTTTTGGGATTTAAACTACCATTTAAGGGAGACAAGCTGTCTTTACAGTGTTCCAAACCCTGAATACTTTGCACAGGGGTCGGTGAGCTGGAAAGATGTTCTTTTTTGAAAGAATTGCAACTGGTGTTTGTCTCTTGATGTGTGTTCCTGTTAACATCAGTCCTGGCATTTGTGTCTTTGACTATCTTTCCACCTACGTCCATCTGCGGTGTAATTTGTTTTGTCAATGCTGGAGGGTAGAGTGTAGTGGGTATTTGACTACAAACATAAGCTTTGTTAGAAATGCCAAACGCATCACTAATTTCCTCAGGCACCAGTCTTCCATGTTTGCAATTCCTATCGGAATCTGTGTTCATGATATCTTTTGAAATTTTAGTTAATGTGGGAGCTTTCAATGCTGGCATTATCAATGAGTGCTGCCGGGGGTGATGTACCTCCAGTGGTGCGGCAAGCAGAGGTAAAGTTTGGACCTTGGCCAAGTCACATTTCTCTTCACGGTAACCACAACTCACATCTTGAAATGGCTCTTTGCTGTCTCGTGATTTCTGCTGAAGCAATGAAATGGATGTTTCATATTGGACATTGTGATCTTGCATCTTCTGGACACTTTCTCTTGGCAGTCTATGCAAGGAAGACTGTTGTAGAATAGTATCACCAACAGCTGAATATAAGGAAGTTGCTTCTAAACTTAGATCCCTTCGCACTCCGTCACCGGCAAACATTTGGTGTTGAGTGTTAAGTTCTACCTTGCTGGAAAAATCGGGAGTGTATTTCAACAACGTCAAGTCCAAAGCAGATGTGGAGGATACTTTACTGCTCCAAGTTGGCTTGGAGTTTGGAGAGACCGAAGGATGTTCTCCAGATTTGGTCTTCTGCTCATTCTTCAGGGCCATTGAGAGTGGCTTCACATCTCTGGCCTCTGCCACTATCACTGAACTCTCTCTCTTAGCATTTCTTGATTCTAGTGGGTCATGAGAACCCAAGTTCTGTTTGAACAGGACTTTGTTGCACAGCTGGACCTCCGAGGATGGCTGAATGCCAGCTTTTGAACTTGGAGTACTGTGGACTTTCAGACTATGTGGAAAGGGATGTAAGAAGTCCCCGCACGGCTTGCTGTCATTCACGTCTCTGGAAGCAGAAGGGAAGGTGCATTGTTATTTCACAGACGATGACTTTCTTACAATTACAATGCTCAGCGCTGTTTCTAAACCTATTTCAGGGAAGTTGCGATCTCTTGGACAGCAGGGCATTGAGATTCAGGTTCACACACAGTCAGCATCACTCCACCTTGCCCAGACTGGTACAAATGTCGTGCAGGGATTAAAGCTGCAATACTCCTTGCTTAAGTGGTTAATTTCCCCACTAAGCCACTGGAGGAACTGTCACCTTTGACAACTGCTATCATTTAGAAGGCAATAAAACGAGCCCCATTTTCTATCTCCAATTCATTGTGCAAGGACGTTTTGGTGTGGCAGTCTTTGCCTTATTTTGATGCCTTTTACTGGACTGCAGGCAACCTCCAAGTCAGCAGAACATTTAAAGACTAAGCAAGGATGGAATTCAAACCCTGAATAAGAAGCAGATTACCCCACTCCCCAACAACAGCTACCTATACGTATGTCCTATGTTCTCTGGAGCTTGGAAGAATGAAAGGTGATGCCATTGAAAAGTATATCATTCTGAGAGGGCTTGACAGGGTACATAATGGGGAGTGTGGCAGTCATAGTCCTATAATGAGGGAGCAGGGCAGGGGGTGGTGATCATTTCAATCTAAGATGACAAGGAATTTCTAACCACCTAAACTTTTCTAAATGGCAGCTGTTTCTCGTAATGCTGTGATTGCCATTTACACTTCCGAGACCAATCTTGTGTTTTTTTGACTTATCCCAAGACCATCTTCTTTTGCCTGGCACAAACGCTTCGGTCATTTTTTTTTCCAAGTTTATTTATTAGTCACAAGTAAGGCTTACATTAACACTGCAATGCAGTTATTGTGAAATTTCCCTCGTCGCCACACTCCGGCGCCTGTTCAGGTCAATCCACCTAACCCGCACATCTTTGGGAGGAAACCGGAGCACCCGGAGGAAACCCACGCAGACACGGGGAGAACATGAAAGTCCACACAGACAGTAACCCAAGCCGGGAATTGAAGCCGGGTCCCTGGCGCTGTGAGGCAGCAGTGCTAACCACTGTGCCACCCTGCCACCCCTGATCTCTTGACCTCCCATGTTTTCCACTCTATTACAGATCTTTATTTTGTTTTTTCCTCCCCTTTCACCTTTCCCTGCTTCTCTACCCTGTTTAAAACCTGCTGTCTCTCTCACCTGGTTCTGAGGAAAGGTCACGGATGTGAAACATTAATTGTGTGTTTCTATCTCCACATACACTGCCTGATTCGCTGATTGTGTCCAACATTTTGTTTTTATGGCTTTTTTTCCGTGGAGGGCAGTTTGAAGAGGGAACTGAGATATGACGACACAGTATCAGCTGAGCGATGCCTTTGATTTTCTACACAGACCCATGAGCCACTGTACTTCCAGCCCAAAACGAGGATGAGCAGTCTGGAGCTAAGAGGGGCCCAGTTTGGTGGCTTGTGGAGAAAGCTTGCACAACCTTGAAATAATGGACAGCTTTGGCTAAGGAAGCAATGGCACAGCTTGATGTGTACTGACAAACCAGTCAGTCAGCATCCAGCTGGTTGGTCAACTCAGCCTTCTAACCCTCAAACCTGAACTTAAGGAAGTAGCTGATACAACAGGATGAGTGATGACAAACAGGGGAAAACAACACAATGCATACCAAGTCCAATGAGGCATTGAGGATAATTTTGACTTTGACAATGATAAAACATACAATATCAGCTCAGCCTGTGTTTGGACTGAAATGCAATCGTGTACAAAATGTCCCCCTTGGCTTGCCATAGTTCATAGAAGCCCTACAGTGAAGGAGGAGGCCATTTGTCGAATCAAGTCTACACCGACAACAATCCCACCCAGGCCCTATCCCTGTTACCCCACACATTTACCTTGCGAACCCCCCTGATACTGAGGAACAATTTACCATGGCCAATCAACCTAACCCACACATCGTTGGACTGTGGGAGGAACATTCTCCCCGTGTCTGCGTGAGTTTGCTCCGGGTACTCCGGTTTCCTTCCACAGTCCGAAAGACGTGCTGGTTAGGTGCATTGGCAGTGTTAAATTCTCCCTCTGTATACCTGAGCAGGCGCCAGAGTGTGGTGACTAGGGGATTTTCACAATAGCTTCATTGCAGTGTTAATGTAAGCCTACTTGTGACATTAATAAATAATTGGGCAGCATGATGGCACAGTGGTTAGCATTGCTGCCTCACAGCTCCAGGACATGGATTCGATTCCCAGCTTGGGTCACTGTCTGTGTGGAGTTTGCACTTTCTCCCCGTGTCTGCGTGGGTTTCCTCCGGGTGCTCCGGTTTCCTCCCACAGTCCAAAGGTGTATTGGCCATGCTAAATTGCCTCAATGTCCCGAGATGCATAGATTAGAGGGTAAATATGGGAGGATAGGGCCGAGGTGGGATTACTGTCGCTGCAGACTCAATGGGCCAAATGGCCTCCTTCTGCATCTTAGGGTTTCGATGAAAATGGAACACCCGGAGGAAACCCATGCAGACACAGGGAGAACTTGCAGCCTCTGCACAGATAGTCACCCGAGGCCAGAATTGAAACCGGGTTCCTGGCGCTGTGAGGTAGCAGTGCTAACCACTGTGCTGCCTTCAGGTGACTTCTGCCACGGAGCACTGATTGGAAGCAGCCATGTTACATTCATTGCTAATAGAGATAGGGTAGGAGAAGCACCGTACACACTGAACTCTTAGCAGCCTCACTGAACATCTTTCCCAATTGAAGTCAACAGAAACCAGATTCACCAAAAGATGAAGCTGACCAACCAATATAATCGAATAAATTAATCAATGAAGAATACGTCATCTCAAGTCATAATTGAGTCCAAACATATGCAATGAAAAGGAACATTTATGAAATAGATGCTGCTTGAGTTGCATCAAATGGTCAGAGCTGTGTTCCACAAAACAAAACTTCTACTTACTCTTGGTAAAAATAAGTGGAACTTGAAGTTGTCAAGAGTTCCTTCTTGTTGGATTTGCTGGCAAACTGGTTTAATGCTGGTTGGTTGTCGGCAATTTTATTCTGGAACTGATGGAATGACCATGGGTTCTGAAGGCCCTGTTCAACAGATCACATCCAACTAGATCATAACTCATTTTCACTCAGTTTTGCAATGTAAATTAATCAATTGCTCAGTCAAACAGCAGAGTCAAAGTGCCTCATGGAGTATGCTTTTAGTGAAGCACTTGAACTCATGTTGGCAATAGCTGTTTTACAGAACACGTAATCACAGAATGTACAGGCCATTCAACCCACCTTTCCATGCTGGTATACATGCTCCACTGGAGCCTCCTCTGTCCTTCCTCATCCAACTCTCAGTGCCAAGTTTTAATCCCTCATTTGTTTATCCCCAGCTTCCACTTCTACGCACAGATAATATTCAGCAACACATCCATGCGGCAGTTCCACATTTTAACTGTTCTCTGGGTGAAAATGTTCCTGGTGAATTCCCGGTTATATTTACAGCCTTCAATTTTGGACTCCCCTTTCTGTCGACTCTGTCAAAACTTTCTATAGTTTTACGAGACCTCGACAGTATTAGGTTACCCCCCTTGAACTTTCTCTTTCTTTGCCTGTTCATGGTTTCCTGACAGATATAAACGGCAATACCGTGACAAGTGGCGATATTTCATTTGAACCCAGAGCAGTTTCCTTTTTTGGGCTGTTAAACCATATCTATATTCCATCTGGTTTTCACTCCTTCATCATGCATGCAAGCATCACTGGATATTGAGCAGGCATGTACTCTGACTAATTTCCCCTTTTCTCGCTTAAGCGAATTGCATTGTGGCCAAATATATTTGCAACGCTGCCTGCTAATTTAGCAAAGGCTGCTCGTGGAAACTGGACCAGATAATTCGTTCAACTGAAGCCTTGAGGCATCTGTGCTGGATATGGGAGAACTATTTGAAGAAAAGGCCGTTTCTTATGGTGTCCGAACCAACATACATCTTTCAAACAACATGATTAAATGCATTATCTCCTTATTTACTTCACTGCTGCCTATGGGATCTTGCTGTGAGTACATTGGCTACCAAACTTTCTCACATTATGTAAGTGCCTGCACTTCAATAAGTATTTCATTGGTTGTGATGTACGGTGGTCATGCATGGTGCAACAGAAAGGAGAGTTTGTTCCTTAATGTTGGGAGAACAGGATATTGGGAATGTCATATAATTACTTTTCCCAAGTGCCTGGCCCTTTAGACTTTGCTCCTGGGTTCTAAAGTCTGGTTACAAACTATTAAAGCTCATTTGTGTCCTATTTGTGAAAGTGTTTTGCATGCCTGTACTACCGGTTATTGCCCTCTGCCCTGTTTGGTTTCATTGCCATGTTGAGTTCCACTACAAAGCCAATTTTGTCTATCAGATCTTGACTTGACCTTTGCAGTTCCAACATTTTGCCCCCTTTCCCCCAAAAAAATATCATAGAAGGTGGCAGAGTGCAATGACTAACCATATTGAAGGTGCTTTGTCCGTTCACATAGCCCTGATGAGGGGCAGGAAGCCTTGGCTCCGAGTGGATGTCCGTGTTCACATTTTGCCACATCATGGGATGGAGATTGAGCTGCCCATAGGCTGCAGTTAGGTGGGCCTGATTGGAGGTCTGGAGATGCTTTGGATGGTAGCAACCATAAGCAAAAAGCTGAGGTCCAAAACTACTACTGTATGTGGAGTCCAACTGAGGCTTGCTGGTAAACATGGAGGAGAGAGATGATGGATTTCCACTGGGTAGCTTGGTGCTCAAGTGCGGAAAATCAGTATTTAAATGTGAATAGCTGCCCAATGCCATGCCCGTGCTCATGTGCGAAGCAAGCATGGGGTTACAAACTGCACCAGATACAGCTGAAGAGTAAAGTGGATGCCATGTGCCCTCCAGCACTCTCGATCCATTGTATGATGATAGCGGGTCACTTTTGTTCAACAATAATGTCTTCTCTGCTGTATCAGCTGTGTTGCCTTCATGTAAAGGGACTTGCAAGTTCTGCTGGGAACTCAGTCTTAGCTGCTGACTGTCAATGAAAGTTGAAGAAACTTTACAAAGTGCATCTCTGGCAATCTGCCCTTCTTGGCCAGGTGATTTATTGCAACCTGAGTGACCAAGTAAATTCAACAATCCCTGTGATTCGACTTTTGAACTCTGCAGCACTTGATCTGCAAATGAAGATTGCAAAGGGCCTTTCAAGATGTCCATTTTTTTATCTTGCCCCGTAATTAATCTATTACTGTCTCTCCAGTTCTCATTCTTTGGATTATACATGGGTAATGTCATTGGCGACTTTTCAACGTCTTCCAGATGGTTCCGAAATGTCATGGGGTTTTTGTGAATGGATTGGTTGTCATCACCTGTCCAAGAAGATTGCACCAATCTCTTTTCACTTTTGCAACCTGGCATTGATTCCACTTGGCCATCATTGTTCGGCTTTCCTGCATCCTTTTGGGATAGTGATGGCGATGGCCTATTTTCCACAAACTGTTCTGCTTGTGGAGAAGCTTTAGACTGGTTGCTGTCGTCACATACGCCCCGTCCCATTTCTTCCATTTGTTTGTGGAGTTCATATCGAGGCAATGGTATTCCCTTTCTATCCAGTTCCTGACTGCCCAGTGCAACCCACATGTTGCCATTTTCCAATCTTGGATCAGAGTTATGGCATGTTCTTGGCAGCTTTGCTAGACCCATGTCATTTCCCTCACTGTGGTTCAATTTCCTCTTATGATTTTTCATTTCTGCTTCTTCAGAGCAGACGTTGCCTGGAAAGAGAAAGGCTGAGGATTAATACAATCACTATCTTTACAACTGTTCAAAACTTGGCATTCAACTGTGTCTTTATCTTGGCAGGAAAACGAATCACGCTATCATCTCAGCCAGGATTCCATGCTTCATTGAAGCAGGTTCACCTTGGCCAATCTCAGGCAGAGAAAGCCTCTTGCACATCCCTGATTATTATTCCTCAAACACTGGCGACCATGTCTTCAGCTCGAAGCTCTGAATGCCCTCACTCAACCTCTCCTCCTCTTTCTGCTCCTTTTAAGATGATACTTGAAATCTCGCTCTTGGTTCAAGCTTTTGGTCATCTGTCCTAATATTTCCTTCTGTGGCTGTGTGTCAAATTTTGACAGGCAATTGTTGCTATGAACCACCTTGGTTTTATTGTCTGGAAGATGCTTTGTAACTGCTGCTCTTTGACCTCGCCAATCAGCACCACCATGACAGAGAGGCAAAGGCCAACCAGGAACCCTCAATTATCAGGAGCACCAGGCAGAAAACGTGAATAACGATAACAACAGGATTGGGCACAGCCGCCATGGTCATGGAAGATTACAAAACTAGGTGAAATACACCACTGTGTTGTACTGTTGCAGCATCGACCTTGACTCTAGTGTCACTGCTCCCTGTGAAAATAAACGCCTGTATCTTAACATGCGTCAAGTTCCGCTCAAATATTACCCTTGTGCTCACTGACCTCCAGTAACTTCTGGTCCAGCAAAGCCACAAATTAAAAATTCTCATTCTTGCATTCAAATCTCTCCATGGTCTTGGCCCTCTGTATCTCGGTAACCTCCTCCAAACCTGCAACTCTCCAGATACTCTGCACATCTCGAATTCTGGTCCCTGTGCATCTGGAATTTTCATCACACCACCGTGGCAAACCATGCCTTCAGTTGCTTAGACCCCAAGTTCTGGAAAGCCCTTCCTACACTTCTCCACCCCTCTACTTTTCTTTCCTCTTTAAAGACACGCCTTAAAACCTACCTTTTGACCAGGCTTTCGGTCACCTGTACAAATATCTCCTTCCGTGCCTTGGTGCCAAATTTCATTTGATCACAATCTGTGTCATTTTATTATGGTGTTACATAAGTGCAACTTGTTGATAAGGTGACATGTTACTGATTGCTGGGGAACTGAAGGAAGTGGCAACATGAGCAGCATTTTCCCTGTGTTGATTTGTGTTCTGGAACTTGATCCAATACATTTGGGAATCAAATATTTGCAAAGCTCTCAGGATATTAAATATGAGAGATAAGTGGAACGAATATTTTGGACATGGCCTGTGGAAACAATGGGCTTGATGTCCCAGATCTGGGTTTTATTTTTGCAATTCTTCTGAACAGTCTATGCAAGCACTTTGAAATGTCAATTTCCAAATGGGTCACGCCTCCAGGTAATTCTCAGTAAAGAGAACTCAAATAAATCTTCTTTTCTCCATTCACGTAATGGAGCAATTTCATCAAAAGCACACTCAAGAGGATACACTATTATTGTAGCATTCACTGGCAGTTTCCTTATCTTCAGTAGACATCCACTATCAAGTTCACTTCTAACCTCTGCCCCACTAGCCACCCCCGGCTCATGCAGAGCATACATCAGATGTAGAGTGAAGCTGACTCAGCTTAGGTTTAATGTGTAAAATAGCAAATTACTGCGGATGCTGGAATCTGAAACCAAAAGAGAAAATGCTGGAAAATCTCGGCAGCATCTGTAAGGAGAGAAAAGAGCTGACGTTTCAAGTCCAGATGACCCTTTGTCAAAGTGCAAAGACCCTTTGACAAAGGGTCATCTGGACGTGAAAGAGGGGGTGGAGTGGGTGGAGCTTGATAGAAGGTCAGGGCTCGAGCTCGGGTTCGAGCTCAGGAGAGATTTGACAAAGGGAGAGTTAATGGTAGTGTTAAAGACTAAATAAGGTGGTAATAGTGGCATAAAGGTAAGAGAACAGAATGCGTCAATAGCAGGACTAGAATCAGTGTTTTGTGAGGGGCGGGGGGTTGGGACAAAAAAGATTATTAAAAAAAGTGACACCTTTACAGTCTGAAGCCCAGGAGCTGTGGACTACATTTCGACATTCATACCTTCTCTGCTATACTTTGCTGAATCCTCACAGGTGTGGGAGCCCTTTCTATTCTTCGGAGTGTTGTACTGGTCCCATGATTGACTTGGAAATGTGGGCTGACAGTGCATAGGCAGACTTGTGAGTTGTTTCTGAAAATACAGAACATAGAATTATGGAATGATACTGCACAGAAGGAGACCATTCAACCCACCATGTCTATGCTGGCTTAGGTCAAGCTTTCCAATTAACCACATTACCCCGCTGTTTTCCCATAATTTTCCCTTGAGCTATACTTTCAATTGCCTTCGGCAAGTTGCGACTGATCCTGCCTTCACCACCTTCCAGGCACTGCATTCCAGATCATCTTAATTCACTGTGTCAAAAATGTTCCACGTGATGTCTCCGAAGGTTCTTTTGCCAATTGCCTTGTCTTCTCTGATTACTGGCTTTGATGTGATTGGAAACCGTTTCTCCAAAATGGAACAAAACCATTCATGATTTGGCACACCTCGATGACAGCTCCTCCTTATCTGCTCTGCTCCAAGGAGATAACCCCAATTAGAACCGTATGAGTGGTTGCTTACAACAGCCACAAGGAAGCACAGAAAATGGTACTTATTTCCACATTCCCATCCATGCGGGGTTTCTCATATTTTACAGAATTTCCAGGGAAAACCCACAATTCACAAGTCTACGCAGTTTCCAATCACCATAGAAATGGCTGCTCAGCTAATCATCTACTCCAGGAATGCTTCGGGCTCACTTCTGCATCAACAAGACAATGCCAAAAGGTCAAGAAGTGAAGACTGAGGAAAACAATGGAAGGAGGAAAAGGAATAGAAGCTACGGTACAAAACTATTGATGAAAAGGGCAAGAACTGAACTGTCAGGATGGAAGAGGGAACATTAAGTTTAACACTGAGCCATGTAAAGATATATTTGAACAGTTATTGTCGATAGGGATTGTTGATAGTGCTATCAAGTGACACTTACTCAGCAATAACCTGCTCACTGATGATCCGTTTGGGTTCTGCCAGAGCCACTCAACTCCTCACCTAATTACAGTCCTATTCCAAAAGCTCTGAACACAAGAGGTGAGGTTCGAGTAACTACCCTTGAGTTCAAGGCCATGTAACTGAGTGTGGCATCAAGGAGCCTTAGCAAAACTGGAGTCAACGGGAATGAGGGGAAAATCTGCCACTATCTGGAGTCACACCTCGCAAAAAAGATGTCTGTGGCTGTTTGAGGTCAATCATCTCAGTCCCAAGAGAGGCCAAACATGTCCCCTTGACATTCAAAGGATTACCACCACTGAATCCCTCCACAATCAACACCCCAGGGGTTACCATTCACAAGCGACTGAATCAGCCACGCTGTTGTTACAACAGCAGGTCAGAGGCTGTGAATTCTGCAGCATACAGCTCACCTCCTGACCACCCCCACAAAGCCTGTCCATAATCTACAAGGCACAAGTCAGGAATGTGATGGAATATCTCCACTTGCCTGGATGAGTGCAGCTCCAACAGCACTCAAGAAGCTCGACACCTTGAAGGACAAGGGCAGAAGATGCATGGGAACACTACCAACTGCTAGTTCCCCTCAAGCTACACACCATCCAACTTGGAGCTATGCCACCGTTCCTTTACTGTCGCTGCTTCAAAATCCTGGAACTCCCTCCCAAACAGCACTGTGTGTGTACCTACACCTTAGGGACTGAAGTGGTTCAAGAAGGCAGCTCAACACCATCTAGGCAACTAGAATCATAGAAACCCTAGTGCAGAAGGAGGCCATTCGGTCCATTGTGTCTGCACCGACAACAATCTCACCTAGGCCTGATCCCCATAATCCCATACATTTACCCGCTAATCCCTCTAATCTACACTTCCCGGGACATTAAGGGGCAATTTAGCTTGGTCAATCAACCTAACTCGCACATCTTCAGACTGTGGGAGGAAACCGGAGCACCCGGAGCAAATCCACGCAGACACGGGGAGTACAAACTCCATACAGACATTGACCTAAACCGGGAATCGAACCCAGGTCGTTGGAGCTGTGAAGCAGCAGTGCTAACCACTGTGCTGCCCAACTAGGGACGAGCAATAAATGCTGGATGGGTCAACAACAAGCCAAAAAGAATAAAAATAATCCAAAAAATTGGTCCAAAAGGTAGGTTTGTAGGAATAGTTTGAAGAACAGATAAGTGGAGAGGTGAAGCGATTTAGGAACGGAATTCCCAGCCTTATGGCTGTGGCAGCTGAAGCCATGGCCAACAATGGAGGAGCGAGAGGCCAGAATCAGACCTGTGCAGAGTCGTCTTGGTACAGTTGAAGGGCTGAAGGAGGTTAGAGATGGGAATGGACAAGGCCATGGAGGTCTGAAAACCTGCACATGCACACAATTTCTTCCAATTACAGTCATGTCTATAAATACAAAAAAAACACTGCTCAGCAGATCTCATTTGCATTCCAAAGTCACTGATTCTCCCACACACCCAGGCGCTAGTCCCTGTGCTTGAAGGTTTAAATCCATTGTTTGGAAAAGTTCACTTGGGATGGAAGGTCAGAGACTGGTAACCAGATGCTCACATGGCTGTTGTCTGGGCTGCCTTGATAAGGTGGTGTTCTGAAGCTGCTTCCTTCACATTGAGATGGACCCTCATCTCCACGCACAGTCACGCGAATCAGAGTGGGTTCTACATTGTGAGCATCGAGAATCTGAACACAATAACACCAAGCTCTCAATTCAATTTCCCAGTACCAACAGCACAGAGACAGGCCATTCAGCTCTATTGTTCATGTGTGTGTTGCATACCTGTCTCTCCTCACCTTCCCTTCTGTATATCTTACTCTTCCATCACGTACTGAGCTAGCCCATCTACAAACTGTTTGATGGGCTGATGCTGATTGCAGGTCAGTTCAAGTAATCTTCACTCACCCCCATTCCAGAAGGGTCAATGCCACGATGATCTGAGCACAATTGTACTTTCCTTACGATGTCTCCACAGAGCTAATTTTCCTCAGCATTAATCAAGAACTAATCCCAGAACCTCAGGCCTGAATGGTACCCTCTCGTGGGGAACTGCATTTGTGTGAAAACCCATCGCCCAGAGTACTTGATGAAGAATTCTGCCTGCTTGTATTCCGAATCACTCATCAGCATTTCCCACCCACCCTTTACATATTGCACTGAGTTCACAAGCCCAGAACCAGGCCATTCTGCCCAACTGGTCACTCACTGCTCCAGATCGGGCTGCTCCCACTCCGCTTCATCCAACCCAACACCGCATTCTTCAATTATTTTCTACCTCACCTATTTATCCAGCTTCACCTTAAACGCATCTCATCTCACACTAGCCAAAATTACAGACCAATTTGCCATTTCCAAAAACCTTGCGAAGGAGATTTACAACATCTTTCAAATATAAAATAAAGGTTTTGAGAAGCTGTTTTTGTTGATGTGCTTTCCATTTTTTGGGATTATAACTTTACCTATTCACCCCAAACACTCTGTGGGAGTGAGTTCCATTATTTTGATCACTCTGTGGAAAGTAAGATTTCTCCAGGTGATTCACTGGTGATTAATTTGGACTGTTGCCCACCCCACACCCACTTTTCCCCACTCGCCCCAGTATTTGATCATATTCACCTCTGTCCCTCCTTGACCTGATGTTTTATCTGCACCTGGTCACACGAATAGTCAATGTGCTTCTACTTCAGTGTTGCTATTCAGTGCATGGTGACTGTGTGGTCAAATACTTTTTCTGCTTCTTCTCAGTATCTGCGCTGGTCAACAGCACTGCAATGCTATTGTCACCGACCTCCCCATCACTGGCACCCAACAGCTACTTGAGGCACCCTGAAACATCATTCATTCCCTGTCCAATGCAGTGGCAGAGGTGGAACTCAGTCTTGTTCCTGTCTCTCCAATAGAAAAAAAAGATATCCCAACCCATATACGAGAAGGCAAGAGCCGATTACAATAAAACTGCTGAAGTGAGGATAATGAGGCTGATTTGAATTGCACACGTGACTGGCGTTGATCCAAGTAAATGGTGCATTAGGTTTGAGGGGGGCAATGGTCTCCTCCTTTATTCATATTGATCTCATTTCCATATTCATCTGCTTGGCACTATCCCATCAAGTGAGTGATCTCAGGCCATTCACATCCTGCGGAGGGACCCTCAAACAACACATTGATTAGTCATGCGCTCCTTGCCAAGAGCTTAGCGAGTAGCACAACACTGAGAGCCATTTCTAAAGACACAGCTCATCAACTGAAGCATTTCCAAATGAAAAGACAGAGAATGTTTTGTCTCACGCCTCTGATGATCTTGAATCCCAAAGTGCTTCGCAGCCAATCACATGAAATGTCATTTATGTTGCAATGTAGGGATCGCAGCAACCAATCTTCACCCAGCAAGCACCCACAAATAGCAATGTGATAATAACCAGAGATAACAACCTTTTTGTGATTTGGTGTTGGATAAATATTGGCCAGGACAGGAGAGGGAAACCTGCTGCACTTGTTCAAAATGGCACGTTGGGATCTTGTCCAGCTATCTGACAGAGCAGACAGGTTCAGATATCTGGACCATTGGGATCTCTTCCGGGGCAGGTGGGACCTGTACAAGAAGGGCGGGTTGCATCTAAACTGGAGGGGCAGAAATATTCTGGCCGGGAGATTTGCTTGTGGGATACGGGAGGATTTGGGGCGGCCCGGTAGCACAGTGGTTAGCACTGCTGCCTCTCAGCGCCAGGGACCCGGGTTCAATTCCGGCCTCGGGTCACTGTCTGTGTGGAGTTTGCATGTTCTCCCCATATCTGCGTGGGTTTCCTCCAGGTGCTCCGGTTTCCTCCCACACTCCAGAGATGTGCGGGTTAGGTGGATTGGCCATGCTAAATTGACCCTAGTGTCAGGGGTATTAGCAGGGTGAGGTTAAGGGAATAGGGGCTGGGTGGGATATGGTCTGTGCAGACTCGATGGGCTGAATGGCCTCTTTCTGTACTGTAGGGATTCTATGAACTAGTTTGGCAGGGGGGTGGGAACCAAAACAAAGGTGAATTACTTGAAGTGGAATTAGAGAGTAGGGCCAGTAAGACTCAGAGAAAGAGCAGGCAGGGTGTGGTTGCTAATCAAAAAGGGTCTGGTGGACTGAAGTGCATTTGTTTCAATGTGAGAAGTGTAACAGGTAAGGCAAATGAATTTAGAGCTTAGATTAGTACTTGGAACTATGATGTTGTTGCCATTACAGAGACTTAGTTCAGGGAAGGACAGGATTGGTAGCTTAACGTTCCAGGATACAGATGTTTCAGTTGGGATAGAGGGGGATGTAAAAGGAGTGGGGGAGTTGCACTACTAGTTAAAAAGAATATCACACCTGTACTGCAGGAGGACACCTCAGAGGACTCAAACAATAAGGCAACATGGGTAGAGCTCAGGAACAGGAAAGGTGTAGTCACAATGTTGGGGGTTTACTATCAGCCTCCCAACAGCCAGCTGGAGACAGAGGAACAGGTATGTAGGCAGATTTTGGCAAGGTGTAAAAGTAACAGGGTTGTTGTGGTGGGTGATTTTAACTTCCCCTATATTGACTGGGACTCACTTAGTGCTAGGGGCGTGGATGGGGCAGAGTTTGTAAGGAGCATCCAGGAGGGCTCCTTGAGACAGTATGTAGATAGTCCAACTAGGGAAGGGGCCGTACTGGACCTGGTATTGAGGAATGAGCCCAGCCAGGTGGTCGATGTTTCAGTAGGGGAGCAGTTCGGGATTCAGTAAGCTTTAAGGTATTGATGGATAAAGATAAATGTAGTCCTCAAGTCAAGGTGCTAAATTGGGGGAAGGCTAATTGCAATAATATGAGGCAGGAACTGGAAAATGCAGATTTGGGACAGACATTTGAGGGCAAATCAACATCTGGCATGTGGGAGGCTTTCAAGTGCAAGTTGATAGGAATTCAGGACTGGCATATTCCTGTAAAGATGAAGGTTGAGTATGACAAGTTTCAGGAACCTTGATAATGAGAGATATTGTGAGCCTAGTCAAAGAGAAAAAGGAAGCATTTGTCAAGGCTAGGAACTCAAGAAACAAGTGTGGAATACAAGGAAAGTAGAAAGAAACTTAAGCAAGGAGTAAGGAGGGCTGAAAGGGGTCACGAAAAGTCAATGGCCAGCAGGATTAAGGAAAGCCCCAAGGCTTTTTACACAGATATAAAGAGCAAGAGGTAGCCAGGGAGAGGGTTGGCCCACTGAAGGACAGGAAAGCGCATTTATGCGTGGAGCCAGAGGAAATGGGCAAGATATTAAATGAGTACTTTGCGTCAGTATTCACCAAAGAGAAGGACTTGGTGGATGATGAGTCTGGAGCAGGGTGTTGTTGAGATCAAAGAGGAGGAGGAATTGGGTTTCTTGAGAAACATTAAGGTAAATAAGTCCTCAGGGCCTAATGGGATATACGCCAGAATACTGAGAGAGGAAAGGAAGGAAATTGCTGGGGCCTTGAGATAAATCTTTGTATCCTCACTGGCTACAGGGAAGGTCCCAGAAGATTGGAGAATAGCCAATGTTGTTCCTTTGTCTAAGAAGGGGAGCAAGAATAATCCAGGTAATTACCAGCCAGTGAGCCTTATGTCAGTGGTGGGGAAATTATTGGAAAGGATTCTTTGAGACAGGATTTACTCCCCCTTGCAGATCAGTGAATGTATTAGCGAGAGGCAACATGGTTTTGTGAAGGGGAGGTCGTGTTTCACTAACTTGATCGAGTTTTTTGAGGACGTGACGAAGATGATTGATGAGGGTACGGCAGTGGCTGTTGTCTACATGGACTTCAGTAAGGTCTTTGACAAGGTTCCTCATGGCAGACTGGTACAGAAGGTGAAGTCGCACAGGATCAGAGGTGAGCTGGCAAGATGAATACAGAACTGGCTCGGTCAAAGAAGACAGAGAGTAGCAGTGGAAGGGTGCGTTTCTGAATGGAGGGCTGTGACAAGTGGTGTTCCTCAGGGGTCAGTGCTGGGACCTTTGCTGTTTGAAATACATATAAATGATTTAGAGGAAAATGTAACTGGTTTGATTAGTACGTTTACGGATGACACAAAGGTTAGTGGAATTGCGGATAGCGATGAGGACCGTCGGAGGATACAGCAGAATATAGATCGGTTGGAGACTTGGGTGGAGAGATGGTAGATGGAGTTTAATCTGGACAAATGTGAGAGAATGCATTTTGGAAGGTCTAATACAGACAGGAAATATACAGTAAATAGCAGAACCCTTTAGAGTATTGATGGACAGAGGGATCTGGGTGTACAGGTACACAGGTCACTGAAAGTGGCAACGCAGGTGGAGAAGGTAGTCAAGAAGGCATCCGGCATGCTTGCCTTCATCGACTGGGGCATTGAGTTTAAAAATTGGCAAGTCATGTTGCAGCTTTATAGAACCTTAGTTAGGCCGCACTTGGAATATTCTGGTTGCCACACTACCAGAACGATATGGAGGCTTTGGAGAAGGTATAGAAAAGATTTGCCAGGATGTTGCTTGGTATGGAGGGCATTAGCTATGAGGAGAGGTTGGAGAAACTTGGTTTGTTCTCACTGGAACGACAGAGGTTGAGGGGCGACCTGGTAGAATTCTACAAGATTATGAAGGCATGAACAGAGTGGATAGAAGTTTTTTCCCAGGGTGGAAGAGTCAATTACTAGGGGGCACAGGTTTAAGATGCGAGGGGCAAGGTTGAAAGGAGATGTATGAGACAAGTTTTTTTACACAGAGGGTGGTGGGTGCCTGGAACTCGCTGCCGGGGGAGGTAGTGGAAGCAGATACAATAGTGACTTTTAAGGGGCATCTTGACAAATACATGAATAGGATGGCAATAGAGGGATATGGTCCCTGGAAGGGCAGGGGGTTTTAGTTCAGGAGGACAGCATGGTCGGTGCAGCTTGGAGGGCCGAAGGGTCTGTTCCTGTGCTGTAATTTGTTTTGTTGTTTGACTTCAATCAAAAGATAGCATCTGTGGCAATGCAGCACTTCCTCAGTGCTTCACTGCAGTTCAGTCTGGGTATTTGAGCTGAAGTTTCTGGAGCATGACTCACTCCCACCACTTTGTGACTCAGAGGTGACAGTTCCACCCACTGAATCATGTCAAGTGGAATACTCCCTCACCTTATCATTCGTCACGATCATCACGCTGCTGAAACTGGGTACAAGGACATGCATTCAATGATGGCCACTAGATGGTGCTGCCTTCCTGACTCAGTGAGGTCCCTTCAACGACTGCAATGTTGCAGGCCTGTGGGAAGACCACACACAAAGGTGAATGCAACCTCGGGGGAACAAAGAACAAAGAGCAGTACAGCACAGGAACAGGCCCTTCGGCCCACCAAGCCTGCGCCCATCACCTTGTCCTACCCAGATTGGATCCCTCTATTCCCTGCCTGTTCATGTGTCTGTCTAAATAAGTCTCAAATGTCGCTAACGTAGCTGCCTCAGCCACTTCACTTGGCAGTGCATTCCAGGCCCCGACCACCCTCTGTGTAAAAAACTTCCCCTGCAGCTCTCCACTGAATCTTTCCCCCCTTATCTTGTGTCCCCTTGTGATTGTCATTTCTGCCCTGGGAAAAAGCTTCCAACTGTTCACCCTATCCATACCCCTCATAATTTTACAAACTTCTATCAGGTCACCCCTCAGCCTCCGTCTTTCCAGGGAGAACAATCCCAGTTTATTCAATCTCTCCTCATATCTAAAACCCTCCATACCAGACAACATCCTGGTCAACCTTTTCTGTACTCCCTCCAAAGCCTCCACATCCTTCTGGTACTGTGGTGACCAGAATTGATGTGGAGATGCCAGCGTTGGACTGGGGTAAACACAGTAAGAAGTTTAACAACACCAGGTTAAAGTCCAACAGGTTTATTTGGTAGCAAAAGCCACAGAATTGGACGCAGTATTCCAGGCCAGTGGATTCCTCAACTGTCTTGAATTGTGCAGATCAGATCCTATCACCAGTCTGGATTGGCTTGACTTAACTTGATCGGATGGGGGCAGAAGTGCTCAAGTTGGCCCAGGCTGTGCCTGGAAGGAGAGGGTGGATGGTGGGAGGGCGATGGCTCCCAGTAATTTATTAAGGTCTCTGTGAGAGGTTGGCTGAGGCCATCAGGATCCACAGCTCTGTACCTGGCACCTTAGAGCTCATACCCCTCACCCCTGCTCCCACAACCACTACTGGCAAGAATCAGAATCTTTGGCAAAGAAAGGCTTACACTTCTATCACACCTTTCTCAATTTCAGGACATCCCAAGCACTTCACTGCTGGAACGTAGCAAACAATTTACAAATAGAAAACTCCCGACAAAGGCAATACGATAACTATCAGGTTATTTGTTTTTAGTAATGTTGATTCAGGGATAAGCACTGGTGAGGAGGTCATAGAGGTTTACAGCATGGAAACAGGCCCTTCGGCCCAACTTGTCCATTCTGCCCTTTTTTTTTAAACCACTAAGCCTGTCCCAATTGCCTGCATTTGGCCCACATCCCTCTATATCCATTTTACCCATGTAATTATCTAAATGCTTTTTAAAAGACAAAATTCTACCCTCTTCTACGACTACCTCTGGCAGCTTGTTCCAGACACTCACCACCCTCTGAGTGAAAAAATTTCCCCTCTGGCCCCTTTTGTATCTCTCCCCTCTCACCTTAAACCTATGGCCTCTAGTTTTAGACTCCTCTACCTTTGGGAAAAGATGTTAACTGTCTAACTGATCTATGCCCCTCATTATTTTATAGACCTGTATAAGATCACCCCTCAGCCTTCTTCGCTCGAGAGAAAAAAGTCCCAGTCTATCCAGCCTCTCCTTATAACTCAAACCATCAAGTCCCGATAGCACCTTTTCTGCACTCTTTCGAGTTTAATAATATATTTTCTATAATAGGGTGACCAGAACTGTACACAGTATTCCAAGTGTGACCTTACCAATAACTGGCAATAACTCCCCTGCTCTTTTAAGAAATTTTTTTCATGGAATCTTGAGAGCAAATGGGGTCTTGGTTTCAAGTCTATCCAAAAAGACGGCACCTCTGACAGTACATCGCTCCATCAGTGCTGCACTTAAGTCGAACTTTTCATTTGACCGGGACTTGAACCCATAACCTTGTGATTCACTGACCAACTGAGCCATGGCTGACACAGGAGATGGGAGCCCAGGGTTTAAACAAACACTAGCTACCATGCATTTAGTGAATGACTGAGACTTACTCTTCATCTTGCCGTGGTGCTTTACTGGACAGGAGTTCGGTTCAGACACATTGCTATGTCTCCTCAAGCAAGGAAAATTCCCAGGAGAAAAACAAATGTTGAAAAAATGGTGAGAAAAGAGCTGACGTTTCGAGTCCAGACGACTCTTTGTCAAAGTTGACAAAGGGTCATCTGGACTCGAAACGTCAGCTCTTTTCTCTCCTTACAGATGCTGCCAGGCCTGCTGAGATTTTCCTGCATTTTCTCTTTTGGTTTCAGATGCCAGCATCCGCAGTAATTTGCTTTTATTGAAAAATGGTGGTGCTCACCAAATGTCTACATTTTTAATTTTCTAACATATTGTGTCGAGAGCTGTGACCAACACAGCTTTGCAACCAAAATTTGTCAGAAGTGCTTAGGGGATGCTTTTGGGAACAAATCAACACTCCTTGAAAGCCATGGGAGTCTTGCAACGGAATTTGCAATCTCCCACCCTACCATTGTGATGTAGACCACTACCTTCCAATATCACTCTTGCCAGGAAAAAAGAAAGGCATTGAGGAAACGCCATCGGCTTAAAATTCAGTCATTACCAAAAACCTCTGCTAAAAATATAGCCAGACACCACAGCTGTCTCCTGCTCTTCACTGGGGCAAACTGAAGAAAAGAACATGTGAAAATCCCACTGCCTGATTCTGCTGGGGACAAAGAGAGGGGCGATGAGTGCACAACAGTGAGAAAGGGCTGATTAGCATGTGTGTGTGAGGGGGAGAAGGGAATGTGTGTCTGTGTGTGTCAGAAAGAGAAAATGGAGACAAATATTTCCAAGCGATTCTAGGCCAGTGCCCCATGTGGTCAGCTTGCTATTTCCAACTGCGTCTGTGGAGCAACATGTCAGGGCCAAAGCTGGTGATTGAATCTCACACCTGGCATTTGCCCAGTATTGACTGCTGTGCTTAAATGTGCTGAACTCTTGATAGGAGAAG
The DNA here is from genome assembly GCF_964213995.1 of Mustelus asterias. Lineage (NCBI taxonomy): Eukaryota > Metazoa > Chordata > Chondrichthyes > Carcharhiniformes > Triakidae > Mustelus > Mustelus asterias. The sequence continues at coordinate 67,112,885 of NC_135822.1, read as the reverse complement.
TACCTTCGCGGGCCAGCAAAACATGTTTCCACTGATGTGATCAAGTAGCAACAAATTTTTCTTGCGGTATACACCATGCACATCAACAGAGAAACCGGACCGACTGCAAACAAAGAGAGGGAGAAAGAAAGAGAGAGAGAGAGAGAGGAGCGATAGAACACACACAGATCAGGACTGGAATTGTAACCCTGAACATTCGGTCAAGCTTCTCATTAAAAGGGCAACCGGCGGTCTATAAATGGCTTCTTGTTTAATTAAAAAAAAGTTTTACCTGAGCATTGTGCTCACAATGAAACAAAGAGAGCCCTCTGAGACAGTCCACTTCCTGTAGCCTGCAGTACGTGGCTGGAAAGCCTGGGAGCCCAGGGGGCATGGGAGGACAGCAGTTCCCAGCCTACAGCCAACTTTCTGAAAGCTCGAGGCCCAAAGCCGAACTGTCTTGGCAGCCCTTCAAATTCTCGCACAATCAAGGCCCAGTTCCATCTCATTGAGTCACAGCCTTCTAATGGGCAGACAGTTGTGGTGTCTATCAGTCCTGAGACTTACACTCATCCCCCAACTCAACTGCAAAAATGAGCTGTCCCTTCATAATATTCCTATGCATGTTATGCAGGGGTAACTTGGACAGAAGTCTCCCTCTGTGGGACTTTTGTGTTTGCAGTCCCCCCTCCCCCTTACACTTCAAGCATGGCAAGTCAGCTGGTGAAGGCATTGCCCCTCCACGAGTTGTGCTTTTGGAAGGCTGCAGGTCCAGTCTATGCTCACTTTGATGCTCTAAGTGAGGGAGATAATCAGATATCAGATGAGCCCTGTGGTGAGGGAGTATTTAAAGTAATCAGGGCTCTTGTTCCAGGTGACCCCCTGTTGCACAAGGGCCAGAAGGCTGCTGGCGCCAATGAACTTGAACCCCTGTAAAAGCCAGGAACTTTCAGTGCAGGAGGTCAATGCACTGTCTTTGCTCCTCTCCCTCCTCCAACTCCTACACACTTCAAATTCCTTTCGCCTTCCTTCATGAGCGTAGGTTGAAATGGAAATTCCACAAATATATTTAATCAAGGAATATTTTAGACAATATCCACTTTGGTCTTCTGTTTAGTGGCTGGGGAGTAACAAATTGAAACCTGTTTCTGGTTTCACCCTTTCTCTGTGTTGCTGCTTTCATTCAGACCCTGGTCCCGGGAAAACCCGCTATTAAGAACATAAGAAATTGGAATGGGAGTCGGCAATTCAGCCCTTCAAGCCACTCTGCCATTCAATAAGATCATGGCTGATCTTCTCCTTCAACACCTGCAATATCCCCATTTCTCTTGATACTTTTAACATGTAGAAACCTATTGCTCTCAGATTTGAACATAATCAAAACTCAGCCTCCAAAGCCCCCTTGGGCAGAGGATTCCAAAGATTCATCACCCTCTGAGTGAAGACATTCCGCCTCATCTCAGTCTTAATGATCTGCCGGTGATTCTGAGACCGTGCCCCTGGTTCTAGACACCCCAGCCAGGGGAAACATCTTTCCTGCATCTACCTTGTTGAAGCCTGTAAGAATTTTCTGTCTGAATGAGATCACTTCTCATTCTTCTAAACTCCAGAGAATAGAGGCCCAGTCTAATTATTCCACAGTGGAAAACGCCTCCGTCCCAGGAATTAATTTTGTGAACTTTCATTGCACTTCCTCTATACAAGTACATCTTTCCTTAGGTAAGGAGACCAAAACTGCACACAATACTCCAACTGCTGTCTTACCAAGGCTTAAATAATTACAGTAAAACTTCTTTACTCTGAAAACTCTTGTAACAAAGGCCAATGTAGCAGTTGCCTTGTTAATTTCTTGCTGTACCGGCATGTTGGCTTTGAGTGATTCATGGACAAGGACATCCAAGTCCCTTTGAAGTTCAACACTTCTCAGCCTCTCACATGATAAGGAGGGTGTCCAAGTCCATGTGCTGGGTGAAAATGAGTACTTAGGACTGAGGTGATGAGCTTCAGGGTGAATTGAAGAACCTCAATCACAGGAGTATTTTCTCCCGTGATAAAGAAATGGCAGGTATTTTTAAAATTCATTTACAGAATGTGGGCGTCGCTGGTCGGGCCAGCATGTCCCATGGTATGTTTGGCAATGAAGAGAACTGCAGCCTCAGTTTGTTCACAACCATCATACTGGAAATAATTGAAACCTCAATTGCACATTACACCTTCAGAGCCTATCACAACTTCCTATGGAAAAAAGGAAATGCAGGAAAGCAGGTTGGAACTTGTAATTGAGCGTGAGATAATTCACGGGAATGACACGAACTGGAGTGACACATAGCCACACAGGCCACAATATATGAAGATAACTCAGAATCCCAGGGTTCCCCGAAGAATGTGTGTTGCTTCAAGCTCCCTGCAGAGCTTACTGGGTCCATCTAAAGTGCCTATCAATTAACTGAGGGGTCAGAGCAGGAAGATCTGTGCTTTGAAAACCAAAAGGGGGCAAACATTTGCCTCAGCGAGGTAAACCATTCATACATGTCCTCTTGCTGCTCACTATAATGGCTGGTAGCAGGGAAAAAGAAAAGTTTGACTGACTGATTACTGTTTATCATACATATTTGGCAGCACAGCAAAGTCAAGCCTTAAGTAGTGTAGGGGGACTGCTGGGTGTTACTCATCGTAGATATGGGAGCTGAGTCCATGCCTGGATAATGTCATTATGTGAGTGTAGATGGGGGAGTGGGAGGGTAAAGACACTACGCTGAATGAGGCAGGAGGAATTAAATAGATGACAGTATAATGCATTTGAAACAAAATTCTTTCTAGCTATCATCTTGAGATTGTATGATAAAAGGTATAGTCAGCAGCAGAATGTCTGCTACAGAGTGCATATAAAGACGTACAGAATATTAGAGGCAATATTAGAGGCAAAGCGAGGGTTTAACTTATAGTTAGAGGCGACCCTAAGATTTGGCAGGCTTCAGAAGCATGACCTGATGCTGGTTTGAAAGAAAGAACTGCATGTACATAGTGCTTTTCACAAACACTGGACATCTCCAAGCACTTTCCAGTCAATGTCCCTTTTGCGCTAAGGGAAACACAGCTGCTAATTTGTGCACAGAAAGGTGTCACAAGCAATGTGAGAGCAACCAGATAATCTGTTTTTGTGATGTCGATTGAGAGAATGATACTGACCAGGATATCAGGGAACACATGCGAGATGCAGATCTATTGCCTGCCACAAATCTTTTCTAAAATGCCAAGATTATCCTGGTGGTCAAAAACAACCCATCACTCATTTAATCCACAGTTAACTATCTTCTCAAACCTCTTAACACCTACACATTGAGAGCCTGGCTAAGAGGAGAACACGGTCCCTTCAAAGACAGCCATCACCATGAAATAAATAGGTGGTGAGCCGGGGCAAGAATTGGGCCAGTAGCCAATTAAGGGAAAGGGAGAAGGAAATGTCTCCAGTCAAGAGATAATTTTGGAAAAGGCAATCGAGGAGGCAGGGCCTGGGCTCTATTTGATGACAAAGGACATCCAGAATGACAGGAGACTGGGCTATCAAAGGCCATTAGGGAAAGCATGGTAAACAGCAGGGGGAACTGCATGGATGAGACTATGGCCAGAATGTTACTGCCACGCCCGCTCTGGAATTGGGACGGGCGCGGCTCGCAGAACGGCATTCTCCATTGCCCTCAGACAGACGAGGTAGTAAAATTCCAGCACATATCTCAGAGATAAGGAAACCAATTCTTCACTTACTGTTGGAGTTGGAAGGGAAGGTGGCTGGCGACAAATAAAAGAATGATTGTCTTTATCAAGGAGCACAAGGAGGTCTTGGCTAGAGGAAAGGAAGGCGTGGTGCAGTTTATTGTGGTTAGACTGAAGTGGAAATGACTATCAGACTGGCTCCATGCCAAGTTGCTGTTGTTTTCACAAGCCTTGGCAGCCTACCGATCTCCAATCTCTTGGCCACAGTCAGATGGTAGAAGCTTGGGCTTACTATGCCACATCTCAAACAAAAACCATATGTGGCAGGAGTAAGACTGAAAAGAGCAGCAGGGAGGAACAAACCTGAAAATTGAGAGGCCATGCTTGGACACTGGAGGTGGATGGAAGAGGAAGGGATTGAGGAAAAGATTGAAGAGCATGGGGATGGGAGTGGACAAGGCTGAGAAGGAGGGAGAGGAGAGGTTTAAGAGTAGGGGAGGAATGATGGGAATCCAAGGGAGGAGAGGATTGATGAGAGGAGTTGGGGAGGGGAGATTGAGAAGAAATGGGGCTGAGAAGAGAGAATGGAGGGAGAATGAGAGCTCAATGGAGGTGAGGGGTTCCACAGCTTATGGCTGCCGGGAAGGAACAAAGTCTAAGAGCCGTGGTGTCCTGAACTGGACCAGCATTATTTTACTGTAGGGAGGAAATAGGGTGTGGTATTTGGAGCATGGGAGCAGAGAGGAAAGTCCAATAGAGCCCTGACCATTGTTGTGCGCGAGAGGGAAAGAAAGCTAGTCAAGGGCAAGAAGCAAGTTCAAAAATGGATCAGGCAATCTGCTATTCCTTTTACGGTGTTTCCAGGAATGAGACACAGGTCCGGGAGACCTCCTTGACTTGTTTCAAGGCTGAAACACATTCTCTCAGTGTTGAAATCAGAGCAAGAGCTGTGAACTGTTGGCACGATTTTTACCCTAATTCTTATGTGCAGCCTTGAGCACACTCCTGCCTCTGTTTTTGTCCAACACCATTCGATGTTGGGTATGCTATTCTTGTACACAGTACACCGTAGTTCTTGGGTAGAATTGGCCTATTTGTACTGCATAATAATACCCTATATACACAAACACAACTGTATATTTAATATATATACTGGATAACAACACTCTTGCTCAGTTTAAGACTCTTGTATTTCTCAGTCAGTGATACACAAAGCATTGGTAAGGGAAACCATTCCAGTATATAACACACTACATGTAACTTGCATAGTGACCAGTAATATATCATGGAACAGCCAAGAGGTGTTAGTAAGGTTCTATACACATTAAATACACTGGCTGGAATTTTCTGTCCATTCACGCCGGCGGGATTCTCCGATCCCGCTGTCGTGAATGGAGATTCGGCTGCGTATCTAAATTCTCCATCCTCCATTGCTGGCAGGGGCAAGAACGGCTGGAAAGTTCCGGCCACTATATGAGACATTCTACTCTGAAGTCTAATAACAGCTAGATTCACACAATCGCATAGAGTCATAGAATCCTGACAGTGCAGAAGGAGGCCAAAGAACAAAGAAAATTACAGCACAGGAACAGACCCTTTGGCTCTCCAAGCCTGCACTGAGCATGCTGCCCGATGGAACTAAAACCCCCTACTCTTCAGGGGACCATATCCCTTTATTGCCATCCTACTCACGTATTTGTCCAGACATCCTTTAAAACGCACTATCGTATCTGCTTCCACTACCTCCCCCGGCAGCGTGTTCCAAGCATCCACCACCCTCTGTGTAAAAAGCTTGCCTCGTACATCTCCTTACACCGATGCCCCTAGTAATTGACTCTTCCACCCTGGGAAAAAGTTTCTGACTATCCACTCTATCCATGCCCCTCACAATCTTGTAGACTTCTATCAGGTTGTCCCCTCAACCTCCATCATTCCAGTGAGAACAAACCAAGTTTCTCCAACCTCTCCTCATAGCAAATGCCTTCCATACCAGGCAATATCCTGGTAAATCTTTTCTGTGCCCTCTCCAATGCCTCCACATCCTTCTGGTGGTGTGACGACCAGAATTGAACACTATATTCCAAGTGCGGCCTAACTAAGGTTCTATACAGCTGCAACATGCCTTGCCATTCGGCCCATCGAGTCTGCACCGGCCACAATCCCATCCAGCCCCTATCCCCATAACCTTACCTATTCACCCTACTAATCTCCAACACTAAGGGGCAATTTAGCATGGCCAATCAACCTAACCCGCACATCTTTGGATGAGGGGCCAGATCTTTGGAAGAGATAAACAGTCCCACTATTCTTCCTGCTGCACCTTGCCACCTCTCAACCAATTCCCCCCACTCCCCTATCTCTCCTGCCCCCACCCAACAGCCCAAGTACCATTGGATGTCCTACTGCATTGCTCATGAGCTGCCTGCAACAGGAGTGGAACTATGCAGCCCCTTTAACACACTGTTTGGCAAGTTCCTCTGGCAAAATGAATCTCAAGAGGCAGGCCCAAGGAATTCTAGTTCTTTCGAAACTATTGCTAACAACTGGGGCCAACTGTAACCACTTAAGGCTCCAGATCCAGACTGTTTATTTTTTTTTAACGATTGGTGCACTTTAAGCATGGTGTCTGGAACATGATACTTGCATTTGAATGTCTGGGGTGTGACTGATCTTTGCTAGCTGTAAAACTTCTATATCAAAGGAAGACATATCACATATTGATGGCTAATAGGTAATTAGACACCACATTAGTGGGCTGTGACAGTTGGATTCACATAACGCAAAATATACGTGTTAGTGAGTACAATATTCTGAAATATATTGTATGTGTTTATATATCACTATTAGTGATATATAAATGCATTATTCAATAATATACACAGTATTAACCAACTGTGAATTTGATAAGCCACGAGTATTTTTAGTGGGACAGAGGCTATTTGTATATCATGCAGTATTAATTCGTTCATTCAGTGAATGTCATTCTCCAGTCTCCCACTGCGTGTTTCTGGGGCAGCTTGGTGGCACAATGGTTAGCACTGCTGCCTCACAGCACCAGGGACCCGGATCGATTACCAGCTTGGGTCACTGCCTGTGTGGAGTTTGCACATTTTCCCCGTGTCTGCGTGGGTTTCCTCTGGGTGCTCTGGTTTCCTCCCACAGTTGTAAAGACGCGCTGGTTAGGCTGCATTGGCCATGCTAAATTCTCCCTCAGTGTATCTGAACAGGCCCCGGAGTGTGGCGACTGGGGGATCTTCACAGTAACTTCATTGCAGTGTTAATGTAAGCCTACTTGTGACTAGTAAATGAGCTTTCTTTCTTTCTTTCTTGGTGGCATGCTGTTTGCAGGTGGCGGGATTATCTGATCTTGCTGCTGTCAATGGGATTTCCCATTGAAACTACCCCATGTCACACCGGGAAACCCACTGGCGAGGGTGCGCTGGTGCCGGAACCAGAGAATCCCAGTGGGGTGAATTGTGGGGAAATACCTCCCCCCCGCACGTGTTTGCCACGTTATGGCCGGAAGTTTCCAGCCGTGCATGCCCCGCCGTTGCTGCAAGCGAGATGGAGAATTTGGCGCTCAGCCAAAGCTCTGTTCCCAGCAGGGGGACCTGAGAATCTCGCTGGCGTGAATGGCTGGAAAATTCCGAACATTATGTTCTAATCCTGTTCTGTATATCCTGCTGTCAGTTGTCAGCTTACTCCAGTGCTGTGTGCGTTTGACAACACTCTCAAAGAGTTAACCAGCACAAGCAGCTGAAATACTTGAAGCTGAAATTGACTAAGTCTTGGCTCTGCCCAGCACTGCCTCAGGATATTCCAACACTTTTCCCATTGTTTGCAGATACCAAACTATTTCCACAACAGAGACACAGAGGGGAGTGTTTGCTGCTTTGGAGTATTGCACCACCACAACCACCCTTTCAGACACAGCCATTCCCACTGACGCACACAAACAGATGCACACACAGAGACAGAGACACCACACATGCACACACCACCATCTTCCCACAGACCTCCACTTCCCATAGACACTCCCCGAACGCAACCTCACAAATATTCCCGCTCCAACACACAGTTGCCACCACCCACATACCCGCCTCCCCTCCCCCTCACCCCCCCCAGAAACCAATAGAACTCAAGCCAAACTCGCACTGTGGGATCAAAATTGGTAAGATTTTAATAAAACGCTGCTGTGAATCCATGTCACGACCTAGTGTGAGGAACGAGCTGCATTAAGTGTTCCCTCCCTCAGTATTTCACTTAGTGCTGCCTTTTTAAAAAAATTAACCCAACCCACTTCAGCAACAAACTCAAGACAATTCCGGGGATCGTGGATTTAAATTTTGCCGAGATGTGATACAAGATTCCTATTCCTGCTTCCACAGCATAGTCTAAAAGGGTTACACTTTGATGCTCACGTCCCACACCAACCCCAGTGTACTCACCCTGGCCAAAGCTGCCATCTACCAGTGACAGGTAATCTCAATCCACAATGGGCTGTATTGTATCAGGGGCACACTTTGTGGGACTGACAAGGAGATTTTTCCTGCTTGGGTAAACGACCTTGGGAGGGTTTGGACAGAGGAGGATTCAACCAGCAGCAGTTCTGGAGACCACTTTTGTACTCTTTTAAAATTAAGGGAGGCAGCACTCACGCCCAGCCCTACCGTGTGTTTAGCCCATTCAAAACAAACAGCAACTGCAGAGACGTCCAGATAACAGAGACCCGAGATAGTGTCTACACTCTGGCTGACTTGTGGGATGGAGGGGCATTTCGGTGGGTGGGGAAGGGGTGGGGGGGTCTTCGGTCAAAGGTTACAAGGTTATGGGTTCAAGCTGTACACTAGGACATGAGTACATAATGTAAGCATCGCAGGACTCAAGAGAACACAACACCCTTTGATGAGCCTGAGGTTCTGTCTGCCTGCTGTGGGATTATTTTAAAAACATTTGACTGAAGATGAGACAGTTTGTGTGGTCAAAAGGAGGAGTTAACAGGCTTATCCTCACCATAAAACAAGTTTTAAAATGAATTAAATCTAATCAAGGCACTTAAACGCTCACCTTCAAGCTGTGGAAGACCTTTTTCCTCGGGCAACGATTTATTAACAAATCTGGTGACTCTCCAGAGTATCGACTCCTCAGTGTCTTGTTCCGAGTGTTCTGGAGAAACCCTGATGTTAAAGGCAGTTAAATCTCAGCTTCTTTTAACAATGTCGAGCAGTGATTTGCAGCCACTGCTCACATCACTTGGGAGACAGAAAAGGCAAGCTTAATTGCTTGTGGCACGGCCCTCATTAAGAGCTTGATGCAAGCACAAGGCGTGGTGGCGTAGGATCTCCTCTGAACGTCCTTTTTCTCTCTCCCCGAGGGAAGAGGCATGTGCAGCCGGCTTCACATGCACAATCGAGCTCAGTGAGTGACTCACAAGAAAAGTAATGACATCAGCCATGAGGAGGGCAGGCTGCCATCTGCTGCTGCCAGGAGTTACTGAGCTGGGGAGAGCCAGCCCCTAGCAAGCATAGCTGTGCTGTCACAACAAGGAGGAGAAGAACAGCAACACAGGGCCACTCCGCGCTGACAGTTAACTATGCGGGGAATGTGCAGATAAATGGGTGAGGCTACAAACACACCAGCAGCTGGGTAACAGATGCCTGATGGACGGGGAGAGGGTTGGAAAGGGGTGAGGGGGGGGGGGAGGGGGGGGGGAACGAGAGGTGCCTTGACGGTCATTTAATTCAGTTTGGAGGTATACTGCCTTTTCTCCATGACATGCCAGTCACATATGGGCTTCAGTTTTGTTCCCTCCTTGCCCCCATGAAAACATAATCACCCCTCTTCCCCAAAGACCCTTATTGCTCCTGCCCTGGGGATGGGCTGGGATGGGGAGAGATCAGGTCGTCCTCTAATGCTTCTCCTGAACAATCATTTGGTCTCAGTCGGCATCACAGTCTTGTGCAATCCTCCCCACCTGCATCCACTTTGCACCAGCCAGATGCCAATGGATAACCTTCAGGGGAGAGGCAGCTGTCTGCTGCCTCCCGTCTCTCAGGCAAGGCTGTGGAGGCTGGGTCACATAGACTGCCAGCCCGGGATAAGCAAACTCTTTATAGTCTGGTTAACAGGTTGGGAATGGTATTTCAGTCCTGGCATGTCTGCCTGACTCAGTGCCAT